>NW_026570971.1:1494033-1666533 GCF_026225935.1 Boleophthalmus pectinirostris | reverse complement strand
AGTCGTCACAGTCAGAATTTCTGTTTTTCTGAGCCATAAATCCAATAAATATATAATATATATTGATATAATTGAATAAAAGTGAAGTCGAGCTGTTTAAAGTCACACTGTGGAACATTTCAGGCAGAGCAAAGACGTCTCCATGGAAACACACGAGTGACGGACGTTCAGGAGAAAACTCACCAACTGATCACGGGTTAAAACCTCAAAAAAATCTGAAATTGTGTGTAAAAGTGAGACATTTAACTCAGCGTAAAAACTCTTAAAAACGACTTCAATAACTTAAAAATTATGTTATTTTATCGAATTAAATTTCAGAAATGTTTAAATTTTTGTACGATGTTTTTCCCCAAACGATAACAGGACATTAAATAAACAAAAACCCTCTCGTTTCCCTCCGAGTGTTTTAAATAATCGTGTGGATAAACCTTCGTGCGTTCGGAGAAATAAAAGTCGTTTCCCATCGACTCAAACGGAGCGGCGCTTTAAGGATCCGCCGCGTTAACGGATCGATGGCCATTCTCCAACGGTTAACGCGCGATTACGAGAGCGCCGTCGATACCGCGTCTCCTAATGCCCCCGAACGCACCGTCTGTGAACAGCCTCTGATAAACGAGCGAGAACGACTCCGGAGAATCACATCCATCTGAAACCGAGGTCCACAGAGGAACAGGACGACAACGCTGGGACCAGATATCGGTGCAAATATCGAACATTTAGGTGCATTTGGGCATTGTTTCCAAGATATCAACGGTTCAGTCAATATCACATTTTGTGTACAAATTGGTGTAATAAGCTGATTTACTTACAATGTTTCCCCAAAACCTGAAGAAAATCAAGAATATTTTCAGTTTCTGCCTCAGTATCGGCCGATATCAGGGATCGGCAGATGCTAAAAGCCAAAGTATTGACATTGGTATCGGAAAAAGAATAGTGGACTCATAGGTCTACAGTGGAGAATGGACACTTGGGACTCACTGATACAACAATGGGATCAGATATTGGTGCTAGTATCAAAAATTTAGGTGGATTTAGGTATCGTTTCCAAGATATCGGTTCAGTCGATACCACATGTTGTGTACAAATTGGAGTAATAAGCCGATTTACTTCCAATGTTTCACATAAACCTGAAGAAAATCAAGAATATTTTCAGTCTCTGCCTCAGTATCGGTCAATATCGGGGATCGACAGTTGCTTAAAGCAAAGGTATCGACATCGGTATCGGAAAACAAAGGCTGCATCGGTGCATTAATAGTGCACACGTAGGTCTACAGTGGAGAATAGACACTAGGGACACACCGATACAACACTGGTATCGGATATCAGTGCCAATATCGAAAATATCGGTTTACTTCCAATGTTTGCCTAAACCTTGAAACTTTACAAAACTGTTCTGTATTTACTTTAAATTAAAAATAACAAATAGAAAACACATTTGGATCTTGTTTTACCACATGATGTTTGTGTTGCTCTGATACACTTTTTTTTTTTTTTTTTTTTATCTGATCCCGATACTTGACCCTAGTCTACTCACCGATACCGATACCAGTCCAATACAACACAGTGTGAACAAGTTAACTAATTCTACTAAATTTTATGACAGAACAAGAGCAATAAATAAATCTAGTAAAAGGCTCAAATCTAGAAGAATAAATTTGATTTTAAGAGTCAAATAGAGAATGATTCTGAGCAGAAGTCGCGCTGATTTAAGCACTTTTACTTTTCTAATTCGTCACTTTCTACCGCAGTGTGGATAAAAACAACAGTGAGGCCTGTAAAAATTATTTTTAGGGGATAATTCTGCAGAGTAAACAAAGTGTGTCGGTGCTGTTCCCTCCGTACTCAAGTTTTTCTGCACTAAAGACTAAACGAAGGAGAAAAGAGGAAACACTAAAGTTCTGTCTGAGTTTAACCTGAGTTTAAGTGTCTGAGTTTAATCTTCTCTGAGCGTTAACGACATTAAACACCGAGGTCAACAACAACAACCCGAGTGTCAGACGTTCATTTGTTTTTCAATAATAAAAAAATAAGAAAATGAAAAAACAACTGTTCTCCTCATTATTTGTCTCCAAAACCAAAATGACAAAACAGATAACGTCCGTTTACGTGACTTAAACTGTGATGCTGGACTGAACCAGGACTGATCCAGGTCCGGGACCAGACCAGGACCAGAGCGGGTCCAGAGCGGGACTGAGATTGAGACCAGAGCGGGTCCAGAGCGGGTCCAGAGCAGACCAGACCAAGACTGAGACCAGACCGGGACCAGAGCAGGACTGAGACCGAGACCAGAGACCAGACCAGACTAGACCAGAGACCAGGAGACCAGACCAGAGACCAGGCCAGACCAGACGGGACCAGAGCGGACCAGAGCGGGACTGAGACTGAGACCAGACCCCGACCAGACCAAGACTAAGACCAGACCGGGACCAGACCAAGACTGAGACCAGACCGGGACCAGAGCAGGACCGAGACCAGAGGCTCAGAGCCCACAGCAGGGCTGGAGCTCGAAGCTGAGGCTCGGACCTGGCAGAGGCTCAGAGTCAAAGCTCGGAGTCCGTTCTGGTCCTGGTCTGGTCCTGGTGTGGTCCCGGACCTGGATCAGTCCTGGTTC
Organism: Boleophthalmus pectinirostris; assembly: GCF_026225935.1. Classification (NCBI taxonomy): domain Eukaryota; kingdom Metazoa; phylum Chordata; class Actinopteri; order Gobiiformes; family Gobiidae; genus Boleophthalmus; species Boleophthalmus pectinirostris. The sequence continues at coordinate 1,663,922 of NW_026570971.1, read as the reverse complement.
AGTCTGTATGCAGCGCAAAAGTCGCCATCGCAGTCACGGAAGTCACGTCGTTATCCGTTTTCCATTTTTCATTTAAACACAAAATCAAAAACTGAAAAAACTAATCTTTACATCACCACAAACCTGACTCTTATTTGTCCACTTTCTCCTCGTTTCTGTGGAGATGATCTTGACCTAAAACCTCCAGGGAGAATATTCTGATTTATGGACACTCGTACGTGACACACTGTGCCTCTTTAAGAACGATAATAAAACTATAAGTGGTGATGACGTCTCTAAACTGTAAACACTGATTAAAATCTTTACAATTTACCAACAGTGACGCAAACTCTTCTGCGTCGCTCTGTTTCCCTCCGGAGGTCGAGGTCGTGTTGTTCAGAAGTGACATGAGGATGAAGAACTGAATGGATTTAGTGATTTGGAGATGGAGAGTCTGTTAAACTTGTTCTGTTCTGTTGTTTTTACTACAACTTGACTTTACACTAAATTTCCCCCAAAAAGTGCAACTTATATATATATATTTTTCTTCTTCATTACACATTTTTTGGCTGGTGCGACTTGTACAGAAATGAGACTGACTCAAACGTTAAAAGTTCTTGTAGAAAAACCCGGTGAAGGTAAAGTCCGGCTGTTGTTCTGTTCTTTGTCGCTCACATTCCTGCAGAGAGAATGTGAACGCTGCGAACGCTGTGGCCTGTTTACCTCGGCACGACAGAAATGCATTGTTTGGGGGATTATAAGATCTGGTTTGTTTCTGGTTTTAAAACAACAACAGCGACTAAAATCTGTGGTTCTGTGAGCGGCGAGGGGCTCACGAGGACCACGGCTCTGCCTCTGCCAGGAGAACATGAGAACACGAGAGTGTGAGAACATGAGAAAACAAGAACTCGAGAAAACAAGAACACGAGAAAATGAGAACACGAGAAAATTCAAACACGAGAAATGAAAGCACGAGAACACAAAGAGCACAAGAACATGAGAACACGAGAACACAAGAACTCGAGAAAACAAGAACACGAGAAAATGAGAACTCAAGAGCATGAGAACACAAGAAAACAAGAGCACGAGAAAATTAAAACACGAGAAAACAAGAGAAAATTAAAACACGAGAACACAAAGAGCACAAGAACATGAGAACACGAGAACATGAGAGCAGGAGAATACAAGAGCACAAGAAAAGAAGAGAAAATTAAAACACAAGAACACGACAGCACGAGAAAACAAGAAAACGAAAACACAAGAGCACAAGAAAAAAGAGCACGAGAAAATTAAAACACGAGAAAACGAAAGCACGAGAAAACAAGAGAAAATTAAAACACAAGAACATGAGAGCACGAAAAACACAAGAGTACGAGAACTCAAGAGCAGGAAAGATGAGAAAATGAGAACACGAGAGAACATGAGAACACACAAGAACACGAGAACAGGAGATGTGTGGAAAAGACAAAGAAAAGATTCACTGTTTTCAAAATAGAAATGAAAGAAAGAAAGGACGAGAGCAGGAGAACACGAAAATGTGAGAAAATGTAAACACAAGCGCACGAGAAAACAAGAACACTAGAGCACGAGAACGAGAACGAGAAAACGTGAACACGAGAAAATGAAAACACAAGAAGACGAGAGCACGAGAAGACAAAATGAAAACATGAGAAAACGAAAGCACGAGAAAATGAGAACACGAAAAACACAAGAGCATGAGAACTCGAGCAGGAGAACATGAGAAAATGAGAACACGAGAGAATATGAGAACACACAAGAACACGGGAACAGGAGAACAGAAGAGGTGTGGAAAAGACGAAGAAAAGACTCACTGTTTTCAAAATAGAAATGAACAAAACGAGAAATGAAGAAAATGAGCGCAATAGAACGGAATTTATCGATTTGTTTTTAAAGCTGCACCGTGTAACTTCATGGCTGGGCGTCCACCACCTGCTTGTTTCTATGGATACGTCACTGCTCTGCCTGGAATGTTCCACAGTGTGACTTTAACAGCTCGACTTTACATTTATTCAATCACAGGAGGATTTATCGCTCAAAAATATAGGGAAAAACAAACATTGTGACTGTGAGTGAGCTCGCCTCTCCGCAGATCTGACCTGGAACTTGCTTTTTCATAGAAACAGTTTAATGCTGAACCATGAAACTTTCCAGACAGGGCGACGACATCTCCACGGAGACGAGCACATTGTGGACACTCACGCACCTTGATGATCGGAGGAGTTAAAAGATCTTTGTTTTTGGAAAGATAATTTACAACAAAAATTAACAAATAAATTAAAATTCTGGAAAATTTCTGAAATCAAGATTAAAATTCTGGATTCAAATAACGTTAACTTTAAAGGCGCGCTGTGTAACTTTTCGGCTGGGGGTCTGCTTGTTTCTATGGATATGTCTCTGTCCGGAATGTTCCACAGTGTGACTTTAAGCAGCAAGAAAAAAAAAAAAAAAGAGTAAGAAGAAAAAGAAAATAAACTAGAGGAAGAAGAGGAAAAAATAATAACACAAATCAGAAAATAGTGTAAAATGGAACCTGAAAATATAAAAATGTGATTAAACACGATCACATTTGGTCTGAACTTGCAGATAAAGGAAAAAGTTTTTGTAAATTCAAACCAAATTTTTACCTCCACTTATTCAAACTAAATATAATACAAAAAAAAATTAAAAAAAAACCCCTCAAAACTCACAATGACACTTGAGCGGAACTACAAAACCCACAAACTCCACTACCCACAAACCCTTTAGACGAGCCCACTTCAAAAACCCACCTGCTGCTTTTCTACACACAGTTTGGTCATGTGATCTAAAAATATAATCATTTTTTATTGTTTATCTTTTTTTTCATTGATGCTGCCGGATTAATCGCAATTTGAATGAAATATTAGAAAATCGTAAAGGCTCTGAATTTTTTTTTTTTTTTTTAAGTACCGTAGTTTCCTTCACAAACAAAAAAAAATCCCGTTTTCTTCTGCGTAAAAGCTGCTGTGACTGTAGTTTAGTTTAGATGTTCTGAACTGTGATTCTTGTATTTTTATTTGTCACTTCAGATTTCAGTGTTTTGTTGATTCTCCTGGACGTGTTTAAAATGTGTCTTATTATTAAAATATAAATTACAAATATAATCGCAATGTCCTGTCAGAAAAGTCGATATTTTTTTCCCAAATTGTTCCTAAATTTCATGTGAAAATCTGCATGGATCAGACATTGATTACAAGACACTGGTCTAGTTGATATTTCCATTTTGTTTGATAAAATGCTGTAATATTTATCAGCCCAAAACGTCGTAATTTTTATTTTTTTTCCACAACTGTTTAAAGTTAGAAGAAGAGAAGAGGCAGAGCGCTTCAGAGGGTCGTAAAAACACATAAAAATAACAGAATTGTACTCACTTTAAATAAAAAATAACCGCTACAAAACAGATTTAGATCATTTTTCAGCTTTGTGTTTAAAATAAATTAAAAATACATTATAATTTCAGTCTCTGTGCACTCGGGCACTTTTCTGCTTGAGGATCTGGTGCTTTGTCTGGAATGTTTCACAGTGCGGCATTAAACCTCTCTATTAGAGTTGTTCCGATATTATTTTTTGGGATCCGATATGATGCGATACTTGGCCTCGGTGTGCTGGCCGATACCGATACCAGTCCGATACCACACAGAGTGAAAAAGTAGACTTCTAGAATTCTACGCAGTTTTGTTTTAGAGTCAAATATACCAGGATTTTGAGCCGATTTAAGCACTTTTACTTTTCTAATTTGTCACTTTCTACCACAGTGAGGATAAAATCTAGTCAGTCCGGCGCCACCTAGTGTCTCCGCTCAATTTCATTTCTCATCAGCGACTAGATCAGGAATCAAATGACCCGAAAATGTGAGTTCGGGCGTCGGCCAATCAGAGAAGAGACAGACGTTCTGTGTTGGCGACGATTCCCGAGATCGAGGATTTAAAGTCGGAACAAAGGGAATGTTTGGTGAATTTGATCTCGGGGAAAAGACGTTATTGTTCTTCTTCCTACGGGATTTGGAGCTTTACAAACGTCACGACCAAACAGCAGCGATTGGTTCAATAAAAAAAGTTCCCGCCTCCTGTCGAGTGAACGAATCCTAATGCTGCAGGTCACACGGTTTCTACAAAGTGAAACCCTCAGATGAATCAGATTGGATAAAACCAACAGTGAGGCCAGTAAAAAGAGACTCATCCTCAGAGCCCCGGGACAATGATGCAGAGTCGGGCTGGTATCATTCACAAGTGGCCGATACGATACACACCTCGATACAGCGAGCTTACCATTCGATACGATTTCAATACGATATATTTCAAATTGATTTGATATGGTTTAATACAAAATTAAGTCTAAATCGTGTGTGTGATTCTAAAAGTTTTTGTTAAATCACTTCTTCTTGTGCAAAGTTAAAATGAAACACAAACATTTTAATCAACAAAACAGTGAAAATGTCAAATGTTTCGCTTAAACGAGTTTCATCCCACTGGACAAACAAAAACTGGAGCTGGAACTAAATCATTTAGTAAAATAAACAAAAAAAATACTGATATATCGATACAGCAGCCCACGATATCGATACTGTATCATCACATTAAACGATACGATATTGATTTTTCGATATTTTTGCACAACCTTAACTGTGTGTGCATAAAGTTCCAGATAAAAACACTTTAATGTCTGTTTTGGTATTTTTGAGCTCTAAAACCACCTGTGATTGAATAAAAGTAAAGTCAAGTGGTTAAAGTCACACTGTGGAACATTCCAGACAAAGCAATGACGTCTCCATAGAGAAAAGTTACACAATGCAGCTTTAAAGTCAAAGAAATCATAAGTATCAACATCAGTATCGGAACAGAAAACGCTGGATTAATCCGAATAAAAATCATTATTATCCGGATTGATCCAGCTTTTTCTGTTCCGATACCGATACTTTTGGCTTTCCGATACTTCTGGCATTCCCAGCCCGTGCGGAATAATGTCATAATTCCCGACTCTGTGGCCCCGGGAGCAGAAACGGTCCTGGAGTGTGGCACATTTCTCTTTTTCTTTTCCGAGTAACAAGTTCTGGTTTGAATAAGCTGCAATTAAGCCCGAGCTTCACTATTGTTTATAGCAGCTCACAACCGCAGGATAAAAATAGACGCGTTGAGTCACGGCAAATTCAAATAACAGGAGCGGGCGGCGAAACGGCAAACCCAAGCGCAACTGGCCAATCGGGACGCGGCTTCAGACCGAGGGGGCGGGGACTCGAACACACACGAACAAAGGAAAGATTTAAACTGCACAAAAGACACGAAACTCACCTCAGAGTCGAAAACTTTACACTCAGACTCGTCACAATCAACCAAATGTGTTAAAAGATACTAACAAAAACTTTTATTTCACTTCATTTTCCCAGTTTTTGTAAAGATTTAAAATGAAAACAAGTAAAGTGTTTAGTCCCGCAGATCTGACTAGTAAACAAAATAACTAATTTAACATTTTTTCACAGGCGTAATCTTCACAAAGGCGCATGAAAAGACCTTTTTATGAACAAAGATCGTGGCATTTTTAAATCAAACTGTCAAAAAATAAACAAGGTCTTATTTTTCTTAATAATACCTTTTAATAAATATTCTGTAGTTAAAAGCCGTCAGTCACCGTGTTTTAGGGCTTAACTAAAACTGAAATATCGTGAAATCGTATCATCAAAAGTCTCACAAGAACATCACGGACACGGATCAGGAAGAGCTAAAAAACAAAGAACTACACGGACCATGATCCTTTGCTCCGTTTCAGTCCGATCTATTAAAAACTTTTAAATGTTAATTATTTGGATTATGACGAGAGAAAATCAGGATATTCACAATTTTGTTATTGCAAGACCTGGGTTTTAGACCTGGGTTTTAGACCTGGGTGAGTTTTAGACCTGGATGGGTTTTAGACCTGGGTCGGTTTTAGACCTGGGTTTTAGACCTGGGTGAGTTTCAGACCTGGGTTTTTAGACCTGGTTTTTGACCTGGATTAGTTTTAGACCTGGGTTTTGAGTTTTAGACCTGAGACCTGAGTTTTAGACCTGGATGAGTTTTAGACCTGGGTGAGTTTTAGACCTGTTTTAGACCTGGGTTTTAGACCTGGATTAGTTAGACCTGAGACCTTTTAGACCTGAGTTTTAGACCTGATTAGTTTTTAGACCTGGGTTTAGTTTAGAGACCTGGGTGAGTTTCAGACCTGGGTTTTAGACCTGAGTTATAGACCTGAGTTAGACCTGGTTTATTCTTTGTTTACAGTTGCTTTTGTCCTTATTTAGACCTAGTCTAGTCCTGGTTTTTGTTGCACTTTTAAAGGTTCATTTTCTCAAAAATCGACGGTTTGCCTTTTGTGTTTACTGAACTCACACTGATTTTCTGTGGAACACGACGCTCAAAAATCTGTCGAAATGTTTTAGTACGACTTTGGTAAACTATGAAATAGACGTCTGTTCTGCGTGAGACAGATTTCAGTCCCGCCCGCAAAAAATGTTAATTTTTATTCCCGCTCCCACCCACATCTGAGATATTTTGTCCCGTTCCCGCTCGCAAATTCCACAGGATCGAGATGTTCTCTTTGTTGAGCTCGATCAAACACGAAAAAGCGGAAAGGAATTGTCTAAAATCTGAGTGTTAGATTAGACCACGTCCGCAATGAGCTTTCAGAATGAATGAATCCTTTTGCGTTTTGCGTCGGGTCCCGTGGGAGTTCATGGTTACGAAAGCCGCACGACTCGATGGACTCGATGGTCGAAGCAGAACGGCGACTGTAGACAGCAGCCTCGCCGAGTAAAACACACTGACCAAGACAGGGAGGCAACGCCGGGCAAATTATCCCACCATCTGCCAACGGATCGAGTCTCAAGAGTCGTTTGTTTCGCTTAATGCGCCTTATAATCCGGAGGAATTTATGTATGAAAACAAGAGAATTCAACATTAATGATATTGTGCCTTATAATCCCAAAAATACAGTCATTATTCTTTATTTAGAAGTCTTCAGTCACCATATTCCTTCCTTTATTTGGTAAAAAGTCTCAATGTAGAACAGAAATAATCGCTTAAATATTCAACTTCCAATGTTTTCTTGCTGCTACTAAAATAATCGTTGCCGCCATAAATTCTTTTCCCATGAGAGACTGTACAAGTTTTCAGAGCTGCGGGAAATCATCGCATCTAAAAGAACTTAAAAAGCCACGAGCAGAACGTGCAAAAAACTCAGAAGAGACACAACCCAGATCCATCGAGCTGCAGGGAAGAACTCACCTCTCCTGTGTGCAAGGTTTTAATCAAGACAATGATCGAATGACGAGGGATGTGACGATATCCAATTCTCTCCGTACGATATTTTCACGATATACATGTCATGATACGATATTTATTGAGAAACAAAACTGTGAATATGCAACTTTTTCCTCTTCAAATGCCTCGACAAGACTTAAAGGTTGTATAGAAGATTTTTCCAAGGAAAGAGAAATGCAGCGACTGTTTGTCCATTTTCAATTGTCGCACTTCGCTCCTCTTCCCCGTCTCTTCTTCTTTCAGCTACGTCAAAAAACAGACTTTCTTTTCTGGCGAACTGGTCGTGAATTTTTGTCTGCTACAGTTCGAAAAAGACGCTAAGAACCGCTGTGTTGGTTGAGTAAACAGCATCAGTGCATGAGGTAAACGTAAACCACATAATCCCAGCGCGTCGGCAACTCAGTGACGCTAGAAACGTAGATAGTTTGACTTGACAACCCAACAGCCAATAGAAAAAGAGGTAGCGTTGTTTTCTATTGGCTGATGTTTATGTGCCCCCATCACATCCACAGTTGATGGATTTTCATTCTTTTTTTTTTTGGTCATCATAATTACAAGGCTGCTGCATCTCTATAATTTTATTTTGAACTTTCATAGACAATTTGAAACAAAAAAAAAAATCCTCCATACAACCTTTAATCCAAAGAACTAAGAGTTAAAAGTGTCAGAACTGTTATTTCTTCTTGTCGTCTGCACTGAAATGGAGCAAAGGATCATGGTCTATGTAGTTTTTTTGTTTTAGCTGTTGCTCCATAACTCTTCATTTAATCAAACAGACTTGTAATTCGATATTTTGTGATGATCCACGATATTATTGTGAGAACTTTGATGATACGATATCATGATATTTATGTTATTGTTACATCCCTGATAATAAGTTCAATAAAATATTCTGAAATAAGCAACACATGTATGAAATATTATAAAAACTAAATTCCTTGTGAACAGTGGAGGTTGAAAACATCCTGGGACGGAGGCGGCAGGTCTGGAGAGCGGAGATTCTTTGCTGGTGAAAAGCGAACATGACGACCGCGACGCGACGGTTGTAGTTTTTCAAGGATCTCGTGGTTTGGAGGGACGTGGTCGAGTCGGGGGGCAGTTGTTGTGAAGGCGTCGCTCTAACTATAAAGCGAAAACACTGAATCAAACACGGACAATTTCGTCGTGAATATTAAAGAGTCGAGCCTCCGCGTAGCTGCAGGTGTAGAGGAGGAATATAAACACACACAAACTGTACGAACTCACTCCTGCACAGACCTGCACCGAAACAAACGTCCCACACCGAAACGATTCCCCACGAAAACATGAACCGTTATTATAAAAAAACAAACCAACATAACCATAACCAAAATATCGTGATACTGTATCGTCAGAAGTCTCTCAGTAATGTCGTGGGCCGTTAGAATATATCAAGTTTCTTTGCTTAAATTCATTGTTCTGATGCAGCAACAGCTAAAAACACTGCAGGAACTACATAGACCATGATCCTTTGCTCCATTTCAGTGCAGACGACAAGAAGAAATAACAGTTCTGACACTTTTAACTCTTAGTTCTTTGGATTAAGTCTTGTTGAGGCATTTGAAGAGAAAAAAGTCACATATTCACAATTTTGTTCCTCAGTAAATATCGTATCATGACATGTCAATCGTGAAAATATCGTACAGAGAATTTGGATATTGTTACGTCTCTAATCGTGAACTTTCTCACGATATCACAATAAATATCGTACCGTGAGGTTCAGACCGTGATGATATCGTATCGTGAGACTCGTTACATCCCTATTAATTAGTTTTACCAAGCAGCTCTTTGCATTTATTTTATTTTCCTGTTTGTAAAATGTTAAAACTGATTGTTGGTTTAATAAAACACAAACGGTTTTACATTTTGTTCCCAAACTGAACCGAAAATGAACCAAACTGTGTCCTCAAAACCGAGATACGAACCAAACCGTGATTTTTGTCCCGTTACGTCTCTGGTATCGAGGCATGTATCGTATCGGCAGCTTCATATTGATCCCAGCTCTAGTTAAAACCCCAGAGAAGTTCATTTCTTTCTTTAAATCCCTGTAAGCTTTAGCTGTAGAAATGTACCACAATCATATTTTCTGGCATTATTCCCGTACCGTAACATCTCAGCGGTGACACTGAACGTGTTTGTGGAACGGTGAGCGGCTGGTTTAGTCTCACAAGAAAAAAAGAAAAATGTTTGATCAGTGACTCAGAGCCGAGCAGACGCACGTTTCTCCAGCCGTGGCCGTGAATGAAAAGCAGCTCCGAGGACGATTCAAGACCAAAGCACGAGTGTGTGACAAGTGTGTGTGTGTGTGTGTGTAATGTGTGTGCGTGTGTGTAATGTGTGTGCGTGTGTGTAATGTGTGTGTGCGTGTGTGTGCGTGTGTGAAAAAGGTCCGTCACGATAAAGAATTCTGCAGCACGATATATTTGTACGAAGAAATACTGTGAAAAAAGAGAAATACTACTACTATTTTACACCACTGAAATAAAAAAAATAATGAAAAATAAACACAACAGACAGAATCTCTACAACTGTACAACTCAGCCTTATGGAACAGATAATACTCCCTACAAATGTACAACAACTCTCTCTGTTCCTGCTGCTGTGAGACTCGTCGTTTCGGTCTTAAACGTTCGTATTAACCCGCGACACAGGATCCTGGCCTTTTTATTTTGCCGTTTTTGCTGAATTCCTGATCCTAACGTGGAACTCCAAATTCGCTCCTGTGACTGCAGGCGTCAGTGAGCTTCATTTGACTGGAGATGAACGCTCCACTTCTCTGTACCGTCGGTGGTTTTAACAAAATGCGACAGAAAATGAACAGAATGAAGTCGGAGGGTCACATTCGTTTAGACCTGATTTAGTTTAGACCTGATCTGAAATATTTAGTCCATCCTCAAACCAAAACAATCAAAACAAATAAAAAATAAGAAAAAAAAGAAGAAATAAGAAAAAAAAAGTGATGTTAGTTCAGGCTCAGAGGTGTGAAAACACTATGTCCCTGAAGGATTCTGTTAAAGGTTGTATGGAGGATTTTTTTTTTGTTTTTTTTTGTTTCAAATTGTCAGTGATAGATTATAGATGCAGTCGCCTTGTAATTATGATGACCAAAAAAAAGAGAATAAAAATTCATCAACTCTGGACGTGGTGGGGCTAAACATTTGCCAATAGATAACGACACTGCCTCGTTATCTGTGAGCTGACAGGCTGTCAATCAAACTCCCTACGTTTCTAGAGTAACTGACTTGCCTGCGCCGCCGTGACGTGGTTTACGTACGACTGTCACACAGTCCACAGACGCAAGACGCACAGACGCTGTTTACTCCACCAACACAACAGTTCTTAGAGGCTTTTTTTGACCTATATCTTCCTCGCAGTTCACACAAAGTTTGTTGTGATGGCGACAAGAATCCAGGAGCAGTTCGCCGCAAAAGAAAGTCCGTTTTTGAGGTGAAAGAAGAAGACAAGGGGAAAAGCAGCGAAGCCAAACTAAGGTGATTCTTGTAGATTCATTCCAGCGATGGTGCGACTGAAGCAGACGCAGGGTCTAAAGACTGAACCACTGGTCCACAAATTACTCCTGGACAGGAAACTTCTGCTTATTATGAAAACGTACTTTATTTCCAAGAGCGACACAAACGTTTTTCAGGACACGAATGCGATATCCTATGTCTGAAAACATAATTTTCAAGGCAAAGAAAGAGTCCACTTGCTGCTGCGTGTTGTAGTTAGTTCATTCGCACAGAATCTCCGCGCAACCTTCTCTGCACCCCTTTCCTGCTCCTGTCCCCGCTGCCCGATCCACTCTTCCCCCTGCTCCTCACTCCCCCCGCTCCTCACTTCTCCGTCTTGTCTAACCAACACTGTAGTTAGTTGTTTACAAGTCATGTGCAGCGGGCTGTAAACAAACCTGTTTGTGGCGTAAAGAGGAGGCGGGAGGAGGCGTTTCTACGTAGGAGCTGTAGGGGAGGGGAGGTGGTTTCACACAACATTTGAAAAAGGACAAACAGTCGCTGGATTTCTCGTTCCTTGGAAAATCCTCTATACAACCTTTAATATGACCCAACGCTCAGTGCAAGTCGAACAGGCCGAGCTACAAACAAACTGTAAACGAATAAATGTGTTAGTTTCAGAGGAGTTTCAGTGTAGTTAGCTCCTCTCTTCAGACACATATAAGGAAGAGTCACCAGCGTCTGACCAGAAATGAAGCAGCTTGGATGAACTGAGAAAATAAACTTTTGTTCAGTCGACAAATTGAATTTCTCGTTTGCCGTGGATTTTACCTGAACGACTGAAGGATTTTTCACACATTATAGTTTTTTACATTCAAAATCCTGTCAGTTAGAGCTGCTCGATTATGGAAAAAATCATTATCAGGATTATTTTAGTCAATATTGAAATCAAGATTATTCAAATGATTTTTTTGTTGTTGTTATTCAATGCATTTATTCAGCATTTCTCTCAATAAAACACTTTGTTATTGATAATTTACGCAAAAATTTCAAACTGAAAATAAATCTCGGCTACAAATCTGAACCTTAGAGCAGTTTTGTGATGTATCAAAAATAAAATGAATCAAATAAACTTTGAACATGAAATAAGGCAAAGAAAAACATAAATGTGTCCAAAATAAACTCTATTATACGATCTCAAAAGATTAAAATAAAATAAATATACTTACTTATATAAAAAACATCCCAAAATAAACTTTGTTAAGCTTTATTGTTTCAACTCGATTATATGAGTCTGAAGATCGTTTGACGCACAAATCAAAATCGCGATGAAAATTGTATTAATTGCACAGAGTTAATATCAGTGCATTTATTGTCGTCTCTTTTTTTAAACAAAAGGCACAGATGTTTGGAAATAATCAGAACAGACTCATGAGTACGGAAGCCGAGAGGGTCACAACAAACACAAACGCCGCAACAAATACAAACGCGACGACATGACAAAAAGCCACAACAAACCAAAAAAAGCCACAACGGAAGAAGAAGAACTACAACGTGAAAAGTAAAGGAACGGAGAAGTTGGAAACGTAAGTAAAAGTAATTTATTGTTTTATCGTTTCACGTTGTAGTTCTTCTTCTTCACTTGCCGCTTGATCGGTCCGTCGGAAAATAGAGTCCCGCGGTCACTTCAGTTGTGGCTTTTTAATGTGTTGCGGCGTTTGTGTTGTGGTGTTTGTATTTGTTGCGGCGTTTGTATTAAAATAGAGTCCCGCGGCCATTTCCGTTGTGGCTTTTTTTGGTGTGTTGTGGCTTTTTGTTGTGTTGTGGCTTTTTTTTTGGGTGTGTTGTGGCTTTTTTTGTGTGTGTGTGTTGTGCTTTTTTTGTGTTGTGGCTTTTTTTTGGTGTGTGTGTGTGTGCTTTTTTTGTGTTGTGTCGTGGCTTTTTTGGTGTGTCGTTGGCTTTTTTTGGTGTGTTGTGGCTTTTTTTTGGCTTTTTTTTTGGTGTGTTGTGGCTTTTTGTTGTGTTGTTTGTTGTGTTCATTTGCATTTGTTGCGGCGTTTGCGTTCGTTGTGACGCCTCTCGGCTTCCGTACATGAGAAAACACAACACACTTAACCGAACGCTGGACTTGCGTGAAAGATACTAAAAAATTCCATGACTATTCCAGGATTTCCATGACCGTGAGAACTCCATGTTTTGTAAATCATGTAGAATTTGAATTTAAACTTATTGATTTATTTCAGTTTGTTTAATTTATGCTCATTTATTTTATTTTATGTGATGCTTACGGTGTTTTTTGATGATTATTTGGCACCGTAAACTGTTTTGTTTTTGGGTTTTTTTGTAAAGTATTGGTTTTAAACTGAAAATGTCAATAAATAAAGCGGCGTGTGGAGTGTGGAGTGTGGGGAAGGGAAAGCCCAGAGTCGGAGGGACAGACCGGATGGAGCCGCACCCAGGGGCCTCACTCTGCAGGGACACAAGTCCAACCAGAGCCAGAAAAACTCAAACACTGCAGCCTGGAGACGAGGACGAAGACGAAGACGAAGAGGAGGAGGAGGAGGAGGAGGAGGAGGAGGAAACAGCGTGAACCGAAAAGTGAAATTTGGTGATTCAAAAAGTGACGTCAGGTCTGTGAAATGTTGCGGCGAGTTTTTGTGAATGACTTTTTCGGCCGAGCATTTTTTTTGGCAAACGCTTTTTATTCTTTTCTTTTCACGGAGACGTTATTGCCTGGTCTGGAACGTTTCACAGACGCCTCTCTGTCGTCACGGAGACCAAACCGGACGACCAAGGAGTCCCAGTCAGTCGGATCTGTGGAGAGGCGACTCCGCTCACAGTCACAATGTCTGTTTTTTGAGGGATTTTTTGAGCTGTAAAACCAATAAACGTAACTGAATAAATGTAAAGTTGAGCCGTTTAAAGTCACACTGTGGAACATTCCAGACAAAGTAATAACAGTCCTGGTCTAGTCCTGGTAGGGTCCAGGTTTAGTACTTGTTTAGTCCTGATTTAGTCCTGGTCTAGTCCTGGTTTAGTCAATATTCAGTCCCTCTTTTAGTTCCTGGTTTGTTCCTGGTTTGTTCCTGGTTTGTCCTGGTTTGTTCCTGGTTTGTTCCTGGTTTGTTCCTGGTTTAGTCCTGGTTTAGTCCTGGTCTTGTCCTGGTATGGTCATGGTCTAGTCCCTGGTCTAGTCCCGGTTTAGTCTCTGGTTCAGTCCCTGGTTTAGTTTTGTTTTAATCCCTCGTTTATTCTTGGTCTAGTCCTGGTTTAGTCCTAATCTAGTCCTGGTTTAGTCCTGGTCTATCTCTGGTAAATGTTCTGTCCCTCTTTTAGTCCCTGGTTTAGTCCCTGATCTAGTCCTGGAATGGTCCAGGTTTAGTACTTGTTGAGTCCTGGTTTAGTCAATGTTCAATCCCTTTTTTAGTCCCTGGTTTAGTTTTGGTTTAATCCTTAGTCTAGTCCTTAGTCTCTGGTCTAATCCCTGGCCTAGTCCGGTCCTGGTCTAGTCCCTGGTCTAGTCCTGATTTAGTCCTGGTCTATCTCTGGTTTAGTCGATGTTCAGTCCCTCTAAGTCCCTGGGGCAGTTTTGGTTTAGTCCCTGGTCTAGTTCTGCTCTAGTCCTGGATTAGTTCTAGTCTACCTCTTTTAGTTTTGGTTTAGTCCCTGGTCTAGTCCCCGGCCTAGTCCAGGTTTAGTACTTTTTTAGTCCTGATTTAGTCCTGGTCTATCGCTACTAAAGTCAATGTTCAGCCCGTCTTTTAGTCCCTGGTTTAGTCCTAGTTTAGACCTGGTTTAGTCCTGGTTTAGACCTGGTTTAGACCTGGTTTAGTCCTGGTTTAGACCTGGTTTAGTCCCTGGTTTAGACCTGGTTTAGTCCCTGGTTTAGTCCTGGTTTAGTCCTTGGTTTAGTTCTGGTCTAATATTATTTCAAAACTACTTTAAACGACTTTTTAAAAACCTGTTGTTGTATTTTTCAGACTGTAACTTGTTCTGGTTTGGTCTCCATGGAAACACAAAGGTTTAATGCCACACTGCGAAACATTCCAGACAAAGCTTTTGACGGAGCCTCCACGAGAAAAGTCCCACAGTGCAGCTTTAACTCCAGCGCGTCGTGGTGTGAGCGTTTCCCGGTCAGTTCAGCTCGGAGATTACACAAGCATTTCTAGGACACGACATCATTCCAGGAAAAACTCCACTGGGCCACTCCCAAAATCTGGATTTGATTTCACACGAGGAAAAACCTCGACGGACCGGCTCAGATCTGCAACAGGTACAGAGCAGACGGGGACGGGACCGGGGACGGACCGGGACGAGACCGGGGACGAGACCGGGGACGAGACCGGAGACGAGACCGGAGACACGAGACCGGAGACGAGACGAGACGGAGACGAGACGAGACGGACGGACGGAGACCGGAGACGAGACCGGAGACGAGACGAGACGGGACGAGACGGAGACGAGACCGGGACGAGACCGGGGACGAGACGGAGACGAGAGACGAGACCGGACGAGACCGGAGACGAGACCGGAGACGAGACCCGGAGACGGAGACGAGACCGGAGACGACGGAGACGAGACCGGAGACGACGGAGACCCGGGGACGGGGACCCGGGGACGGAGACCGGGACGAGACCGGGGACGAGACCGGGGACGAGACCGGGGACGAGACCGGGGACGGGACCGGGGACGGACCGGGGACGAGACCGGGGACGAGACGGGACGAGACGGGGACGGGACCGGGGACGAGACCGGGGACGGGACCGGGGACGGGACCGAGACGGACGGAGACCGGAGACGAGACGAGACGAGACCGGACGGGACCGGAGACGAGACCGGAGACGAGACCGGGGACGAGACCGGAGACGAGACCGGAGACGAGACGGACCGGAGACGGAGACGAGACCGGACGACCGGAGACGACCGGGACCCGGAGACCGGAGACGGAGGACCCGGGGACGAGACCGGGGACGAGACCGGGACGGAGACGGAGACGGACGGGACGACCGGGAGACGGGACGGACGACGAGACGAGACGGAGACGAGACGAGACGGGGACGGACCGGAGACGAGACCGGAGACGACGAGACCGGAGACGGACCGGAGACCGGGGACGACCGGACCGGAGACGGGAGACGAGACCGGAGACGAGACCGGGGGGACGAGACCGGAGACGAGACCGGGGACGAGACCGGGGACGAGACGACCGGGACGAGGACCGGAGACCGAGACCGGAGACGAGACCGGAGACGAGACCGGGGACAGGACCGGGGACGACGGACCAGAGACAAAACCCGGAGAGACAAACCCGGAGACGAGGACCGGAGACAAAACCGGAGACGAGACCGGAGACAAAACCGGAGACGAGACGGAGGAGACAAAACCCGAGAAAAAAAACGGAGACAAAACCCGAGACGAGACCAGAGACAAAAACTGAGACAAAAACGGAGACAAAAACCTGAGAAAAAAGAGACAAATCCAGAGACAAAACCAGAGACAAAACCCGAGACAAAACCAGAGAAAAAAAAAGACAAAACCCGAGACAAAACCGTCACAACATCGAGCACACGAGAGAAAAACGAGCTCGTGTTGGTGAGTTTTTTCTCTTTAAAGATCACAGATTCTACTTGAACTTGTAGAGTTAAAATGTACAACAGAAAAGTCTGGACAAAACATAAGATAAAAACACTTAAATCTATCAGAAAATGAGTTAAAATTAGTGAAACTGAATCATTTTACTGGACACGTCTTTTAGTTTAACATGAGCTGTAACACGTAAACATCCATCCTTAAGGCGTCCGCTTCTTCACTCACACAAAATATACAAAAACTCACGTAATCCGTAGTTCGTTAGATTTCTTTTATTTGCAGATTTTCAGCGTTTGCGTAAGCAGTGAGGTGAGGTGCAGTGAGGTGAGGTGCAGTGAGGTGAGGTGCAGTGAGGTGAGGTGTGCAGTGAGGTGAGTGTGCAGTGTGGTGGTGTGGTGCAGTGAGGTGTGGTGCAGTGAGGTGTGGTGCAGTGAGGTGTGGTGCAGTGAGGTGTGGTGCAGTGAGGTGCAGTGAGGTGAGGTGCAGTGAGGTGAGGTGCGGTGAGGTGAGGTGTGAGGTGCGGTGAGGTGTGGTGCAGTGAGGTGTGGTGTGCAGTGTGTGGGTGCAGTGAGGTGAGTGAGGTGAGGTGCGGTGTGGGTGCAGTGTGCAGTGAGGTGTGGTGAGTGAGGTGCAGTGTGAGTGTGTGGTGAGGTGAGTGCAGTGAGGTGTGGTGAGGTGCAGTGAGGTGAGGTGAGGTGAGGTGAGGTGAGGTTGCAGTGTGAGGTGCAGTGAGGTGAGGTGAGGTGCAGTGAGTGAGGTGTGAGGTGAGGTGAGGTGTGGTGCAGTGAGGTGAGGTGTGCAGTGAGTGAGGTGAGGTGCAGTGAGGTGGTGCAGTGAGTGAGGTGCAGTGAGGTGGTGCAGTGAGGTGCAGTGAGGTGTGGTGCAGTGAGGTGTGGTGCAGTGAGGTGCAGTGAGGTGTGTGCAGTGAGGTGAGTGGGTGCAGTGAGGTGAGTGCAGTGAGGTGAGGTGCAGTGAGGTGCAGTGAGGTGAGGTGCAGTGTGGTGAGGTGCAGGTGAGGTGCAGTGAGGTGAGGTGCAGTGAGGTGTGGTGCAGTGAGGTGTGGTGCAGTGAGGTGAGGTGCAGTGAGGTGAGGTGCAGTGAGGTGAGGTGCAGTGAG
Organism: Boleophthalmus pectinirostris; assembly: GCF_026225935.1. Taxonomy (NCBI): domain Eukaryota; kingdom Metazoa; phylum Chordata; class Actinopteri; order Gobiiformes; family Gobiidae; genus Boleophthalmus; species Boleophthalmus pectinirostris. Next base: position 1,646,439 of record NW_026570971.1, on the reverse strand, counting down.
GTGAGGTGCAGTGAGGTGTGGTGCAGTGAGGTGAGGTGAGGTGCAGTGAGGTGAGGTGCAGTGAGGTGCGGTGAGGTGAGGTGCAGTGAGGTGTGCAGTGAGTTGCAGGTGAGGTGAGGTGCAGTGAGGTGCAGTGAGGTGTGGTGCAGTGAGGTGAGGTGCAGTGAGGTGAGGTGAGTGTGTGCAGTGAGGTGAGTGAGGTGAGGTGCAGTGAGGTGAGGTGCAGTGAGGTGAGGTGCAGTGAGGTGTGGTGCAGTGAGGTGAGTGTGAGGTGAGGTGTGAGGTGCAGTGAGGTGAGGTGCAGTGAGGTGAGGTGCAGTGAGGTGTGGTGCAGTGAGGTGAGGTGCAGTGAGGTGAGGTGCTGTGAGGTGCAGTGAGGTGAGGTGCAGTGAGGTGTGGTGCAGTGAGGTGAGGTGAGGTGCAGTGAGGTGCAGTGAGGTGAGGTGAGGTGCAGTGAGGTGAGGTGAGGTGCAGTGAGGTGTGGTGCAGTGAGGTGAGGTGAGTGAGGTGCAGTGAGGTGTGGTGCAGTGAGGTGTGGTGCAGTGAGGTGAGGTGTGTGTGCAGTGAGGTGAGGTGCAGTGAGGTGTGTTGCAGTGAGTGTGGTGCAGTGTGTGAGTGCAGTGAGTGTGGTGCAGTGAGGTGAGGTGCAGTGAGGTGTGCAGTGAGGTGCAGTGAGGTGTGGTGCAGTGAGGTGTGGTGCAGTGTGGTGCAGGTGTGCAGTGAGGTGTGGTGCAGTGAGGTGAGGTGCAGTGAGGTGTGGTGAGGTGCAGTGAGGTGTGGTGAGGTGCAGTGAGGTGAGTGAGGTGCAGTGAGGTGTGGTGCAGTGAGGTGTGCAGTGTGGTGCAGTGTGGTGAGGTGCAGTGTGGTGCAGTGCAGTGAGGTGTGCAGTGTGCAGTGCAGTGAGGTGGTGCAGTGAGGTGTGGTGCAGTGAGGTGAGGTGCAGTGTGGTGCAGTGAGGTGCTCTCGCCCACACACTTGTCTCCCTGTTTGACCTGAATATTTGACCTAATTTCCCTTGGACCCGTCCTCTTATATAAATATATAAACCAAAAGACTTCAACTGACTGAAGTAACTTAAATTGGGACTGAAAATAAATCCTTTTAACATTTATATAAATTTAAGAATAATATTTTAATAATTGGTTTAAGGTATAATAAAATACGAATTTATGGTAAATAAAAAATAACTTTTTAAATAAATTCAATTATGGCTCCAACAACGTCACTGTGACTCGCTCCTTCTGATTCTCTGGGTTCTTCACGTCGTCATGTGATGATATTGTGAAAAATAGTTAAACAAACCAGAGACAAACGAGAAACAGCCAAGATACAAGCACAAACACAGAACAGACTCACCATCAGCAGAACAAACCTCTGTCACAGTCCGACAGAAACTGAACCACATCAGCGCAAAAAAAGTGAGCTGTTTTTTGAGCTTTTAGTTTATGCAAATGAGTCATGTGGTTTTAAGTTTCATTTCTGTAAAATGTAAACAAATGTGCTCAAAGCTGAGTGAATAGAAAAGACTCACGGACACAGAAACGACGTGTCTGGACGTAAATCATTTTCGATACGATGATACAGTGATTCATGTAAACATCACCTAAGATATAAACACTTAAATCTCTCAGAAAATGACTTAAAAGTGTAAAATGATCCGTCCCTGCAGCAAGATCATTTTACTGGACAATTCCTCTTAAAATAAACGACGTCTAGACGAGAATTAAACATCTCTGAACTTGTAAGATAAGAAAACACACAACAGGAAAACACGACGACACAAGAACAAAAGCGCCGCACAAACATCCACCACAGAACGTAAATAAACAAGAGACCGAGTCCGACCACGAGTCCGAGCAGGAGCGACGCACCGACAGCAGGACCTTTAAAAGTCTCTGCACAGACCAGAACCTCAGTGTCGTGTTCTATTCATAACCTCACACAGTTTAGCAGATTAACGGCACAAAAGAACGTCTGAATCTGTTCCGTTCAGCGCAGAGGCGGGACCGAGGCGTCGTTTTGTGAGTCTCAAGTCTTTGACCTCAAGTCCAAGTCAAGTCCACCGCGCCTCTGACAAATAGAACTTAGATTTTTGCAAATTATATGAATTTTAAACTAAAGTGTCCTTAAAAAGTCTTGGTTTATTTATGGGCCGGTCAAGCAGAAGTAAACCCCCCTTTTTTTTTTTTTTTTGGTAATTCCACTCATTGCCAGACACTAAACTAGAACTAAACCAGGACTAAAACCAGGTCTAAACCAGGACTAAAACCAGGTCTAAACTGGAACTAAACCAGGACTAAAACCAGGTCTAAACTGGAACTAAACCAGGTCTAAACCAGGACTAAAACCAGGTCTAAATTAGATCTAAACCAGGACTAAAACCAAGACTAAAACCAGGTCTAAACTAGAACTAAACCAGGTCTAAATTCAGGTCTAAACCAGGACTAAAACCAGGTCTAAATTAGATCTAAACCAGGACTAAAACCAAGACTAAAACCAGGTCTAAACTAGAACTAAACCAGGACTAAAACCAGATCTAAACTAGAACTAAACCAGGTCAAAATCCAGGTCTAACCCAGAACTAAAACCAGGTCTAAACTGGAACTAAACCAGGTCTAAACCAGGACTAAAACCAGGTCTAAATTAGATCTAAACCAGGACTAAAACTAGATCTAAAACAGGTCTAAACCAGGAATAAAACCAGATCTAAACCAGAACTGAACCAGGTCTAAACCAGAACTGAACCAGGTCTAAACCAGGACTAAACCAGATCTAAACCAGGTCTAAACCAAGTCTAAACCAGGTCTAAACCAGGACTAAACCAGAACTGAACCAGGACTGAACCAGGTCTAAACCAAGTCTAAACCAGGTCTAAACCAGGACTAACCCAGAACTGAACCAGGTCTAAACCAGGACTGAACCAGGTCTAAACCAGGACTAACCCAGAACTGAACCAGGTCTAAACCAGGACTGAACCAGGACTAAACCATGTCTAAACCAGGTCTAAACCAGGACTGGACCAGGACTGAACCAGGACTGAACCAGGTCTAAACCAGGACTGGACCAGGACTGAACCAGGACTGAACCAAGTCTAAACCAGGACTGAACCAGGACTAAACCAGAACTGAACCAGGACTGAACCAGGACTGAACCAGGTCTAAACCAGGACTGATCCAAGACTAAACCAGGTCTAAACCAGGATTAGTAACATTAGTCATAAAAATTATGATAATTTTAATATAAAATCGTTCACGATTAATCGAAAATCAATCGTCAATTCTCACGACGATCGATTAAGAAAATTTACTCGAATGCCCGTCCCTGGTTTTTATCGTATCGGGAACTTCTGAACGACACTCGGCCCCGACGGACCAAAACCAGACGACCGAGAAGTTCCAGGTCGGATCTGTGGAGAGGCGACGCCGCTCACAGTCACAACGTCTGTTTTTCCTGAGTGTTTTTGAGCTTTAACACTTCTGATCGAATAAATGTAAAGCGGAGGCGTTTAAAGTCACACCGTGGAACATTTCAGGCTCAGTTGGCTCCGCACCTCGAGCCGTGCAGTTAAGGTTTTCGTTCTGTCTTCAGTCTGCAGCCTCGTGGTGGGTTTTTTTTTTTTTTTTTTCCTTCTTCTCTGGGTCCTGCTCGTCTTAATGCTGCAGCCCGAGGACACACAGTTGGTGCTTTTCCCTCGTCGCCTCCGTGAAGCAGCTGCAGAATCGCCGGCTCCTCCTCGTGTGGAAATCTTCATGCAAATAAAACGCACAACACAACCAAAACGCCGGGAAAAACGCCGGGAAAAACACACCGTGTACCAGAGACGGGAGCAGACGCAGTGAAGACGAGACGAGAAACGAGGTCGGTTAAAAAGCTCTGAAGAGTCCATTTTGCAGAATATATTTGCTTCAACAGTTTCAAAAAGAATAGAAACGAAAAAATTAAATCAAAATTGCAAAGAGAATCGAGAAATGTATATATTATTAAGAATTCTGTTAAAATCTCGTCTTGTCTCGTTCTCGTAAAGAAGCAGGTGATGAACAGTGTGGGGAAGTTTACTTTTAAAATGTAATCCCCTACAGATTACAGATTACATATTACACACACCAAAATGTAGTTTGTAACAGAATCCGGTGACACTTTATAATAACTACACCTTACTTAGCCTAAATAAAGCATGAACAAAGACTTAATTAATAATGAACAAAGATTTAATTCATAATGATTCACACTTAGTAAATGTTTAATAAAACATAATTCATCTTCACTTTAGAAAATCTCTCCAAAAGACTGAACTAACAGATAACAGCTGCCGGAATGATCATTGCATTTCATTATTAGTAAATCATTCTCTCAAAGCTTATTAATGATTACTAAATGCTCAAATGGTTAGTTCATGAGTAATTAAGTATGAAATAATTATGAGTAACTATTTACAGCACAGGCAGATTAAGTTTAAGTGCTAATTAAGGCAGTAATTAAGTAGTTACTCAGCGTGAATCATTATTAATTAGGCCTTTGTTCATTATTAATTAAGCCTTTGTTCATGCTTTATTAAAGGTTGTATGGAGGATTTTTTTTGTTTCAAATTGTCAGTGATAGATTATAGATGCAGTCGCCTTGTAATTATGATGACCAAAAAAAAGAGAATAAAAATTCATCAACTCTGGACGTGGTGGGGCTAAACATTTGCCAATAGATAACGACACTGCCTCGTTATCTGTGAGCTGACAGGCTGTCAATCAAACTCCCTACGTTTCTAGTGTAACTGACTTGCCTGCGCCGCCGGTACGTGGTTTACGTACGACTGTCACACAGTCCACAGACGCAAGACGCACAGACGCTGTTTACTCCACCAACGCAACAGTTCTTAGCGGCTTTTTTTGACCTATATCTTCCTCGCAGTTCGCACAAAGTTTGTTGCGATGGCGACAAGAATCCAGGAGCAGTTCGCCACAAAAGAAAGTCCGTTTTTGAGGTGAAAGAAGAAGACAAGGGGAAAAGCAGCGAAGCCAAACTAAGGTGATTCTTGTAGATTCATTCCAGCGATGGCGCGACTGAAGCAGACGAAGAGTCTAAAGACTGAAGCACTGGTCCACAAATTACTCCTGGACAGGAAACTTCTGCTTATTATGAAAACGTACTTTATTTCCAAGAGTTAGACAAACGTTTTTCAGGACACGAATGTGATATCCTATGTCTGAAAACGTCATTTTCAAGGCAAAGAAAGAGTCCACTTGCTGCTGCGTGTTGTAGTTAGTTCATTCGCACAGAATCTCCGCGCAACCTTCTCTGCTCCCCTTTCCTGCTCCTCTCCCCGCTGCCCGATCCGCTCTTCTCCCCGCTCCTCACTTCTCCGTCTTGTCTAACCAACACTGTAGTTAGTTGTTTACAAGTCATGTGCAGCACTGGCTGTAAACAAACCTGTTTGTGGCGTAAGGAGGAGGAGGGAGGAGGTGTTTCTACGTAGGAGCTGTGGGGGAGGGGAGGTGGTTTCACACATGCGCAACATTTGAAAAAGGACAAACAGTCGCTGGATTTCTCCTTCCTTGGAAAATCCTCTATACAACCTTTAAGGCTAAATAAGGTGTAGTTATTATAAAGTTACCAAATTTTTTGTTAAATCGCTTCTTGTGTAAAGTTCATAAAACCATTTTAATCCTCAAAACTGAAAATGTCAAATGTGTCGCTCTGGGGGAATGTAGAGAAAAAAAACTCTTCACCTAAAACGGAAATGGGAAACAGAGTCGTCAATAAATAAAACAGATGCAGAACGGTTTCAGATGTGTCAAATACACCACAGTACGGCTCATTCACTGTTGTGGAGGGAATATCGCTGGAAGAATTTGACACGTTTTTTTCATTACACCTAAAATCTAGAGTAGACAGAGCTCCGCCCGCAGGAGCAGGAGCAGGAGGCTGGAGGCTGGACGCTGGAGGCTGTGTGGAGAAACGGACTCTGATCACACGTGTTTTGGAGTTGCCTGAAAATGAGGATGTATCGGGAACAATTAAACACAACCTTAACGAGGATTCTGGGATATGGAATTCCAAACACACGTCTGGTGATGTATCTGGGAAATATGTCTGATGTGGTGAGGAAGGACGACGTGGATTTGACAAAAAATGTTTTAGCTGCATCTAAAAAGGGAATTACAAAGAGTTGGTTACAAAAAGATCCACCTGCACAACGAGACTGGATCAGGATTGTGGAGAATATTTCAGTGATGGAAAGAATAATATGAATGGGCCCAAGCAGAAGTAAACAACAAGGCCAAAAATTCAAGTTAATTCATCTGATATAAAACAGTATTGAACAGATACATATGTACTCTAGTTTATCAAACTGTTGACCTTTTTTCTGTTCCATTTTTGGTTCTAAAGTTCCATCTGTTTTAAACAGACCATGAATGAAACATGGAACAAAAATTATTTCCCAAATTTCAAAGACCTGAAAATCATGTAAATAAATGTTTGTATTTCATCATATCTTGTGTTATTCCATCTTTGAACTGTTGATGAAGGGACAGGATTAAAAAAAAATATATTTAAAAATGATAAAAATGTTCTTGGAAGGACTGACATATTTTATAGAAATAGTTTCTTTCATTTTGAAGTAATATTAAAGTTTTCAGAAGAAAAAAGTGACAAATGATGTAAAATCCTGCACCTTCTACTTGTTTGTACAATTTTCCCTCCGTTACTTTTCCCTCCGTTACCATGAACTTTCTTAATAAAAAATCTCATGAGTCAAAAAGTCAGAGGTTTTTCAACCTAATCTTGTACCATATGGTAGAAAACTATATGAAGCAAATATTCAAACCAGTTTGTTAAGGATATGGAAGTGAGAACCAAGAGTTATCACTGTTTGGATTTATTGACCAAAAAGTGCTGCATATTTCATTCCCTCCGTTACCGAACATGAGTTTTTTTACATTTTTTTGTCTTGAACTTGAAAGAATCTCACAGGTTTAACTTGACCCTGTTGGAGTGTAACTCTTTCCTACATTCTGATACTTTACTTATTTCAATAGTTCCTCTAGTTTCTGAATAAGAGACATTTGAATGTCAAAAATCTGACCCTGTTTCCTCCGTTAACACTTGACCAGATCCATAATCTTAAACTGAAAGGTACAAATACGATGAGCGACGGGAAAAGTGGAATGTATTCATCAATGACACCAGTAAAACAACATAGTACATAAAAATGTCAATACCAAATGCATGTTTAATAAGAAGCTGTAACTCCAGACTGATGTTGTTTTTGATTTTCTGTTACTTAAAACCAATAAAAACTAAGTTAGAAAAAAAGGAAAATGTCAAATGTGTCGCATAAACGAGTTTCCTTCCTCTGAACAAACAACAAAACTGGAGCTGAAAATAATTTAGTGAAATAAACCAAAAAATCCTCTTGGCGATATATCGATACAGCAGCCCACGATATCGACACTGCATCATCACATTAAACGATACGACATCTCGATATTTAGACATTTTTGTACACCTTTGGTCTCCTTCACAGTTTAATGCCACACTGTGAAACATTCCAGACAAAGCAACAACATTTCAAACATGAAGAAAAGCGTTTGGCGGAAAAGTTACACAATGCAGCTTTAAACTTTGCACCTCTGTCAGACCTTCATCTTTATTTTAATCACAGGAAAATAAAAATGTGCAGTTTAAATCCATTTTGTGTTTTTTTTTTTTCTTGGATTTACTCGTGTTTTGTTTTTTTTCTCCCGGGAGTTTTTGTCGACACATTTTGGGATCCTCATAATTATTCAGCAGAAACACGTTGAGCTCCGAGCCCGAGTCTGATCCGAGGTAAAAAGAGTCAGACTGTCACAGATTCTCGCAGATAAAACCGAGCGGCAGACGGAGGGCGGTCGTATTGACGAGCGATCGAAGGCCTGTCTGTCTGTCTGCTGCTGCGGGCCTCAGACGACGACACGACAAACACACTCTGAACCTGAAACTGTCACCAGGACCGAGCTCGAGACACGGTGAAAGATCTGTGGGAAATTATGTGTTGATCATGCTAAATTCACCTAATATTATGGACTCTGGAATGACAACAGGGTGGAAAACACGTATGATTATCTGTAGGTCTACATAACATGTTTTTTCTGTACTTGAGTGTCATAAAGAACATGTTTTTCTGGACTTTGAGATGCCACGAAGCAGAAAAACTGACATATGTGGTCCCCGTGGCATGTTTCCACCCATGATAAGGTGCACTGGGTCAGCAGTATTGTTCATTTTCTTGCTGTATTTGCTAAATCAACAAGTTAATGTTTTGTCAAGATGTAGTATAAAGCTACCCCTGATTTTGAGCTTGTCAGACGTCGTCCGGGGTGACAGTTGTACTTGGTAATCAACTTGAATCTCACTCAATGGAAATGTTGAAATAAAGTGGCCTGTTTTCTTGGATTCTCCATCTCCTGTGCTTCTTTTTAGGACACGCATTGAACCTTCCGAAAAACCCACAGATCCAACACGAGACCTGATAATTACAGAAATAATAATAACGTGAAAGGACAGATTTAGTTGACGAGCTGAAGGTCCCCACCTCGTGCCACAAGATCGAACACACACACGAGGAAAATGATCCTGAGAGATTTTTTTTTTTTTTTTTTTTTCAAAGAGACATTTTCATATTAAAACATTCGACCAATCACATTTCAGCTTCATCTGTTGCCGGGCAGAGAAATGACAAAACCATAGAAACAAGAAGGTGACTACTACTACTACTACTACTACTACTTCAACTACACTACTACTACAACTACTACTACTACTACTACTACTACTACTAACTACTACTAACTAACTACTACTACTACTACTACTACTACTAACTACTACTACTACTACTACTACTACTACTACTACTACTACTACTACTACTACTACTACAACTACTACTACTACTACTACTACTACTACTACTAACTACTACTACTACTACTACTACTACTACTAACTACTACTACCACAACAACTACAACAAGTACTACAACTGCAACTACTACTACTTCTACTACTACTTCTGCGTCTACTAGTACTACTGCAACTGCAACTATTACTACTACTTCAACTACTTCTACTACAACTGTTACTGTTCTACTACTACTATTACTACTACTGCTACAACTGCTTAAACTACTACTACTACTACTACTACTGCGACAACTACAACTACTACTGCGAAAACTACAACTACTACTACTACTACTACTACTGCAACTACTTCTACAACAACAAATACTACAAATACTACTACTAGTTTTCCTGATGTTTGTTTTGTTTCCACACATGGATTTTCATATTAAATCATTCGACCAATCACATTTCAGCATCATCTGTTGCCGGGCAGAGTCAGAGTCACAGAGTCTGAGTCCTTCACAATCCAAAAACAAACGTCCATCAAACTGTCGCTTCAACCAATCAGATTAAACCAGGACTAAACCAGGACTAAACCAGGACTAAACCAGGACTAAACAAGGATTATACCAGGTCTAAACCAGGTCTAATCTTGGACTTGAGAGAGAACCTCGAGTCTGTGGAGGATCTAGCGACGGCTGCACTTCACCCCATGCGGCGTGGAGCTCTGAGTTGATCCTTTCACCTGTGGTCACCTACGTGGGCGCACTTCCAGGTCCGACCGGACACTCAGTCCTGGTTCAGTCCTAGTTAAGTCCTAGTTTTGACCTGGTTAAGACCCGGTTTAGACCTAGTTTAGTCCTGGTTTAGACCTGGTTTTGTCCTGGTTTAGTCCTAGTTTAGTCCTGGTTTAGACCTGGTTTAGTCCTGGTTTAGTCCTAGTTTAGTCCTGTTTAGACCTGGTTTAGTCCTGGTTTAGTCCTGGTTTAGTCCTGGTTTAGTCCTGGTTTAGACCTGGTTTAGTCCTGGTTTAGTCCTGGTTTAGTCCTGTTTTAGTCCTGGTTTAGACCTGGTTTAGTCCTGGTTTAGTCCCCTGGTTTTGACCTGGTTTAGTCCTGGTTTAGTCCTGGTTTAGACCTGGTTTAGTCCTAGTTTAGTCCTAGTTTTGACCTGGTTTAGTCCTGGTTTTGTCCTGTTTTAGTCCTGGTTTATTCCTGGTTTTAGACCTGGTTTAGTCCTGGTTTAGTCCTGTTTAGTCCTGTTTTAGTCCTGTTAGTTTAGTCCTGGTTTAGACCTGGTTTAGTCCTAGTTTAGACCTGTTTAGACCTGGTCCTGGTTTAGTCCTGTTTTAGTCCTAGTTTAGTCCTGGTTTAGTCCTGGTTTAGTCCTGGTTTAGTCCTGTTTAGTCCTGGTTTAGTCCTGGTTTAGTCCTGGTTTAGTCCTGGTTTAGTCCTGGTTTAGTCCTGGTTTTGGTCACTATAGGACAGTACTGTAGATTTCATGAGTCTGTGCAGTTTGTTTTCAGCTTTGGTTTCATATTTAAGTTGTAAATATTTTTTATTTGTTATTTTTTATCTCACGTTGGGAGAAATGTGTGGACGTTGAACTCTCGCCCACTACACCTCTGACTGTGGCTACAGCAGTTTTCTATCTGCGACGCAGTCGGCTCTTTATTCTGTGTTTCTGTAGAATAAAACACTTTTAGAACCATAAAATAATTCTTGAGGAGTGGATTGTTTCAGACGGAGCTCGACTGAAGCCCGAGATGTGAAACGCTCGATCCAACACTGTTATACGGAAGCCGAGAGGGTCACAACAAACGCAAACGCCGCAACAAATACAAATGCGACAACACAACAAAAAGCCACAACAAACCAAAAAAAGCCACAACGGAAATGACCCCGGGACTCGATTTTAATGCAAACGCCACAACAAATACAAACACCACAACACAAACGCAAATGTCGCAACACATTAAAAAGCCACAACACATTAAAAAGCCACAACGGAAGTGACCGCAGGACTATTTTCCGACAGACCGATCAAGAAGAACTACAACGTGAAAAGTAAAGGAACGGAGAAGTTGGAAACGTAAGTAAAAGTAATTTATTGTTTTATCATTATTCGTTTCACGTTGTAGTTCTTCTTCTTCACTTGCCGCTTGATCGGTCCGTCGGAAAATAGAGTCCCGCGGTCACTTCTGTTGTGGCTTTTTTTTTGTTTGTTGTGCTTTGTTTGTAATGTGTTGTGGCTTTTTAATGTGTTGTGGCTTTTTAATGTGTCGTTTGTGTGTTGTGTCGTTTTGTATTTGTTGCGGCGTTTGCATTAAAATAAGAGTCCCGCGGTCATTTCCGTTGTGGCTTTTTTTGGTTTGTTGTGGCTTTTTGTCGTGTTGTCACATTTGTATTTGTTTTGACCCCTTTCGGCTTCCGTACTGTTAAAATCCTGCAACCCTTTTGTACACAGTGTTCCAAAGAAAAAAAAAAAAGACCTGACAAAGATTTTTTTTTGCTGAAACAATATCTAAAAAAAAAAAAAAAAAAAATCATCTGAACATCTGAGATTTTGCGCTAAAAGGCGATTTAAGGAGTTTTCCATGTAAACCTCAATTCAGAATTATTATTTCCATGTAAAATTCCGACTGTTCAATTAAATCAGAATTAAAAAACATCATTCCCAGTGCAGCTCCGTGTTTTTTTTTTTTTTTCGGGGTTAAACCAGGACACTCACTTGCGTGTTTATCCGCCAGAGCGATGAGGGTGCTGGAGATGTCCCTGCGCCGATAGAAACAAACCACCTTGGCCTCCACGTTCCCATTGGCCGTCTGAAAAAAGAAAGAAAGAAATAAATACATAAAAAAAAAAAAAAAAAAGAACGAACGAACGGGGAGACAAGCGGCGTTACCACGGAAACAGGGAGCCGCACGCCGGGCACCAAAACGCACCAAAACACACAAGTTTAGCACCGGCATTAATGAGGGAACACAAAGAGAGAAGGGCGAGGTTTAACTTTGCACCAGACGGAACGACACACACCAGAATCACCAAAAAAACACCACCACACCGGCTTCATTTGAGCTTTATTTGGGCTATTACATTTTTTTTTTTTTTTTTTTTTTTGCGACAGTAAATTTCAGTTTTAATAAAAGGATTCTGTTCACGTTTCAGATTTTAAACACGTCCAGACGAACTGAGAAAGAGACTCAAATCTGAACTGACAAACACAAATTCGTTCAATCGTTTTTCAAAATAAAACCAAAAATAAGAAAAGGAAAAAAACTAATATTTGCTTCATTATTTGTCTCTAAAACCAAAATGAAAAAAAAAAAAAAACAGATAAAGATTTGTTTTTTTCAGTTTTTGATTTTGTGTTTCAATGAAAAACAGGAAAAACGGATAATGAACTGAACCAGACCAGAACCGAGACCAGGACCAGACTGGGACTGAAAACGGTTTAGTCTTGGTTTAGTCCTGGTTAATCCATGTGTCGTTCGTTCATTTGTTTTTCAATATAAACCAAAAAATAAGAAAATGAAAAACCAAATGTTTTCTTCATTATTTGTCTCCAAAACCAAAATGAAAAAAAAAAAAAAACGGGTAATGATTTGTTTCTTTCAGTTTTCAATTTTGTGTTTAAATGAAAAAAGGAAAAAACAGATAACGACTGTTTCCTGTTTACGTGACTTCAGTGACTGTGATGCTGGACTGAACCAGGACTGATCCAGGTCCGGGACCAGAGTGGGACCAGAGCTTTGACTCCGACCCTCCGCAGGGCTCTGAGCCTCCGGTCTGTCCTGGTCCCTGGTCCTGGTCTCAGTCCCGGTCTCCGGTCCCGGTCTCAGGTCTCCCGGTCTCTGGTTCCGGTCTCAGTCCCCGGTCTCAGGTCCCGGTCTCAGTCCTGTTCCAGTCCTGGTCTCAGTCCCGGTTTCGGTCCCGGTCTCGGTCTCAGTACCGCACTGTTTCCGGTCTCAGTCCCGGTCCCGGTCTCAGTCCTGGCCTGTTTCCGGTCTCAGTCCCGGCCTGGTCCTGGTTTGGTCTGGTCTTGGTCTCAGTCCTGGTCCCGGACCTGGATCAGTCCTGGTTCAGTCCGGCATCGCAGTCACTGAAGTCACGTAAACGGGAAACGGACGTTATCCGTTTTTTCATTTTGGTTTTGGAGACAAATAATAAAGAAAACTTTTTGTTTGTTTATTTTCTTATTTTGAAGTTTTGAGTTTTATATTGAAAAACAAATGAACGAATGACACAGATTCTGGTTCAGTCTGTTTTTTTTTTTCATTCTTCATTTAAACACAAAATTGAAACTGAAAAAATTAATCATTATCTGTTTTTTCATTTTGGTTTTGGAGACAAATAATGAAGAAAATAGTTGTTTTTTTTTTCCATTTCTTATTTTTGGTTTTATTTTGAAAGACAAATAAACAAATGACACGGATTAGAATCAGACTCCGGAGCACAAGTACAGATCTGAACTTCAGGGTTGGACGTTTTTACGCCGACGGAAAAGGATATTTTTAAATCACGGTGCTTTAAATTACAGCCTCAGTGATTTTCTGATCACGTTGAAACTGTGATCTCGGTTCATCTTAAGGTTTGTTCAGACCAGAGCCTCAAAAAACACATCTGTTTAGACAATGTCCATCTTAAACACCGAGGACGAACCGGAGAAAAATACTTGACGTGCGTCCAGAGCGTCCGGAGCGTCCGGAGCGTCCGGAGCGTCCGTTGCCTCGGAGACAAGAACCACTTCCAGGTCTTTTACCCGAACGATTTTGATTGCAGATTTTGAGTCGCCCTTGTGTTTTTTGTTTTTTTGCGTTTGCTTTTTCCTGTGCGGTGATTTTATTGAAGCTAAATATGTTTGAGGCTTTTTTTTGTGGGTCTTTTTTCGCTTGCAGTGTTGGAAAGTAACTAAATACTCTGAATACTAGTTTGGAGTAACTATTCTGGTACAGTTACTCTTTCGTTTTGTGATATTCAGTAGAGATCCACTGTTTTTTGTTGTTTTTTTCATGGCTGATACTGATATTTTGAGCCGACTGATTATTTTCTACAGTATTTACTAATCTCATTACTCTACTACTACTACTACTACTACTCCTACTCCTTCTACTTCTACTACTCCTACTTCTACTCCTACTACTCCTACTACTCCTACTACTACTTCTACTACTACTACTCCTACTCCTACTACTCCTACTCTACTACTCCTACTACTTCTACTACTCCTACTTCTACTTCTACTCCTACTACTCCTACTACTACTACTTCTACTTTTACTCCTACTACTACTACTACTCTACTTCTACTCCTACTACTACTACTACTACTCTACTACTCCTACTACTACTCCTACTACTACTACTTCTACTCCTACTACTACTACTACTTCTTTTTGACCACTAGCCTATAGGAGAGTGATGTAGTCATGTTTTGCGCAGTTATTTCTTAGTATTAAAGTGTAAAATAATATAAAACTTTGTGTGTATTTTTGGCAGCAAATTGAACAAAACAAAATATCGGTTTGTGCTGGAGATTTAAGACTGACAACAAATACGATAAAAAGTCTAAATATCGGCCAAGAACTACAGCAGTAAAGACAGAGAGACTTTAGTGTTTATATTTATACTGGTTTATTCCTGGTCCAGTCCTGGTGATCGACGGCTGCAGCGTGTTTATATTTATATCCGGCTGATGTTTGTGGTTCTCCGTCCTCGCTCCTTCGGCTCTTTCTCCTTCTTCTTCTTTTGGGTAAGAACGTCGCTTTGTCTCTGGATACTCGTCCCTGATTGGCTGATGCGGCGCGTCCAACACCAAAAGTTCTACATTTTCAGCTTCTGACGCCGACGCCGTGGACGCGTGACTAGAGCGTCGACGCCTGGACGCTCCAGACGGTGAACACGCTTCAGAATCACCCAACAAAACCACGCTGCCACCGTTTGGTTATTGGGTTTTTATTTGGGCTAATTACGTTTTTTTTTTGTAAGAATTGCAATGGAAAATTTCAGTTTGAATAAAAGGATTCTGTTCACATTTCAGATTTACACACGAGCTGAGGAAGAAAAAGACTCAAATCTGAACTGAGAAACAAATTTGTTCATTCGTTTTTCAATATAAAACCAAAAATAAAAAAAGGAAACAACAAATATTTTCTTCATTATTTGTCTCTAAAACCAAAATGAAAAAACAGATAAAGATTCGTTTTTGTTTTTTTTTTTTTTTTCAGTTTTCGATTTTGTGTTTAAATGAATAAAGGACAAAATGGATTATGGATTGAACCAGACCAGAACCGAGACCGGGACCAGACCAGGACCAGACCAGGACCAGACTGGGACTGAAACGATAGAGTCTGTGTTCAGTCTGCAGCCTGAAGTGACCCAAACCCCAGTTTTTGCCTCTTTGTTCTTGTATCTGATGTTTTAACGACACAAGATCTGATTTTTTCAAACGTGACTCAGGACACTTGGATCTGTGCTCCTGAAACTGATCCAAATCTGATCTTTAACATGTGACTTCAGTGTGAACGGCCCAGTGTTGGGAGTAACAGATTACATGTACCAGAGTTAAGTAATCAGATTACAAATTATGAGTTACTGTTTCAGTGAGTGGTAATTGGATTACAGTTACTTTGTTGAAATAAGTGGATTACAGGGCAGTATTTTCCTGTTTTCACATTTTGGGCTAAACCAGGACAAAACCAGGTCTAAAACCGAGGACTAAAACCAGGACTAAACCAGGACTAAACCAGGACAAAACCAGGACTAAACCAGGTCTAAACCAGGTCTAAAAACCAAGACTAAAACCAGGACTAAAACAGGACTAAACCAGGACAAAACCAGGACTAAACCAGGTCTAAAACCAGGTCTAAACCAGGGCTAAACCAGGACAAAACCAGGTCTAAAACCAGGACTAACCAGGACTAAACCAGGACTAAAACCAGGTCTAAAACCAGGTCTAAAACCAGGACTAAAACCAGGACTAAACCAGGACTAACCAGGACTAAACCAGGACTAAAACCAGGTCTAAAACCAGGTCTAAAAACCAGGACTAAAACCAGGACTAAACAGGACTAAACCAGGACAAAACCAGGACTAAACCAGGTCTAAAACCAGGTCTAAAACCAGGACTAAAAGGACTAAAACCAGGACAAAACCAGGTCTAAAACCAGGTCTAAAACCAGGTCTAAAAACCAGGACTAAAAGGACTAAACAGGTCTAAACCAGGTCTAAAACCAGGACTAAAACAGGACTAAACAGGACTAAACCAGGTCTAAAACCAGGGCAAAACCAGGTCTAAAACCAGGTCTAAAAACCAGGACTAAACAGGACTAAAACCAGGTCTAAAACCAGGCTAAACCAGGACAAAACCAGGTCTAAAACCAGGTCTAAAACCAGACTAAACCAGGTCTAAAACCAGGTCTAAAACCAGGACTAAACCAGGACTAAAACCAGGACTAAACCAGGACAAAACCAGGACTAAACCAGGTCTAAAACCAGTCTAAAACCAGGACTAAACCAGGACTAAACCAGGTCTAAAACCAGGTCTAAAACCAGGACTAAACAGGACTAAACCAGGACTAAACCAGGTCTAAAACCAGGTCTAAAACCAGGACTAAACCAGGACTAAACCAGGACTAAACCAGGTCTAAACCAGGACTAAACCAGGACTAAACCAGGACTAAACCAGGTCTAAACACTATGACACTAACAGTAGGTGAACATCATTTAAAGCAGCAGTGTCTCATATAAAAATCATTTCTATCAGTATATTTTTTATATGCTGAAGTAAAGTCTGGACTTTTTATTTTCTTTTAGCAGATAAAACCAAACATCTTATGTTCAGATTTTGCTTCTCTACAGTAAACAGTGGTTTATTCATGGAGACTTTGGGCTCAACAGACAATTTGAAGAGAACAAGAATTTTCAGGATGTGGTTGGTTCATTCATGTAGTTTTAAAAAGCATCACAATATCAAGTAATCCAAAGTAATCAGATTACATTACTCACTTTAATTTAATGGATTATGTTACAAACTATATTTTGGGGTATGTAATCTGTAATCTGTAGGGGATTACATTTTAAAAGTAAACTTCCCAACACTGGAACAGTCAGGTCACATTCATCCACCTACACGTCATCAACAAGACACAAACGTCACTATTCTGCACTGAAGAAGAGAAAACTGTTCATGATCCATGTGACTGAAGTGAAGCACATCTCCACTCACCACAAAACACCACCACCAAAAACCTGGTCCTTCTCCTTCTCAATCTCCTCCTTAAAACAAGTCAGTTGTTCATGTTCTGGCTCCGGTACGAGAGGAACTTTAAAATCTCCAGGTGCTCGATGCTGCGTCCATGTTTGTTCAACTTGTGTAAACACAGAGACGCTCGCTGCGGTTGACGTCGTCGTGTCTCCAGTGTCACATGTGGGACACTTTTGGACCGTTTAATGTTCACACTGGAGTCACATACAAGTCACATTTAACTGGAAATGTGAACGACCTCGAAAAAACATCAGATTTCACAAAAAAATCTGAATTGAGCGTTAAACCTGCAGACTGAACGTAGACTTTGTCTCTGGATACTCGTCCCTGATTTGGTGTTGGACGCACAGCATCAGCCAAAGTTCAGCATTTTCAACTTCTGACCCCTGAACGCTCAAGACGCACTGTGTCCACGGCAAATCGGACACCAAACCGGACGCCTGAAGACGCGCCGCGAAAAACGTAGGACGACTCAGACGTGCGTCCACGTAGACCCTGAGTAAACTGGACGCCCTGACGCTCTGGTCCGAACACAAGTTTAAAGATGAGATACAGAAATCTGGTATCACGATTATAATGACCAAGATTATTCCCATTAACAATTATATTATGATAATTATAAAAGCAGCTGACAGTTTAACTCTCTCCATTCAGACGTTGCAGATTTATAACAGCTCAATTCCAATTACCTGTTTACTCCACATCCATATTTTATGAGATTTTTTAGCTCAGGAGCCGTTTCTCCCATCCACACTGATAAACTTATACTTTTAGAGGGAATGGAAATTTCATATTGTCTAATGTACAAACGACTCGTAAAAGTTTGTGTGTCTGTATGTGGTGTAAAACTCTGGAACAGACTGGATCCACGTCTCAAGAAACGACTAAATATCCTGAAATTCAAGTTGTTCTATAAACATATGGTTTGGTCACAGTTTATGGAGAGAGGGTCAGAATATTAGAACAAAACTGCCTCTGTAGCTCTGGTTTATGTTTGTTGTTGGTTTATGTTTGGTTTGTTCTGTCCGTTACTTGTATTTGTTGGTACATTTCTGTTTTACTACCAAACTAACAGTGACTCTTTGTCTGCACTTGTAAACAGTTCATATAGTTTAATTCAAAATGTCTGAAAAACGCAAAATAAGCTCATTGTGTTAGATTATGAAGAGCAGAGGTGGGATTAAATTTAAAGTTTTCTTCTTCCCACTCGTTTTTGGGCAAAATAGTAATAATAATAGTTATTAGTAGTTGTTGTTATTTTCATTTCTGTTATGATTTCACTTATGTCATATGTTCCATTGTATAGAAATGTAAATCTTGACTTGCCCAAAATAAATGCATTAAAAAAAAAAAAAAAAAAAAAAAAAAACGTGGACGATGCAGACTGTGTAAGAACGACTCCACACAAACGACCTGCCACAAGTGTAAAGTACTTTTGTTGTTTACAAAGGATAAAAATTGTTTCTTGGAGAAGCACATGAAAAAGTGCTGTTGTTCTGTAAAACTGTTCCACTGTGATTTATGTTTTTATTGTTATAAAAGTGGTTTACACATAAAGTTAATGTTCATATCATTTTCAGTCTTCAGGGTTTATTTACCAAATCTGCAACATCCCAGACACACGACATGTGAAGGTCTCAAAAAAAAGTCAGGATTGTAAATCATTGTATATATTGTATGTGATCATTTTCCACAAATATCAGATTTTTTCCTGTTACTAAAATTTTATTTGAGCCTGAGAGGTTTAAAACTTTTATGTTCATATCATGAACAGTTCCATATTTAAACAACTGTTAGAACTAGGGACGGGCCTTCGATGAAATTTTCTTAATCAATCGTCGGAAGAATTAACGATCGATTATCGATTAATCATTAATGTTTTTATATTAAAATGATCATCATTATTATTACTATCTGCACTAATCTGCATCAATAAATTCAACTTTACGACATATAAACATAACGACTCTAGATCCACATCAGCTGTTTGACATTATAATGTGTTTAATTCAGTTTTGTTCAAATCTCACAGAAACAAAACTTAAAACCACATCACTAATTTACATAAACTAAGTGAAGATAAAACTCCAGCTCTTGTGTCGCTGATGTGGTTCAACTTGTGTTGGATTAAAAGACATGACTCAGGTGAATACAGGTCAGTGTGACCAGATTTGTGTTTGTCAAAACCAGGACAGCGTACGGGGGGAGGGGCGGGGGCCTCGTCATCCACATTGAGCGACTCTCACCTGGAAAAACTTTTTCCCACTGGACACAGAAACATATGTGCTGCTTTATCCACTGTGCACATGGACTCACACTTGTCCCAACGCAACGGAAAGTGTGGAATTTCTTCTACAAATCCTGGTTAAATCCACATTTGTGCTTCGGTTCGTTACAGACTGACCCACTGTTTGTGTCTCGCTCCTTCTGATGCAGAGACACATGTACACACCTGTTTGTCCCGACACACAAACATACATTCAGTTTGTCCATTAAAATGAACGTAATCGAATGAAATTCTTAATGATCAATTATCGATTAATCGATTAATCATGCCCATCCCTAGTTAGAATCGTAGTTTGTTAAAAATGAAAACAACAACGATCTAGAAGAAAACATTATGGAAAAGCAGCTTTTTCCTGCACTTTCTGGTGATAAAATGTCAGTTTTCTTAAATCATTAACATCTGTCGGCGCTTGAAGGTTTTATTTATTTTCTGTTCTGTGAATATTTCAGTTTTTGTCTGTGTCGAGTTGTTTTATGGACTTTGTGTGTTTTAATTTGCAGTGTAATTAATCTGTACATGTGTCTGGGTTTTGGTTTTCTGGACCTTTTTTGTCTTTTTTTAGTATGTGGCGTTTTTTTGTTTTGTTTGTTTGTTTAAATCAGTAAATATATTTAAACACAAAAATGGCAAAATCTTCTTTGTTGGCGATTAGAGTTAAACTCTGAACATGAAATAAGACAGAAAAACATAAATGTGTCTAAAATAAACTATATCCAGCTCCTCTACAACACCGGCTCTTTTTCACTGACATTTCAAAACTTTTCCATGACTTTTTCATGAGCTAAAGGGAATTTTCCAGGACTTTAAAGCACCTGCATGAGTAGAACTGAGCAGAGTTTTAAATCTGAAATCTTTGTTTTTGTGTGAGATGTTTGTGTGTTTGTTTGTGTGAGATGTTTGTGTGTTTGTGTGTTTGTTTGTGTGTTTGTTTGTGCGTTTGTGTGTGTTTTGTGTGTTTTTGTGTGTGTGTGTTTGTGTGTTTGTTTGTGTGAGATGTTTGTGCGTTTGTGCGTTTGTGTGTGTTTGTGTGAGATGTTGTGTGTTTGTTTGTGTGTTGTTTGTGTGTTTGTGTGAGATATTTGTTTGTTTGTGCTTTGTGTGAGATGTTTGTGCATTTGTTTGTGCGTTGTGTGTGTTTTGTGTCTGACCTTGTTGAGCTCTTCTATCCTCCGGATCAGCAGAGGGTTACTCGAAGAGTTTTCAAAATATACATAATCTGGGAACGACAAGGAACGAGGGAAGAGAAGAGAAGAGGAGAGGAGGAGGGAAGGAGAGAAGGAAAGAGGAGAGGAAAGGAGGGACATGGGAGAGAGAAGGAGAGAGGAGGAAGAGAGGACAGAGAAAGAGGGAGAGAGGGGGAGAGATCAAGGCCAAATAAGGAGGGCAGACAGGGAGAGGGAGAAAAAAAGAAGGAGGGAGAGAAGAGAGAGAAAGTGGCAAAGGGCAAGAAAGTTGGAGAGAGAAACAGGAGAAAAGACAGATAGAAAAAGGGAGGGTGATGAAAAAAAATGACAGAAAGAAAGAAAGAAAGAAAGCAGAGCGAGAGCAGAAAGAGAAAAAAGAGACAGAGACAGAGAAATGGAGAGAGGAGGGGGCAGAGGGAGAGAAAGAGAAAAATAAATTAGTCACAGTTAAATTTGACAAAATGGTTTAAAAACACAAACATTTCCTCTTGGCTTTTCGTTCTCTGAAACACTCGGAGACTCGGAGAACAGTCTGAGACGCTCGGACGGAGAGACTGTGAGACTGTGAGACGGTGAGTTCATCGACGGTTCGCTCGGTTTTCGCTCTGAACTCGGCTGAAGTGAAGCATGATGGGAAAATACGGGTAATGCAGCTACAATATTGAAAGTGAAACGCTGCCACAGTTTGGAGTAATGGAACCTGAGAGGAGAAGTGACTCAACTCTACAACTCCACAACTCTACAAGTCCACGACTGGAAAAGCCGGAATATTATGAATCCAAACAATCACGAGACGAGAAAAACGTTTAAAGTCAAAACGGTCAAAATAAAACAGAGAAACTCAGTGGTCTGTTTCTCTGCTGGACTAAAAAAATCTCTGAATCACAGACTGATGTTAATTATATTATTACTTTTCCGATGTTTGTTCTTCTTCCACACATGGATTTTCATATTAAATCATTCGACCAATCACATTTCAGCATCATCTGTTGCCGGGCAGAGTCAGAGTCACAGAAGTCAGAGTCCTTCACAATCCAAAAACAAACGTCCATCAAACTGTCGCTTCAACCAATCAGATTAAACCAGGACTAAACCAGGACTAAACCAGGACTCTAAACCAGGACTAAACCGGGACTAAACCAGGACTAAACCAGGACTAAAACCAGGACTAAACCAGGGGCTAAACCAGGTCTAAACCAGGACTGAACCAGGACTGAAACCAGGACTAAACCAGGACTAAACCAGGACTAAACCAGGACAACATTCAAATGTCTCTTATTCAGAAACTAGAGGAACTATTGAAATAAGTAAAGTATCAGAATGTAGGAAAGAGTTACACTCCAACAGGGTCAAGTTAAACCTGTGAGATTCTTTCAAGTTCAAGACAAAAAAATGTAAAAACTCATGTCGGTAACGGAGGGAATGAAATATGCAGCACTTTTTGGTCAATAAATCCAAACAGTGATAACTCTTGGTTCTCACTTCCATATCCTTAACAAACTGGTTTGAATATTTGCTTCATATAGTTTTCTACCATATGGAACAAGATTAGGTTGAAAAACCTCTGACTTTTTGACTCATGAGATTTTTTATTAAGAAAGTTCATGGTAACGGAGGGAAAAGTAACGGAGGGAAAATTGTACAAACAAGTAGAAGGTGCAGGATTTTACATCATTTGTGGCTTTTTTCTTCTGAAAACTTTTTAATATTACTTCAAAATGAAAGAAACTATTTCTATAAAATATGTCAGTCCTTCCAAGAACATTTTTATCATTTTAAAATATATATATTTTTTTTTAAATCCTGTCCCTTCATCAACAGTTCAAAGATGGAATAACACAAGATATGATGAAATACAAACATTTATTTACATGATTTTCAGGTCTTTGAAATTTGGGAAATAATTTTTGTTCCATGTTTCATTCATGGTCTGTTTAAAACAGATGGAACTTTAGAACCAAAAATGGAACAGAAAAAAGGTCAACAGTTTGATAAACTCGAGTACATATGTATCTGTTCAATACTGTTTTATATCAGATGAATTCACTTGAGTTTTTGGTCTTGTTGTTTACTTCTGTTGGACTGGGACCTGTTGTACTGACAAAAATAATCGTGATATTTATTGTTTCCATCATTGAGCAGCTCTGACTCCAACATAATTTGAGCGACGATGGAAAAAAAAGTGTAAAGCGACACCTGCGTGTTTGCTGCTTTGGCGTAAATTGGAGGCACCACTTTGTGACATCACAAGGTGGAACAGCGTGTTTTCATTTTGGGGGACGAGCTCAGACTAAATGTGTTTAAATGAACTAAATGAGTTTGTGAGTTTAAAACGTGGAAAGAAAACTAAACAAAACAACGAGGAAACGACTTTATCACGGCTCATAAAACTGTCACATGATCCTTTTAACCACAGACTTAACCGTCCAAAACAGACAAAGATCTTCAGGTTCAGGTTCTGGTTCAGGTTCTGGTTCCGTTCTTGGGTTCAGACTGTGGGTTTGATTCGGTGCAGATTACGGCGGCGTCCCGTGTCCCTCTCCTCGCCGCGCTCCCTCTCCTCGCGCCTTTGTGCTCATGCTAATGCTCGGCCGGCGCTGTGAAGACGGAGCTGTGGGCCTGAGCTCGCCGGGTTTGGCTCCGCTCCATCTCCACGGGGTTTATCTCTCTGTGGGACGTCCTGGGGCTGAGCGGAGCTGAACGGAGCTGCCTCCCTCCCTCTCGCTCTCGCGCTCACATTAAACCCGGCGCCCTTCCCCCCGCTCGCTAAAGGAGACGTCCACCTGCAGTTAAAGGTCCAATAATCACACAAAACTCACTCTGTGGGGTTTGAGTCGAGTTCTAATGTTTCTCCTCACAATCAGAGCTGGAGATGGGTTTTGTTTCATTCACGTGTTTGAGTAAATCTTTATTTTTACTCTGTTTACATCTTCAAACCTCCAAACGCTCTGTTCCACCTCGTGATGTTTCAAGTGAACAGCTCCTTTTACCTTTAGTTTAGTTTGTTTAAACAATAATCTGTGTAAAAAAAGTGTTTCTAAGTGAGTGTGACGTCACCACAGAGTTCAGCGTCGCTCAGATGAAGCTCATGATGTTCACGGTTACAGGAGAGAATCTGGAGTCAAGCTTTTGACGGAAAAAATAGGCACAAAAAATAAAATAAAAAGAGACAACCAATCAGGGACGACTATTCAGAGATGTAGCGACGTTATTATCCGGAAGAAGAAGAAAGATCCGAGAACAACAAACACCACAACAAGAAAATCGACACCGTGTCATTAACGGAGGATAAATACAAACATGCCACAGCCAGGGTCAACGGCCTCCGCTACACTTTACACTAAAGTCACTCTCGCCCGAGAAAACAAGGCACTCGCTGCCCGCAGAGACGCCCTGGACGCACGTCTTGAGCACCGTGGGAGAAAAACACTTGACACACGTCTAGGGCGTCTGCTGGGGTCTGAACCAAACCCCTTTCAAAACTCAAAATGTCCATTCAAGTCACCGGGCTGAGCTCAGTGTCTCCAGTGTCAGATTCACCTTTAGCCCGGTGAGGTTCTTCTGTGACTCTGGGCCAACTGAGCATGTGCAGCAGCACAGCATTACAAAGATCACTTTTTGGATTTAAATTTTTTTTAAATGTTTGTTACGAAAATTCCAGAACGTCAAAACTCGCCCGTTTCAGCGACTATTTTCCCTTATGCATCGGGGCAGGACTCAGTATCAACATATAAACATATCGGCTTTATTACCTGGACGGACATATGATTTTAATCACACTCATAATGTTTATTAATTTTATATTATTATACGTGATTTTACCTTATTAAGGGAAAAAAACGGAGGTGTTTAATGTGCGTGTTAATAGATTTAAACCTCATTAAACACAAATGTGTTGCAGTTGTACTTAATTCACGATACACTTAATAAACATTCTAACTGAACACACTTTAACATAAAATAAATGATAAAAAGCAAGTACAAAATGTGACGTCTGAAAACAGTGAGTCGATGTGCAGCTGCAGCAGGAGCGTCTCTGGTGTGAAGTGAAACTTAGAAATTGACGCGTAGGTGCAGCTCCGACTACGTGAAGCGCTGCTGCAGCTCCTGGTGTGAATTCGGGGTTAGTCTGATTCATGAGCCGGTTTCACTTGGTGGAAACCGTGTGACCTGCAGCATTAGGATTCGTTCACTCGACAGGAGGCGGGGACTTTTTTTATTGAACCAATCGCTGCTGTTTGGTCGTGACGTTTGTAAAGCTCCAAATCCTGTAGGAAGAAGAACAAGAACGACTTTCTCCTTGATAAAATTCACCAAACATTCTCTTTGTTTCGGTTTTAAATCCTCGATCTCGGGAATCGTCGCCAACACTGAATGTCTGTCTCTTCTCTGATTGGCTGGTGCCCAAACTCGCACTTCCGAGGTTTTTGTAAATCCTCTAGTGTTTTCCGGTTCCTGACCGAGTCGCTGGAGAGAAATGAAACTGAGTGGAGACACTAGGCGGCATTTCTCTCAATTTTGGTACAATTTTTTAAACATGTGTGGACTCCACGTTGTCCAAACCCTGAGCCCGATCGTAAAAATGTCGTTTATGTTGCGAAAAATAAAAAAGAATCCAACAAAATCCGACCTTTGTGAAAGCCAGATGCCCTGTCAGAGCACGAACAGCTATATTTAAAAAAAAACAGCGTATTAACAAGTTCCACATTTTTCTCTCCTCCCTTTACTCTCCAAGCTAAGTCACCCCCCCTTCAGAGCGCTATCGCAACACATCATCACTAATGAAACTCCTGCACGTCACATCAGGTTTGTCGACTCGTTTTGTTCAGTTTTGTGTCGTGTTTTTGTTTATTTATGGAGAACTGTGGTGTGGGAGCATGTGGGCGGAGTTTGAATAGGCTCAAGAGAGATCACTAGATGACTCAAACATGCGTGCACGACTCTAAAATGTCTTCAGGCAAGTTTTGTGATGAAGAAACATGGGAGAAAAAAAGAAAAAAACACCAACAGTTTTTCTATTTTGACATTTCTAGTTCAAATCTGCAATAAAACCAGGTTCATATTTTTGGGAGTTCACGACCCGCTCACAGCAGTCGAGGAGATAATTAGTCAAAATCTAAAATTCAATCTGACATTTGGAGCAGTTTAGGAGTGAGACGCCGCGCTCGAGTCCGTGTCCCCGCCCACGCGCCGACTCTGAGCCGCGCAATCCTCCAAAAATCTGGTTTGTTTTTGTTGTACTCGAGGAAAAGGGCAAACCTCTGACTCTGAACGGTACAAGCTCATATTCCTGGGTCTGCGCTGGACGCCCACACACACACGACACACACAGACGCACAAACACACACACGACACACACGACACACACTCACACACTCAGAGCTCAGGTCAGGGCCAATCAGAGGACACTCCACCTCCAAATCAAACCCAGAAGAAAAACACCACCAGAAGAAACTCACAAAGACACTTCATTTGGAGCTTTATTTTCTGGACGATGTTTCTTTAATTGGCAGTTTACGACGTTTACGGCGAATCATCGAGACGGACGATGATCTCGTGAGGGGGAAGTGCAGTGTTGGAGTGAAAACCGCACGAATCGAGACCAAGACCAGGACAAGACCACATGGTCCCGAGGCCAGGACGAGACCGAGACCTCTGAGGGTCGAGGCCAAGACAAGACAAAGACTTTTAAAAGGCCAAGACCGAGAAAAGACCGAGTATTTTAAAGACCCAGACTGAGTATTTTAAAAACCCAGACGGAGACTTTTAAAGGTCGAGACCGAGAAAAGACCGAGTATTTTAAAGACCAAGACCAAGTATTTTAAAAACCCAGACTGAGTATTTTAAAGACTGAGACAAGACCAAGACCTTTGAGAGTCAAGACCAGGACAAGATCAGGACTTTTAAAGGTCGAGACCGAGACAAGACCGAGTGAAAGCACCTTCAAGACCGAGACAAGACCGAGACAAGACCGAGACAAGACCGAGACAAGACCGAGACAAGACCGAGACAAGACCGAGTCCAAGTGCCTTCAAGACCGAGACAAGACCGAGTCCAAACACGGTTGAGTCCAAAGTCAAGACCAAGACCGCAAAAAAACTGTCTCAAGACCAAGAGTGACCGATATGTTTTTTTTTTCATGGCAGATGCCGATACGATTGTTGAGAAACCAGATAAACTCTGCCGATATTTTTGAGCCAATATGTAAACCCGATATAATTTTCTTGAAATTATGCAATTTAAAAGGTGCATTTTGTAACTTTTCTGGTGGAAGGTCTGTTTATTTTCTCCATGGAGATGCTATTGCTTTGTCTGGAATGTTCCACAGTACAGCATTAAACCTTTCTATCTCCACGGAGACCAAACCAGACTAAGTTCCAGGTCAGATCTGTGGAGAATGTTTGTTTTTCTACACATTTTTGGGCCATAAAATCACCTGTAATTGGATAAATGTAAAGTAGAGCTGTTTAAAGTCACACTGTCGGTATCGGTATCGGTTTATCGCCCGACTCTTCCACAAGCGCAGTAGCGGGAGGCAATTTCCAATTTCCGAGCTCATTAAACGGGCGACTAAAACTCAACGATCCAGTTCACAGCTCACGCCTGGACCCGGGTCAAAGATAATACTCACGGACGGAGGAAAAACGGCCGAACCGACGCCAACTCACACACACGATCACCGCTAAAAGTGAAATTAGACGTTGGCGCGAAGCTAAACACAACCGACAAATACGTCTGAAACGAGCAAAAAGAGCGAGTCCATAAAGACCCGCTCCAAGACAAACCCGCGAAACTCCGACCGGCAAAACGTCCAACGAGTCTAAAGTGAAAGAAAAACAAGAGACGCGTCCAAACTCTGACGGGTTTTTACTCCGAGGATCGAGTCGAGGAGAAGGTTTAAGAACACGACGACGGACGAGCAGAAGACTCCAGAAACAATCATGTCACATTTATTTATGACTCGTTTTAAAACCGATCGTCAAATAAGAATCAGAGAGAAAAGATGAAGAAGTTTTGAGACATAAACGGACTGAACCAGGACTAAACCAGGACTAAACCAAGACTGAACCAAGACTGAACCAGGACTGAACCAGGACTGAACCAAGACTGAACCAGGACTGAACCAGGACTAAACCAGGACTGAACCAGGACTAAACCAGGACTAAACCAGGACTAAACCAGGACTAAACCAGGACTAAACCAAGACTGAACCAAGACTGAACCAGGACTGAACCAGGACTGAACCAAGACTGAACCAGGACTGAACCAGGACTGAACCAGGACTGAACCAGGACTGAACCAGGACTAAACCAGGACTGAACCAAGGATTGAACCAGGTCTAAACCAGGTCTAAACAAGAGCTGAACCGAGAACTGAACCAGGACTGAACTAGGACCAAACCGAGGACTAAACCAGGACTAAACCAGGACTAAACCAAGACTGAACCAAGACTGAACCAGGACTGAACCAGGACTGAACCAGGACTGAACCAGGACTAAACCAGGACTAAACCAGGACTAAACCAGGACTGAACCAAGACTGAACCAGGACTGAACCAGGACTGAACCAGGACTGAACCAGGACTGAACCAGGACTAAATCAGGACTGAACCAGGACTAAACCAGGACTGAACCAAGGATTGAACCAGGTCTAAACCAGGTCTAAACAAGAGCTGAACCGAGAACTGAACCAGGACTGAACTAGGACCAAACCGAGGACTAAACAGAGGACTAAACCAGGACTGAACCGAGGTCTAAACCAGGACAGAACCGAGGTCTAAACCAGGACAGAACCGAGGTCTAAACCAGGACTGAACCCAGGTCTAAACCAGAGCTGAACCAAGGACTAGACCGAGGACTGAACTGAGAACTAAACCAGGACTAAACAAGGACTAAGCCAGGTCTAAACCGGTCTAAACCAGAGCTGAACCGAGGACTGAACCAGATCTAAAACAGGACTGAACCAGGACTGAACCGAGGTCTAAACCAGGACTAAACCAGGACTAAACCAAGGACTGAATCAAGGACTAAACAAGGTCTAAACTAGGACTAAAACAGGACTAAACAAGAGCTGAACCAGGTCTAAACCAAGATTAAACCAGAATTGAACCAGAGTTAAACCAAGGACTAAACCAGATCTAAACCAGGACTAAACCAAGGACTGACCCAGGACTAAACAAGGATGAAATGAGGATTAAACCAAGGACTAAACCGAGAACTGAACAAGGACTAAACCAGGACCAATCCAGGTCTATATAAGGACTAAAAACAGATCTAAAATAGGACTCTGTAAGGTCTAAAATCAGGTTCTGGTAGTTCTAGTTTAGTCCTGGTTTAGTCCTGTTTTTAGACCGCGGGAAAATCTGGTTGGTGTTTGTGTCGGTGGAGGAACGACGAACCGAGACGAGAAAAAGCCGGGAGCAGCTTCACAAAGACGTAAAAAAATAAAAAAAATACATTTAAATAAAGACGATTTAACGAGTTTTCCACGTAAACCTCAATTTAGAATTATTATTTTGATGTAAACTCCAAGAATATTTTAATTCCGAACTCTTTAATTCACAACAAATAATTCGGAATTTTAAAAAAAATATTGTAAACGTGGTCAATATTTTAAAAACAAAACCATTTTAAGAGCGTTTTACCAAAAAAAAAAAAAAAAAAAACATCAGATTTTTTTTTTTTATTGCTTCATTTCTTGTCTCTGCTCTGAATCTGAAACTCAAGCTGAGAGACGGGGGGGGGGGGGGGGGGGGGGGGGGGGGGCTCGGGGCCTCGGGGCAAAGCTCGTCCCCTCGTCCCCTCGTCCCCTCGGCCAATCACGCGTCTCCGCTCGCGTGACATCACAGTGCAGGAAAATTTAGCCCAGAGCCAATGGGAGGGTGTTACCGGGCGGAGAGTCTGCAGCTCGACCGGACCAGACACACACACGGAGACGCACACACACACGGAGACGCACACACACACGCACACACACACACACACACACGCACACACACACACACACACACACACAGAGACGCACACACGGAGAGAAGAAGAATAAATACACAAATCCAGGAAATGACCGCACAGAGACGCACACAGAGACACAAACTCGTGCAGTGCGTCTCTGTGTGCGTCTGTGTGTCTCTCTGTGCGTCTGTGTGTGTCTGTGTGTCTGTGTGTGTCTCTGTGTGCGTCTGTGTGTGTCTGTGTGCTCTGTGTGTGTCTGTGTCGTCTCTGTGTGTGTCTCTGTGTGTGTGTCTCTGTGTGTGTGTCTCTGTGTGTCTCTGTGTGTGTCTGTGTGTCTCTGTGTGTGTGTCTCTGTGTGCGTCTCTGTGTGCGTCTCTGTGTGTGTCGTGTGTGCTCTCTGTGTGTGTGTGCTCTGTCTCTGTGTGCGTCTCTGTGTGTCGTCTCTGTGTGCGTCTCTGTGTGTGTGCGTCTCTGTGTGCGTCTCTGTGTCTCTGTGTGTCTCTGTGTGCGTCTCTGTGTGCGTCTCTGTGTGCGTCTCTGTGTGTGTCTCTGTGTGTGTGTGTGTGTCTCTGTGTGTCTCTGTGTGCGTCTGTGTGCGTCTCTGTGTGCGTCTCTGTGTGCGTCTCTGTGTGTCTCTGTGTGCGTCTCTGTGTGTGTGTGTGTGTGTCTCTGTGTGTGTCTCTGTGTGTCTCTGTGTGTCTCTGTGTGCGTCTCTGTGTGCGTCTCTGTGTGCGTCTCTGTGTGTGTGTGTCTCTGTGTGTGTCTCTGTGTGTGTGTCTCTGTGTGCGTCTCTGTGTGTGTCTCTGTGTCTCTGTGAAAGTCATAATAACTTACACAGAAATACCAGGCTCTAATCTTTACAATCGTCCTTATAAAGTCGTTATTTTAGAGTCTTTGATAGATTAAAAATAAAATAAAAAATGAAAAATGCACCATTCTGTTTGTTTTGTTTTGGTCATTAAAGTCACAGTATGTAACGTTTCAGTCTTAAAAAGAGACAAAAATAAAATGATGTTGTTTATCTTTTCAGTTTCATTCTTACAGTGAGCGCGCTCGCATCTCCACAAACCCGACTCTTATTTGGCCTCCTCCTTCTCGTTTCTATGGAAATATTGTTCTTTAGACTTAATATTCCACAGTGTGGCATAAAACTTATAAAATATGGAATCTGTTACATGTTGTACTTTTAGGTGACTTTAAACTGAAACTAATCACCGTGTCAGAAACGATTTATCGTTAACTAATATATCGTTTGTGTCTGTTCCTCCACACAGTAACACAAGTCACATGACCAGACTGACGTCACCACGTCACCACGTCACCACGGCACGATAAACAAGGAAGTGAAGCATCATGTCTGAAGATGCAGCAGACGATTTCAAACCGAGGAAGACGACAAGTGTGAAAGTCCTGAGTGTTTCTACTTCAGCTGCACACACAACACCACTCACATACACACTAGTGTGAACAACACTGTACACACAACAACACCACTCACATACACACTAGTGTGAACAACACTGTACACACAACAACACCACTCACATACACACTAGTGTGAACAACACTGTACACACAACAACACCACTCACATACACACTGGTTCACACTAGTGTGAACGGGGCCTTATTTTCTCTCCTTCTGGTTGTTTGAAACAAACTGACTCCTGTGAGTTTTAAATCTTGTTGTAAAGTTGTTTCCTCCTCAAAAACAAACCTGGAGTTTGTTTTGTTTCATTCACATGTTTGAGTCAATCTTTAGGATTCGTCTGTCTTCTTCTCCAAAGTTCTAAACGCTCTGTTCCTCCTCGTGATGTCATCAAGTGGTAGTTTTTCAAGTGAACTTACGTTAACCTTTTACTTTTAGTTCAGTGGAGTTTGGAAACTCCAGGGCTGGAGGTTTGTGGACAGAATAATAAAACAATAATAACAGAACAAATTCTAAAATCTGCTCACACTTTCCTCTTGGGCCAGTCAATCCTCCAAAGACAAAAACTTAGACGGTTTTAGGATTTTGGGCTGG
This sequence comes from Boleophthalmus pectinirostris, assembly GCF_026225935.1. Taxonomy (NCBI): domain Eukaryota; kingdom Metazoa; phylum Chordata; class Actinopteri; order Gobiiformes; family Gobiidae; genus Boleophthalmus; species Boleophthalmus pectinirostris. The sequence goes on along the minus strand of NW_026570971.1, from coordinate 1,614,848 downwards.
ATTTGTTTTATTTTGCATCTCTAATCCGCTGTGAGGTGTGTCTGTTTCCAGCGGCAACAGGAGGAAAGCGCCGAACCACAGACGCGAGAAAATAAAAAAATAAAAACTAAACCCGTCACGCTGGTTTCCACGGAGACGGCAGGTAAGGTCTAATGAAAAGATCTCACCTTTTGTTTCGCTCTCGGATTCAAACTTGAGCACGAGACGACGACGGTTCGAGTCCGTTCACAGTTCAGACACGAGGAATCACCAAGAAGGAACGGAAAATCAAAATAAAACAAAACAAAACAGGAGGATTTTAGAGCAAAACGAGACGAATATGACAACCTTTTTGATTCAGAAAAAAAAAAAAAGAGAAAAAGAAAACTGCACAATTTTCTTTTCTTTTTGTGAAAATATTTGACAAACATTTGGATATCGTCACGTCTCCAGTACTCGCTTTGTGAAAGGTGTTTTTACTAAATTTAAAGGTACAATATGTAACTGAATGATGAAAACAGAAAATTAAAACTATATTTTATAAGTTTTATGCCGTACTGTGGAATATTTTAGTGAAAAGAACAACATTTTATTTAATTTTTGCCAATTTTCTGGCTGAAAAGTTACACACTGTGGCTTCAACAAACAAACAAAAAAGAAAAACATCCCCAGTAACTGTTTTGTACATATTAAATAAACAAAATCCAACAAAACCGTTAAAGAGAAAAAACGTGTTTTTACTAAATTTAAAGGTACAATATGTAACTTTCTGTAGGCGTCATGTGACCTGAATGATGAAAACAGAAAGTTAACATCATATTTTGTAAGTTTTAAGCCGCACTGTAGAATATTTTAGTGAAAAAAGCAAAATTTCTAAGGAAAAAATCAGGAGGAGGCCAAATAAGAGTCAGGTTTGTGGAGACGCGAGCCTGCTGGAAAGTTGATTTTTTTCTGGCTGAAAAGTTACATCCTGGAAAAACTTTAAAGCTTTAATAATTTTCTGTTTAATATTTTTGCAATGTCCTCGAGTTGTGATTCAGTGAAGATAAAAAAAAATTAACAAATATCCAGTTTTGAATATAAAATATAAAACAGCCCTGAGGAGTTTTAGGTTGTAGAGTTTTAGTTTTGCGCCTCAAGAGACAAACGCTGTAAACTTTTTAATTCAGAAAGAATCGTGATCTAAATCTAAAAAACAAGATTCTGTTCAGATTTCACTTTGTCTCATTAATTTTCACAAACGAACAGAAGATGATCCACAAACATCATCGGTTTGTTCAAGTGTTTTGATTTAATATTTGTAACTTGTATTTTGGACTTTAGAAATAGATGTCGATTTGTAAATAAATCTTTTTTTATTTGCAAAAAAGCCCTGAAAATTCAGTTTGTAAAATGACCTTCATGAACTTGGCCTCATCAAACACAAATCTACACAAAAACTGTGACAGTCGTTTGTGTTTCATTTGTGTGATTCTGGTTTTTAAAACATGAACAGTTTTATTTTTGGTCGATGACTCAAAATATGAAACAGAATCAAAACAACAGAAAATTAAATGAAATGTTTGTGTTCAGTTTGTGTGCGACGGTTTTCATTTGTGCGAATTTAGTTCTAAAATTATTCATGATTATTTTTGTGGAAATGATACGAGGTCGTTTCTGTTCAGCGACTTTAACAAAACTCCACAAAACGAGTGAAGAGAAACGAGAAATTATATAAAATATAAATCAAAAACAAGTTACTAAAGACCAAAAGATCCAGACTTTTTGTCGTCAGCTGAGAGGAAATGACGTCATGTAATTTCCACAAACATAATAATTTTAGAAATAAACTCACACAAATGAAAACAGCACAAACAAAACACAAACGTTTGTTATAATTTTCTGTTGTTTTGAGGCTGTTTCACATTTTGAGGCTCGACGACGTCACCGAAAATAAAACTGTTCATATTTTAAAAAACCAGAATCACACAAACGAAACACAAATGACTGACTCCATTTTGTGTCGTTTTATTTCATTTTGAAGTTTCCTGGAGCTGTTTGACCCCAGTTTGACCTTTAAAAGAATCATTAAAATCTCCAAAACTAAAACAGCACAAATTAAACTTTTTGCAGCACAAACGTTTGACGTATTTGTTGTTGTAGGTTTGTGTTCGATCAGACGACTTCACGCAGGTTATAAAATGTGATTCACATTTATGGATCAACAATGACACAAACTCATCACAGAGGAAATGTGAATTTGTGAGACTTTCTCTTTCAGAAAACCACAAACACACAACACACACACACACACACACACACACACACACACAGACACACACACACACACACACACACACACACAGACACACACACACACAGACACACACACACACACAGACACACACACACACACAGACACACACACACACACACACACACACACACACACACACACACAGACACACACACACACACACACACACACACACACACACACACACACACACACACACACACACACACACACACACACACACACACACACACACACACACACACACACACAGACACACACACACACACACACACACACACACACACACACACACACACAGACACACACACACACACACACACACACACACACACACACACACACACAGACACACACACACACACACACACACACACACACACACACAGGCGTCCACTAGAGTGCACTCACATTTTCACACGTGAATCACATTTTCAGTTTTACAAATGTTTTTTTTATTTTTAAATTTTTTTTCCCAAATGAAAAAATAAATATTTACCATATTTTCCGGGTCATTAGACTCGCTCTTAAGCCTCCAACCGCAACAAAATATGACCACGCCCTACAATCCAGAGCCCCCCATACACGAAATCCACTCAGGTGTCCCAGCACGACTTCAGTAAACTACAAACACACAAACACACACAGAGCAGACACAGAACACACACAAACACACACAGAAGACACAGACAGACACACACACACACACACACACACAGAAGACACAAACACACACAGAGCAGACACAGAACACACAAACACACACAGAGCAGACACAGCACACACAAACACACAACACACACAGAGCACACACAAACACACACGGAGCAGACACAGCGACCGCACAACGACACACACCCACACACACACTCATCACTCCACGCCGACGACGAACGGAACGGAGGAACGAACCGAAAAAGCGAGCGCAACGTGCCACTGAACAACTGAGTCACTGAACACGCCGACAATCCGCTGGTCCCAGACACACCCTCCCTACACGAAAGTTTTAAAATGTCAAAAATGACCGATAACGAATGACAAAACTGAAATTCCCTTTACCAAGATTAGAATTTCTGTCGAGATGAATGGAGAACTGTGCTTAAAGAGGAGGTATTTTTGGAGCTTTTCTCCCATGTTTTAATGTCCCATCGTCTGAGAGACTCGCACATCAACTACCAGAGACGGTGCGTCGGAGGAGAGGGAGCAGCCCCAGAACAAACAGAAAAATCCCGCACACCGTCTTACTTGCAAACTGTGAAATTTATTAGGACAAACCGTGCAACGTTTCGGCACTAGGCCTTCGTCAGGCAAACAGAATGAGAGCTCAGGTGGCCATCTTAAATAGGGTGTGGCAAGCACCCAAGGGTGACAGGTCATAAAGAAACAGTGCACACAAAACCCCATCATTCAAAAAACAAAGAGTCAACATATAGTGTCAATAATAATACAAATAATAATAATGAAATCATCATATAACGATCATAGAATAATAAGAAGAATATCTGGATACATATAGACATAGTAACATTCACCCAACTATAAAATAATGTTGTCGTGCCATATACACGTCTATATATATATATATATATATACATATGATATATTAAACTGAACTAGAAACATAACAGCCCACCCAAAACAAGAGTCCTAATGATGTAAACTAATGTTTACAAAAAGATGCTAAGATTAAAATCGTCATTGATCCTTTAGGAGCTAAAGTTTGGAGAGTGTGAATCCAAAATGCTTCCGTTTGTTTAAGTATGAGGTCATGGTCCCTCCTCTGGGTGGAGGGGGACATGCTCAATGCCACAGAAACGTAGAGAACAAATATCATGTCTCTGATCATTAAAATGTACAGCTACAGGGTCGTCCCGGTCGTTCCTTCTGATGGAGCTCTTACGTTCACTTATTCTTTGTTTAAGTTTTCTTGTGGTCTTTCCAATGTCCACTAGGCCACATGGACATTTCAACATGTAGACCACATGTGAACATGCACATGTGAACATGCACATGTGAACATGCACATGTGAACATGCACATGTGAACATGCACATGTGAACATGCACATGTGAACATGCACATGTGAACATGCACATGTGATGACACTTTTTATGGGATATTTTTTACCAGTGTGAGGATATAAAAAAAGATCCGTTTTTACAGTATTATTGCATTGAGCACAATGTCCCATCGTCTAAAAAAAACATGTCTGAAGAGGTTTTAGAGACATCCACGTGTGTTTGAGTAATCTAGCGATCTCTCTGTACGAGATTTCTCCATAAATACGACAGTAAACAGGAAAATTCTCCATGAATAATACAAAAACATGACAGAAAACCGCAGTAGTTTCGTTAGAGGGACGCGCGGTGATTGTGTTGTGATGGCGCTCTGAAGGGGGAGCGACTTAGCAGCAAAACCGAAACTTATAAAACATGTTAATCTGTTGTTGCGGGTGATTATAGTGTTTACAAAACAATAAAAAGAGCTAAAAATGTGAGGAACGGAACGGAGGAACGAACCGAAAAAGCGACGAGCGCAACGTGCCGCTTCTAGACACGACTGAACAACTGAGTCACTGAACACGACGACAATCCAGCGACAGACACTACTCCCTACACGCCACAACTGAACACACCCAGAGTCACCGTGAACAAACAAACAAACAAAACCACTCACCCATCACACTGTTGGGTTTCATTTAAAGTCCCACGCCGTTTATTTGTGAAAAAAGTTCAAAAACAGACCATTTAATGCGACTTATAATACAGAGCGACGAATAGTGCAGAAAATACGGTACAAATCCACATCTATTTGTAACGACCAAAATACAAGTTACAAATATTAAATTTGGAAATGTGTGGGTCAAAACACATGAACAAACCAGTGACTGTTATAGATCATCCTCTGTGCGTTTGTGAAGATTAATGAGACAAAACTAAATCCACAGACCTGGGATCATTAGGAAGTTGCCGATACGATACATAGGTCACGATACAATACTTTTTCCGATACAGTGCACTATTGATTTAATACGATATATTTCAAACTGATTCGACATGGTTCAGTGAAAAACAAAGACTCTGATACTCAAAGTTTACCAAGTTTGTGCAGAGTTAAAATGAAAAACACAGATTTTACTCAAAACAGTGAAAATGTCGACACAACTGCAGCTCTTATACAAAATGATTTAGTAAAATACACCTCAAAATACTCTTGCCGATATATCGATACAGCACAACCCACGATATTCATACTGTATCATCAAATTTAATGATACAATATCTCGATATACAACCACAGGAGCTTTCACATTTGAGAGAAACTGAAATCTGAACAGACACACGAACGAAACTACGACAAGAAACAAAATCTCACGCCACAGGATCTCGTCAGATAAAACTGCGTGACGACTCTGCACACGTGGGTTTGATTCGTTTCATTTGTTTCCGTGTTTTTATGTTTTTTTTATATATATATTTGTCTTGAAGAAGAAAAAAAAAAAGGGAGGTTAATTTGTGTCGAGTTCCTTTCGTTCAGAAGCCGAAACTCAAAAAAATCTGTGTTTAATTCACAACAAAAACACGAAATAAAATCAGAAACTGCGAGGCCAAACTGACTCTACACGACGTGAAACGGTGCGAGGGCGTCTCGTTCTCGTGGCCCCGTCCTCGTGTTCGTCTCATCCCCGTCGCCATGGAGACGAGCGCCGACTCCACCGGCTCAAGGTGACGCCGCCGCCGCAAACCACCGTAAACGCGCACATTTACAAAGAAAATAACAACAACAACACTAAACGCACAACACTTCAGGCAAAAGCAAGAGCCTCTAGACAAGCAGGAAGCAGAAACCACACTGGAAAAGTTACACAGTGCAGCTTTAAAGGGCCCATATGACGCTGTTCTCAGATCTGGTTTTAATGTCGTTTCCTCGTCACACACAGATTTTCATTCTCACTTGTTTAACGCACAAACCTGCACATTTACACTGAATTCTTCTCTCAAACTGAATAAAAACCCTCTGATCCACCTTGTGATGTCATCGTGTGGTCATACAGGAAGCGCTCCACTGTGTTTTTAAACTCTATAAACTTTCACTAGAATCATTTGGATCATTTCAGTTCTGGTTTTGCTGATCTTCACTGAACTAAAAGTAAGAATCTGAAATGTAGTGAAGTAAAAGTAAAAAGTATCCACTGTAAAAAGTACTTAAGTAAAGTACTGATACCTGAAAATTGTACTTCAGTATTATTTAGTAGTATTTTTGTACATATAGAAAACAACAAAAACTAGTCAAAGTTTCCATTTGTGATCTAATTTTTCTCTAAAGGTAAAAGGAGCTGTTCACTTGGAAACCAACACTTCATTCTGATTCTACCTGAACGACTGAGGGATTCTTCACACTCAACATGAACTTGTCTGTAAACAGGAATAAGTTCATTTTTGTTGTAAAATCCTGCACTCGGCTCCACTTTTCTGTTGGACATTTTTCTGATGAGGTGTCACGGTCAACAGTCAAAACGATCGTCCTTTAAGAGCGTTTGGAAAGAGACAAGTCTTCATTTGTGCTGCTCTGGTGGGAGGGGCCACGTACAGAGACGCTGGAGACGCTGCTGTGATAAACACCACAGAAAATTAACAACATTTTAATAGAAAATATCATTAAAATATTTTTGTAGAAAATCAGACAAGGGCCAGATTAAAGGTGTTGGAGGCCGGATGTTTGACAGTCCTGGACGGTTTGCAAAAACCCCTGGAAGTTGTCGACTGTCGCGTCTGCATCAGGTTTAATATGTTGCACAAACTCATTCCAAACTTTAAATAAATGTGAATTTCTTTGGAATTATCCATCCTATAAATAAAAGTAAAAGTTGTAGAGATCGTGACTCTCTGCTCTTTACTCCTGAAGTCTGTTTATGTTTTTAATAAGATAGAAAAAGATCGAATCGAAAATCAAGATTGATCAATATGGAGGAAAAAAATTGTGATTTTTTTTTTCACCACAGACGTAAATTATTTTAAGAAGAATAAACATGAAACATGATCAAGGAAGAAATTTTTTTAAATTCAGCTTTAAAATTGGAATAAACCAAACACTGACTTTGGATTTAAGCTCAATTTCAAATCATTTTCATTAAGAATTAAAGTGTTTACATGGACTTTTTAAAGCGGAATTGTTTTTTATTCAGAATTAAAGCCTCATGTAAACGTAAAATTATGTTTCCGTTGCATAAGCTTTAGGTTTAACATGTTGTACAAACTCATTCCAACTTTAAATAAACATGAATTTCTCTAGAATTATCCATCCTATAAATAAAAATAAAAACTGTAGAGATCCTGACTCTCTGCTCTTTACTCCTGAAGTCTGTTCATGTTTTTAATTCGATGGAAAAAGATCGAATCAAAAATCAAGATCGATCGATATGGGCAGAAAAAAAACTGTAATTTTTTCTTCGCCACAGCCCGAAATTATTTTATGAAACATGATCAAGGAAGAAATTCATTTAGTTTTAAAATGGGAATAAACCAAACACTGACTTTGGATTTAAGTTTAATTCCAAATCATTTTCATCAAGAATTAAAGTGTTTACATGGACTTTTTAAAGCAGAATTGTTTTTTATTCAATTTGTTGCATAAGCTTTAGGTTTAATATGTTGCACAAACTCATTCCAGCTTTAAATAAATGTGAATTTCTCTAGAATTATCCGTCCTATAAATAAAAATAAAAACTGTAGAGATCCAGACTCTCTGCTCTTTACTCCTGAAGTCTGTTTATGTTTTTAATAAGATAAAAAAAGATCAAATCGAAAACCTAAGACGGCAGAATGGTGAAAACTGGTGAAAACTGGTGACTAATTGTGTTAAACGGTGAGGACTGGAGCGTGTGTGGGGTGTGGGAGGGAAATAAAGCCGTCAGAGCTTCAGCCTCGGTCCACGGCTCATTCACAAAAGGAGAGTCTCCGCTTTGTGCGAGGAACAGCGGTCACCTCCGAGCGGCTTTTGTGGAGATTAGAACTACAACCCACGCTGAATCCTAATTGACTTTTTACTATTTTAAGACCCGAGACGTTGAGAATTGTGTTTAAATTTTAATGCAAACGTTGAACGGGTTTAAAAAGAGCTCGCGTCAGGACGTTTCTGATCTGTGTTCTAGACCCGGAGTCGTGTTTTGTTTCATTCACACGTGTTTAACACACAAACCCTGCACACTTCTTCTCACACACTAATAATAAAGTGTTACTCAAACACGTGTGAATGAGAAAAACACAAGTCCAGCTCGGTTTTTGCACTGCACTTTTCAGACTGTGAGCTCGGCCCGGGCGATACCGAGCTGGACGATATTTATTGGGATATTTAGTGGAGGTTAAACAGCAACTTTTTCCTCTTAAAAAGCCTCAACAAGATTTAACCCAAAGAACTAAGAGTTAAAAGTGTCAGAACTGTTATTTCTTCTTGTCGTCTGCGCTGAAATGGAGCAAAGGATCATGGTCTATGTAGTTCCTCTGTCTTTATTGTAGCCGTTTCTGCTCCATAACTCTTCATTTAAACAAAGAAACTTGTCATTCAATATATTGTGATTAGTGATGGGCATGATTAGTCGATTAATCGATAACTGATCATTAAGAATTTCCGTTCATTTTAATTCAGAAACGGAATGTAGGTTGCTGTGTACGGTGACCAAACAGGGTCTGTACTAGGGATGTGCATTCGATGAAATTTTCTTAATCGATCGTCGGAAGAATTAACGATCGATTATCGATTAATCATGAATGTTTTTTTATATTAAAATGATCATCATTATTATTACTATCTGCACTAATCTGCATCAATAAATTCAACTTTACGACATATAAACATAACGACTCTAGATCCACATCAGCTGTTTGACATTATAATGTGTTTAATTCAGTTTTGTTCAAATCTCACAGAAACAAAACTTAAAACCACATCACTAATTTACATAAACTAAGTGAAGATAAAACTCCAGCTCTTGTGTCGCTGATGTGGTTCAACTTGTGTTGGATTAAAAGACATGACTCAGGTGAATACAGGTCAGTGTGACCAGATTTGTGTTTGTCAAAACCAGGACAGCGTACGGGGGGAGGGGGGCGGGGCCTCGTCATCCACATTGAGCGACTCTCACCTGGAAAAACTTTTTCCCACTGGACACAGAAACATATGTGCTGCTTTATCCACTGTGCACATGGACTCACACTTGTCCCAACGCAACGGAAAGTGTGGAATTTCTTCTACAAATCCTGGTTAAATCCACATTTGTGCTTCGGTTCGTTACAGACTGACCCACTGTTTGTGTCTCGCTCCTTCTGATGCAGAGACACATGTACACACCTGTTTGTGTCTACACAGGCGTGTCTCCGGTGAAAAACGAAAAACCACCACTTCAATCCTGGTTAAAAAAGCTTTGTAATGCGCGATACTCACATTTCTACTCAGTAAAATATTAAAACTTTTTTTTCCTGTAATGCCACATTACTGTGATATAGCAAAAAAACATTTACAAACATTACAGTAATTTGTTACTTTTATAACACGTTAATCCAACACGGTCGCTTCCAGCAACAAAGAGCTGCACTAAACCTGCACATGTACGAACTTTAACACAAACACAGAACAGACTCACCATCAGCAGAACACCCCTCTGACACAGAGAGAACACCCCTCTGACACAGAGAGAACACCCCTCTGTCACAGAGAGAACACCCCTCTGACACAGAGAGAACACCCCTCTGTCACAGAGAGAACACCCCTCTGACACACAGAGAGAACACCCCTCTGTCACAGAGAGAACACCCCTCTGTCACAGAGAGAACACCCCTCTGACACACACCCCTCTGACACAGAGAGAACACACACCCCCTCTGACACAGAGAGAACACCCCTCTGTCACAGAGAGAACACCCCTCTGTCACAGAGAGAACACCCCTCTGACATCTGACACACAGAGAGAACACCCCTCTGACACACACACACACAGAGAGAACACCCCTCTGTCACACAGAGAGAACACACCCTCTGACACAGAGAGAACACCCCTCTGACACATCTGACACAGAGAACACCCCCTCTGACACACACAGAGAGAACACCCCTCTGACACAGAGAGAACACCCCTCTGTCACAGAGAGAACACCCCTCTGTCACAGAGAGAACACCCCTCTGTCACACAGAGAGAGAACACCCCTCTGTCACACAGAGAGAACACCCCTCTGACACAGAGAGAACACCCCTCTGACACAGAGAGAACACCCCTCTGACACAGAGAGAGACACACCCCTCTGACACACAGAGAGAACACCCCTCTGACACACAGAGAGAGACACACCCCTCTGTCACACAGAGAGAACACCCCTCTGACACAGAGAGAACACACCCCTCTGACACACAGAGAGAACACCCCTCTGACACACAGAGAGAGAACACCCCTCTGACACAGAGAGAACACACACAGAGAGAACACCCCCTCTGTCACACAGAGAGAGAACACCCCTCTCTGACACACAGAGAGAAAACACCCTCTGTCACACAGAGAGAAACACCCCTCTGTCACACAGAGAGAACACCCCTCTGACACAGAGAGAGACACACCCCTCTGACACACAGAGAGAACACCCCTCTGTCACACAGAGAGAACACCCCTCTGACACACAGAGAGAAACACCCCTCTGACACAGAGAGAACACCCTGACAGAGAGAACACCCCTCTGACACACAGAGAGAACACCCCTCTGACACACACCCCTCTGTCACAGAGAGAACACCCCTCTGACACACAGAGATTTATTTATTTTTTTTTACTTTTTTTAATTATTTTTTATTTCGGTCACAGGTATATTTTGACATTATTTCACAGACAAAAAATAATAATATTCAAAAAATATTTCCACAAGATGAGACGAGACGAGATTTTAATCTAATTCTTAAAACATAAATTTCTCGATTCAGTTTCTAATTTTGACCTTACAATTTTATTTCATTTCATATTTTTGTTTCTGTTCTCGTTCTGCTTTTTGGAACCGTTAAAGATGAAACTCCAACACGTCGCCCTTTTTTTATTCTCACATTTGCACGACCTTCTGGTAATTTTGTCTCTGGAGATTTTGCCTAACGAGATCTTCTACCCTCCCTGGTAATTATGAAGTAATTAAAAATGGTCATTAGTGAAGAGAAATAATATTACACGGTGATAAAAATTGATTTGTGTTTGAAAATCTGGTGTTATTTGGGGGTCAATAACTAAAAAAAATAAATCAATACTGCGTCTAGTTAAACGGATCAGCCACAGAAACACGGGGAGGACAAAGAGTTGGGAGATCAAATTAAAATATTCTTTCCCGAAATTTCCTTGGACCAAATCACAGGAGGAAGAACCAGTCCTGGACCAGATCTGCACTGGGTTACCACAGCAACGGAGCCAACGACCGACCGCCCGCCGACCAACGACCGACCAACGCCGACCAACGCCGACCAACGCCGACCAACGCCAACCAACGCGTAACCGTAACCAGGAACCAGCACCGACGTTAGAAAAGTGATCATTAACACGAAATGAAAACACCTGACGGAGCTCAAGTCACACGGAGAAGAGGATGGAGAAGAGGAGAGAAGAGGAGCAGAGGATAAAGAGGAGAGGGACAGCGGATAAAAAGAGGAGCAGAGGATGGAGAGGAGCGAGTAAGAAGATGCAGAGGAGAACGTCAGATGGAGAAGAAGAGGAGAAGAAGAGAGGATGGAGAGAAGAGGGTCAGAAGAGAAGAAGAGAGGGTCAGATGGAGCAGAGGAGCGAGGAAGAAGATGCAGAGGGGGTCAGACAGGAGAGGAGCAGATGCAGAGGAGAGAGAGAGAGAGAGCAGAGGAGAGCGTCAGATGGAGAAGAGGAGCTGACTCAGAGCCTAGACCCTTGGACATTGTTGTGTTAGACGAGACGCTGCTCTGGTGTAATTAGTGCACTCCTCTCCTCCTCCTCCTCCTCTCTCCTCCTCGTCCTCCTCCTCGTCCTCCTCGTCTCCTCCTCCTCCTCTTCGTCCTCCTCGTCCTCCTCCTCCTCGTCCTCCTCCTCGTCGTCCTCCTCCTCGTCCTCCTCCTCCTCCTCTTCGTCCTCCTCGTCCTCCTCCTCCTCCTCCTCGTCCTCCTCGTCCTCCTCCTCCTCCTTCTCCTCCTCGTCCTCCTCGTCCTCGTCCTCCTCCTCGTCTCCTCCTCTCCGTCCTCCTCCTCGTCCTCCTCGTCCTCTCCTCCTCGTCCTCCTCCTCCTCCTCCTCGTCCTCCTCCTCCTCCTCGTCCTCCTCGTCCTCCTCCTCCTCCTCCTCCTTCGTCCTCTCCTCCTCTCTCCTCATTCTCCTCCTCGTCGTCCTCTTCCTCGTCCTCCTCGTCCTCCTCCTCCTCCTCCTCCTCCTCCTCCTCTCCTCCTCCTCCTCCCTCCTCCTCCGTCCTCCTCCTCCTCCTCCTCCTCCTCATCCTCCTCCTCCTCCTCCTCGTCTCCTCCTCCTCCTCGTCGTCCTCTTCGTCCTCCTTTCCTCCTCCTCCTCCTCCTCCTCTCCTCCTCTCCTCCTCCTCCTCCTCCCTCCTCCTTCTCCTCCTCCTTCTCCTCCTCGTCCTCCTCGTCCCTCCTCCTCGTCCTCCTCGTCCTCCTCGTCTCCTCCTCCTCCTCCTCGTCCTCCTCCTCCTCCTCGTCCTCCTCCTCCTCGTCCTCTTTCCTCCTCCTCCTCTTGGTTCTCTCATCTCCTCCTCCTCCTCGTCGTCCTCTTCCTCGTCCTCCTCCTCGTCCACCTCCTCCTCCTCCTTCCTCCTCCTCATCCTCCTCCTCCTCATCCTCCTCCTCCTCGTCTCTCCTCCTCCTCGTCCTCCTCCTCCTCCTCGTCCTCCTCCTCCTCGTCCTCCTCCTCCTCCTCCTCCTCCTCTCATTCTCCTCATTCTCCTCCTCGTCCTCCTCTTCCTCGTCTCCTCCTCGTCCCCTCCTCCTCCTCCTCCTCCTCCTCCTCCTCCTCCTCCTCCTCATCCTCCTCCTCCTCCTCCTCCTCCTCTCCTCTCCTCCTCGTCTCTCCTCTCCTCATCTCCTCCTCGTCGTCCTCTTCCTCGTCCACCTTTCCTCCTCCTCCTCCTCCTCCTCCTCCTCATCCTCCTCCTCCTCCCTCCTCCTCCTCTTGTTCCCTCATTCTCCTCCTCGTCGTCCTCTTCGTCCTCCTTTTCCTCCTCCTCCTCCTTCTCCTCATCCTCCTTCTCCTCCTCCTCCTCCTCCTCTTCGTCCTCTCCTCTTCCTCCTCCTCCTCGTCCTCCTCCTTCGTCCTCCTCCTCCTCGTCCTCCTCCTCCTCCTCGTCCTCCTCCTCCTCGTCCTCCTCCTCCTCCTCCTCCTCCTCCTCCTCGTCCTCCTCCTCCTCGTCCTCCTCCTCCTCCTCCTCCTCCTCCTCCTCCTCCTCGTCCTCTCCTCGTCCTCCTCGTCCTCCTCCTCGTCCTCCTCTCGTCCTCCTCGTCCTCGTCCTCCTCCTCCTCGTCCTCCTCCTCCTCGTCCTCCTCCTCCTCCTCTCCTCCTTCGTCCTCGTCCTCCTCCTCTTCGTCCTCCTCTTCCTCCTCCTCCTCCTCAGTCAGTGAACTGGCCTCCGATCGCGTCCGTCATTAGCGTTTTAATGTGACTCCTTTTTTAATTATCCATAAAAAAGCGAGTGGGCGGCGAGCGCGAGAAGGAGCCTCGTTTGTTATTTAGACGCGTCGCATAAATAAAAACAGACGCGTAAACGCCGCGACCCGAGGCTCCCGACCTGAAGCCCAACTCCCACCAGGAGGTTTCTGTTCACACACCAGACGATTCTGTCAATATTCTGCAGCTAAAAACACTAAAAGAATCAAACCACAAACAACAGCTGGAGGTTAAAACATCATCATCGAAATGTACGTCTCTTTTTAAAGACGCACTGTGTAACTTTTCGGTGAGAGGTGCCTGTTTCCATGGTTACGCCACAGCTCTACTTCACATTTTATTCAATCACAGGTGTTTTGTTTTTTTTCTTTTTTATGTCAAAATTACCTCGAAAAACAAACATTCTGACTGTGAGGACTAAAGCAGGACTAAAGCAGGACTGGACCAGGACTGGACCAGGACTAGACCAGGACTAGACCAGGACTGGACCAGGACTACACCAGGACTAAATTAGGACTAGGCCAGGACTACACTGGGACTAGACCAGGACTAGACCAAAACGAAAACCTGGGACTAAAAGAGGGACTGAACACTGACTGTACCAGAGATAAACCAGGACTAAACCTGGACTAAAACAGGACTAAATCAGGACTAAACCAGGACTACGCCAGGACTAAATCAGGACTACACCAGGACTAAACCAGGACTACGCCAGGACTAAATTAGGACTAAACTAGGGACTACGCCGGGACTAAACAAGTACTAAACCTAGACTTATTCAGTTACAGGTGTTTTTTTTTTGTTTTAAGATCAAAAATCCCTCAAAAAACAGACATTGTGACTGTGAGCAGAGTCGCCTCTCCACAGATCTGACCTTGGTCGTCTGGTTTGGTCTCCAGGTTTAATGCCATACTGTGGAACATTCCAGGCAGAGCAGTAACATCTACAACTAAATTTTACAAAAAAAAAAAAAAAACGCCCAGTTTGGTAATTATGTAGATTTAAAATTAAGATTGTACAGAAAAAAAATTAAAAATAAAAATTGGTTTTAATATTAGATTAAAAAGATCACACTAGAAAATTCCATAACTGTTACCTAGCAACCATAATGTTCAAAACTCAACGAATGTGCACAGAGATAAATATTTGACAAATAAAATAATTTACCACAGTGTGACATTAAACAGCTCTACTTTACATTTATCCAATTACAGGTGTTTTTTTTGTTTTGTTTTTTTTTTAAGCTCAAAATTTCCTAGAAAAACAGACATTCTGTGAGCGGCGTCGCCTTTCCACAGATCTGACCTGGAACTTGCTCTGGTTTGGTCTCCGTGACGTACTGGCCACGTTTACATGATGTTTTTTTTTTTATATTTCTGAATTAATTATTCTGAATGAAATAGTCTGGAATTTAAATATTCTCCTTGGAGTTTCCATGGAAATAATCATTCTGAATTGAGATTTCCATAGAAAACTGGTTAAAAAACAAACACTTCAGCTGCTCGCGGCTTTTCTGTCGTCTGCGTTTGTCTTTATTAACTTGATCAAACAGCAGAATATTTCATCTTTTTGTTTTATAAGACGTAAGTTTCTTTTCCGTTCCAAATATTGTAAATAAAAACACATTTATTAGGACAAAGCTCCAGTTTTTAAATTAAAACATAAAGACACAAGAACCTGAGGATTTCAGAAAAACACTTCAGAGTCGAGCCGGTTTCGTTATGTTGTTTTTTTCCACATGAAAAACAGAAAATATTGTGGAGGCCAAAACTCTTAACTCAATTCAGCAAATTATTAATTGTATTTCTTTATAAAAAGCAGCAAATCTTATTGTTTTGAAGAGCAGAAATATGATGAACTTTTTTCACTCTGTAATATCAATATAAGCCTCATTCCTCGTGGACGTTTATTATGAAATTGTATTTAAAATGTTTCTTTTTTGTTTGTTTGTTCCCCATGTTCTACAGCAGCATGTCCAAACTACGGCCCGTGGGCCAAACGCGGCCCTCAGACATATTTTTCTTGGCCCTCAGACTTCCAGGTGAATTGGCCCAAATGACCCTGAATGACTCCAAATGACTCACCCTTATGTCACAGATAATACTCCCTACAACTGTACAACAACTCACCCTTATGTGACAGATAATACTCCCTACAACTGTACAACAACTCGCTCTTATGTGACAGATAATACTCCCTACAACTGTACAACTGCTCACACTTATGTAACAGATAATACTCCCTACAACTGTACAACAACTCACACTTATGTAACAGATAATACTCCCTACAACTGTACAACAACTCACTCTTATGTGACAGATAATACTCCCTACAACTGTACAACTCGCTCTTATGTAACAGATAAAAAATAACTTTTTACTGCAAGTTTTTTGAGAATCTACCTTGATAAAGTGAATATTTAATATTTAGTTTGTGGTTTTAAGGATCTTAGAGTGAATAAATTCTGTTGGTTTATTGTAACATGTTCAACCTGCAGATTTTACAGATTCACTGTTCTGAGCATCAGTCCACGGCCTCGATCTCTGCTTCGTCCGTGTTTACATCTGTGGCCCTTGATGAAACGTTTGGACCCTCCTGTCCTACAGCGTCTGTAACTGTTGATCTGGGAAGAAATATGAATTATTTCTTTTTCTGTCATGAACATAATTTGCAAACAGCACAACAAGAAACTTAGAAAAAAACTACAGGATTTGTTTCTGAGCCATAACATGAAGCAGAAGAATTTACACAGTTAGATTTTTCATGTTTTGTTTGTATGAATGAACAAATGTGTTGAAATAAACTGTAAGTTGCATGAGTATTTTTTTTTAATGTAAAGTTTATAGATTACCTAACGGTTCATTAAGGTTATATATAATCCAGAGGGACTTTCCAGCTCATTTCTGTTATTGACTAAACAAAAAAGTGACTCTGCCAAACAAAAAAAGTTATTAAAAAAAAAACTCCTCTAAAATAAAAGCCGTGCAGCTTTATTCCACGTATGAGGTAAAATTATAAAATATGTTTATTTTTTTATTCAAAATGATCTTAAACGAGCCGATCAAAGTCAAACTAAATGCCCATGAGTTTTTCGATACAGTGCACTTTGATTCAATATGATATATTTTAAATTAATTCGATACGGTTAAAAAGGATAAATTATGTCTGTGAAACTAAAAGTCTGTCAAAGTAAGTCTCTGTAATTAACTGAATTTTGATCGTGATTTCGATTTGTGCGTCAAACGATCTCCAAACTCATAATAGAGTTGAAACGATAAAGCTTAACTAAGTTTATTTTGGGATATTTTTATATAAATATGTTTATTTATTTGATTTCTAAATATAGAGATTGTAGAAGAGCTGGATATAGAGTGTATTTTGAAGACATTTATGGTTTTCTGTCTTTATTTCATTTTCAAAGTTTATTTTGTTGCTCTAAGATTCAGATTTGTAGCCGATATTTATTTTCAGTTTGAAAGTTTTGCGTAAATTATCAATAATAAAGCATTTTTTTGAGAGAGAAATGCTGAGTAAATGCATCATGTAACTAAAAAAATAATTGTATGAATAATCATGATTTCAATATTGACCAAACTAATCGTGATCATGATTTTTTTTTTTCCATAATGAAGCAGCTCTAGTTCAAAATGAATAAAAAAGACACACACAATTATGAAAATGTCAAATGTAAAACAAATAAACAAGTTTCTTTCTCCAAACAAGCAACAAAACTGCAGCTCTGTAACAAAATAATTCAGTAAAATATATTAAAAACCTTCTCCAGGCAACATATCGATACAGCAGTCCATGATATCGATACTGAATCATGAAATTAAACGATACGATATATCGATTTCAATATTTTGCACACTCTATTCACAGCTTCATTCATATCATCAAAAATCCCAGAATAAAACACTGATCGATCCGAAAAACAACCAGGAAGTACAGTTTTTAGTATATTTAGAAACAGGAAGTGAGCGCGGGGCGCACTTCCTGCTCCATCCACTCTGCCTCCACTTCACTTTCTATTGAACAAACGTCACCTCCCGCTCTGATCCTGGTGTTTTTATTTTTCACTATTTTGTCCGTAAATAAATTCCTATTCATAACTTTACTATAACTGCAGCCTCGATGAGCTTCATTTGACTGGAACGTAAAAACTGAGTCATAATTTTTATTTAATTAATTGATTATAAAAAGTAAAAAGCAAGTTGTTTATTCGATGAATCCCTAAATATAAAAGACACACTGTGTAACTTTTCTGGTTACTTCCATGGGATTTTATGGCTTTACCTGTAATATACTATAATACTCCCTACAACTGAACAAAAACTCGCCCTTATGTAACAGATAATACTCCCTACAACTGTAAAACTCATCCTTATGTAAGAGATAATACTCCCTACAACTGTACAACAACTCATCTTATATAACATATAATACTCCCTACAATTGTACAAAAACTCACTCCTATGTCACAGATAATACTCCCTACAACTGTACAACTCACCCTTATGTCACAGATAATACTCCCTACAACTGTACAACTCACCCTTATGTCACAGATAATACTCCCTACAACTGTACAACTCACCCTTATGTCACAGATAATACTCCCTACAACTGTACAACAACTCACCCTTATGTAACTTGCCTCTCCACAGATCTGACTCGTAACCCGGCCTGTTGATGTCATCTACTTGTGTAAATGAAAATAGAAAGATTTAGTTTGTTTAGTGGAACGTTCAAGGCAAAACAGTAAAATCTCCATGGAGACAAAAACTAAAACAAAACAAAAAAAGTTACACAGTGCGTCTTTAAAAAGGCCCATATCACTGCTTTTACAGATCTGATGTTTCCTCGTCACAAACAAACCTGGAGTTGAGTTTTGTTTCATTCACACACGTTTAACACACAAACAGAAAACACACTGTTCCACCTTGTGATGTGATACAGGAAGAAGTGCTCCACTGTGTTTTTAAACTCCACACACCTTCACTACAATCATCTGGATCATTTCAGCGCTGGAATTGACGATTTCTACTGAACAAAAACAAAACAAAACCACATCCTGATGACATCACAAGGTGGAACAGAGCATTTTGAGCGTGTGGAGATGCAGATAATAATAATTAATAATAAAAGTGTTACTCAAACACATAAGAATGAAACAAAACACAACTCCAGGTTTGTTTTTGAGGCGGTAACAACATCAGAACACGACTTAAAGCTCAGTTTTGCATCATATATATAAGATATTTAATAAAAAATGTTTACATCTTTTTCATATTTATAAATAAAA
Organism: Boleophthalmus pectinirostris; assembly: GCF_026225935.1. NCBI lineage: Eukaryota > Metazoa > Chordata > Actinopteri > Gobiiformes > Gobiidae > Boleophthalmus > Boleophthalmus pectinirostris. The sequence goes on along the minus strand of NW_026570971.1, from coordinate 1,595,617 downwards.
TAGAATCTTGTGTTTCTGATTCTTTCTCCAGTTTGTGTTTGGACGAGTCAGAAGAAGCAAAAAGTGCAGCCAAACTTTTTGAATAACGATCGTCTCGACACCTTAAATATAAACCTACAGCACAGGTCAGTTTCACTGCACATTTTCACTCACAATCTCAAAAACAAAAAGACGATCAAAAGGCAAATTCTACTCTTCATCACCCACCAACCATCCTCCTCCTCTTCACCATCGTCCGTGAAACGCTCCACTGCGTTTTTAAACTCCACACACCTTCACTACGATCATCTGGATCATTTCAGCGCTGGAATTGACGATTTCTTTGCCCTACTCAACAAAAACACAACAAAACCACATCCTCATGACATCACAAGGTGGAACTGAGCATTTTGAGCATTTTGAGATGCAAACAGACTCATAATAAAGAATTAGTCAACAAATAAACACACAAAACACAACTCCAGGTTTGTTTTTGAGGCGATAACAACATCAGAACACAACTTAAAGCTCAGTTTTGTATCATATATCTAAGACTTTTAAGAAAATGTGAACATCTTTTTCATATTTATAAATAGAATTCTTTCTAGATTCTTCCTCCAGTTTATGTTTGGACGAGTCAGAAGAAGCAAAAAGTGCAGCCAAACTTTCTGAATAACGATCGTCTCGACACCTTAAATATAAACCTACAGCGCAGGTCAGTTTCACTGCACATTTTCACTCACAATCTCAAAAAAAAAAAGATGATCAAGAGGCAAACGAAGCCGCAGCTCTGGTCTGTGAGCTGCTCTTCATCACCAACTCTTCGTCTCTCAAACAGAAAACACACTCTGTTCCACTTTATGATGTCACGCAGTGATACAGGAAGCGCTCCACTGCGTTTTTAAACTCCACACACCTTCACGAGAATCATTCCAGCGCTGGAATTGACGATTTCTACTGAACTAAAACAAAACTTCATGACATCACAAGGTGGAACGTACTACTCTTCATCACCCACCAGCCATCCTCCTCCTCTTCACCATCCTCTGTGAAACGCTCCACTGTGTTTTTAAACTCCACACACCTTCACAAGAATCATCTGGATCATTTCAGCGCTGGAATTGACGATTTCTACTGAACTAAAACAAAACAAAACCACATCCTGATGACATCACAAGGTGGAACAGAGCATTTTGAGCATTTTGAGATGCAAACAGACTCATAATAAAGAATTAGTCAACAAATAAACACACAAAACACAACTCCAGGTTTGTTTTTGAGGCAATAACAACATCAGAACACGACTTAAAGCTCTGTTTTGTATCATATATCTAAGACTTTTAAGAAAATGTGAACATCTTTTTCATATTTATAAATAGAATTCTTTCTAGATTTTTTCTCCAGTTTATGTTTGGACGAGTCAGAAGAAGCAAAAAGTGCAGCCAAACTTTCTGAATAACGATCGTCTCGACACCTTAAATATAAACCTACAGCGCAGGTCAGTTTCACTGCACATTTTCACTCACAATCTCAACTTTGAGCCGCTAAAAAGAGACGATCGAGAGGCAAACGAAGCCGCAGCTCTGGTCTGTAAGCTGCTCTTCATCACCCACCAGCCATCCTCCTCCTCTTCACCATCCTCCGTGAAGAGAAATAAAAGAGGCGAAGAAGAGCTGCACGCTTTGTAAATACACCGCGCACACAGAAGCAGAAAGACGCGGAGATCCGAGGCGAACTCCGCCGTCAAACACCAAAACTACGCGGGCGCAGAAGCGGCACAAACGCGGCCGAATCTTACCCCCGACCCGGTACATGTTGGCTGCCATGACTGCCCCGGCGGCCCGGCTCTTTCCGCAGGTACAGGCTGCTGCTCCGGGCTCTGCTGTGGGTTAGCGCCGCACTGCCGCCCGCCGCTCCGCGCTGGAAAATGGAGGATTGATCAATACGAAACGAGACGAGAGCCGAGGCCTTAAAGAGACAGAACACGGAGAGTGTGCGGCCGCTCGGGCTTTTGGCGCCGGATTCGAGTCCCAAAAGTGAACAGCCCAGCGCAAAAATCCACTTTATTTAGAGTTTTTTTTTTTTTTTTTTTTTTTTTTTTTGCTCCGCGGCGCTGCTCGTGCGGCGTTAGCTAAAGCAGCGCCATGTTTAGAACGTGTGACGTCACCGCGCGGACGAATTAGAGTTTAACAAATTTAAATTTTACTTAATTTACATTTTAATTAATTTGAATAACATTAAAGTAAAGATCTAGAACTGAAGTTAGACAATGAAACACACGTAAATTACACATAAAACCTGGGAAATAACAGATAATACTCCCTACAACTTATGTAACAGATAATACTCCCTACAACTTATGTAACAGATAATACTCCCTACAACTTATGTCACAGATAATACTCCCTACAACTTTAGAACAACTCACACTTATGTCACAGATAATACTCCCTACAACTTTAGAACAACTCACCCTTATGTCACAGATAATACTCCCTACAACTTATGTAACAGATAATACTCCCTACAACTTATGTGACAGATAATACTCCCTACAACTTATGTCACAGATAATACTCCCTACAACTGTAGAACAACTCACCCTTATGTCACAGATAATACTCCCTACAACTGTACAACAACTCACCCTTATGTCACAGATAATACTCCCTACAACTGTACAACAACTCACCCTTATGTCACAGATAATACTCCCTACAACTTATGTCACAGATAATACTCCCTACAACTGTACGACAACTCACCCTTATGTCACAGATAATACTCCCTACAACTTATGTCACAGATAATACTCCCTACAACTTATGTCACAGATAATACTCCCTACAACAGCTCTCCTGTGTGTGTGATATGAAATGTATTTTTATACATTTAGATTTTTAAATTTCCCTCTCACTTTATTATTTTTTTATTATGAACAATGTTTTATTTTGAAAAATGATCAGATTGTCTCAGTTCCGTTCGTCTGTGATTCTCTCGTCTCATTCATGAGCTGCAAAATGAATAAAAAACAAACGTCTTTGGAAACGTTTATTATTATATTTACAAAATACTCCAGTTTTTGTGTTGGTGACATTTTATTTTGTCGTATTTATCCTCCGCACCTTAAACGCTGCTCCCTGAAAATAGGACTGAACCAGACCTGAACCAGACCTGAACCAGGCCTTAAAGAGACAGAACACGGAGAGTGTGCGGCCGCTCGGGCTTTTGCCGCCGGATTCGAGTCCCAAAAGTGAACAGCCCAGCGCAAATATCCACTTTATTTAGAGTTTTTTTTTTTTTTTTTTTTTTTTTTTTGCTCCGCGGCGCTGCTCGTGCGGCGTTAGCTAAAGCAGCGCCATGTTTAGAACGTGTGACGTCACCGCGCGGACGAATTAGAGTTTAACAAATTTAAATTTGACTTAATTTACATTTTAATTAATTTGAATAATATTAAAGTAAAGATCTAGAACTGAAGTTAGACAATGAAACACACGTAAATTACACATAAAACCTGGGAAATAACAGATAATACTCCCTACAACTTATGTGACAGATAATACTCCTTACAACTTATGTAACAGATAATACTCCCTACAACTGTAGAACAACTCACCCTTATGTCACAGATAATACTCCCTACAACTTATGTGACAGATAATACTCCCTACAACTTATGTGACAGATAATACTCCCTACAACTTATGTGACAGATAATACTCCCTACAACTGTACGAACAACTCACCCTTATGTCACAGATAATACTCCCTACAACTGTACAACAACTCACACTTATGTCACAGATAATACTCCCTACAACTTATGTCACAGATAATACTCCTACAACTTACACACTCCCTACAATTATGTCAACAGATAATACTCCCTACAACTGTACAACAACTCACACTTATGTCACAGATAATACTCCCTACAACTGTACAACAACTCACCCTTATGTCACAGATAATACTCCCTACAACTGTACGACAACTCACACTTATATCACAGATAATACTCCCTACAACTTATGTCACAGATAATACTCCCTACAACTGTAGAACAACTCACCCTTATGTCACAGATAATACTCCCTACAACTGTACGACAACTCACCCTTATGTCACAGATAATACTCCCTACAACTTTAGAACAACTCACCCTTATGTATCAGATAATACTCCCTACAACTTATGTCACAGATAATACTCCCTACAACAGCTCTCCTGTGTGTGTGATATGAAATGTATTTTTATACATTTAGATTTTTAAATTTCCCTCTCACTTTATTATTTTTTATTATGAACAATGTTTTATTTTGAAAAATGATCAGATTGTCTCTGTTCCGTTCGTCTGTGATTCTCTCGTCTCATTCATGAGCTGCAAAATGAATAAAAAACAAACGTCTTTGGAAACGTTTATTATTATATTTACAAAATACTTATTATTATATTATATTTACAAAAAGTTTTGTGTTGGTGGTGACGTTTTATTTTGTCGTATTTATCCTCCGCACCTTAAACGCTGCTCCCTGAAAATAGACCTGAACCAGACCTGAACCAGACCTGAACCAGGCCTTAAAGAGACAGAACACAGAGAGTGTGCGGCCGCTCGGGCTTTTGCCGCCGGATTCGAGTCCCAAAAGTGAACAGCCCAGCGCAAATATCCACTTTATTTAGAGTTGTTTTTTTTTTTTTTTTTTTGCTCCGCGGCGCTGCTCGTGCGGCGTTAGCTAAAGCAGCGCCATGTTTAGAACGTGTGACGTCACCGCGCGCGGACGAATTAGAGTTTAACAAATTTAAATTTTTATTAATTTGAATAACATTAAAGTAAAGATCTAGAACTGAAGTTAGACAATGAAACACACTTAAATTAGACATAAAAACTGGGACATAACAGATAATACTCCCTACAACTTATGTCACAGATAATACTCCCTACAACTGTACGACAACTCACCCTTATGTCACAGATAATACTCCCTACAACTTATGTCACAGATAATACTCCCCTACAACTTATGTAACAGATAATACTCCCTACAACTTATGTGACAGATAATACTCCCTACAACTGTAGAACAACTCGCCCTTATGTCACAGATAATACTCCCTACAACTTATGTGACAGTTAATACTCCCTACAACTGTATAACTTGCCCATATGTATCAGATAATACTCCCTACAACTTATGTCACAGATAATACTCCCTACAACAGCTCTCCTGTGTGTGTGATATATTCATTTAGATTTTTAAATTTCCCTCTCATTTTATTTTCCGAGTCTGAACGATGTTTTATTTTGAAAAGTGATCAGTTTGTCTCGTCACGTCTGTGATTCACTCTTTGTCTCTGTCACGTGGGACATAAACTCTGATGTTAAACCCACAAACTGCAAAATGAACAAAAAACAAACGACTTTATTATTATATTTACAAAATTCTAACAGTTTTTGTGTTGGTCGTGTAATTTTATTTTGTCGTATTTTTCCTCCGCACCTTAAACGTCGCTCCAGGAAAATATGGTCTGACATGAAACTGGTGCACGGAGCAGAAACGTTTGTTGTTTTACAGTTTGTATTGGAGACGCCTCTCCACAGATCTGACCTGGTCTGAGGGTGTTTTGTCTCTGATGGACGAGGAAATGTTTTATGTCAAACTGTGGATTGAACCAGGTCTAAACCAGGACTAAAACAGGACTAAACCAGGTCTAAACCAGGACTAAAACAGGACTAAACCAGGACTAAACCAGGACTAAACCAGGTCTAAAACAGGACTAAACCAGGACTGAACCAGGACTAAACCAGGACTAAACAGGACTAAACCAGGACTGAACCAGGACTAAACCAGGTCTAGACCAGGACTGAACCAGGACTAAACCAGGTCTAGACCAGGACTAAACCAGGTCTAAACCAGGTCTAAAACCAGGTCTAAAACAGGACTAAACCAGGACTAAACCAGGTCTAACCAGGACTAAACCAGGTCTAAACCAGGTCTAAACCAGGACTGTAAATCAGGACTAAACCAGGTCTAAACCAGGGATAAACTAGGACTGAACCAGGACTAAACCAGGACTGAACCAGGACTAAACCAGGACTGAACCAGGACTAAACCAGGTCTAAACCAGGACTAAACCAGGACTAAACCAGGACTGAACCAGGACTAAACCAGGACTGAACCAGGACTAAACCAGGTCTAAACCAGGACTAAACCAGGACTGAACCAGGACTAAACCAGGACTGAACCAGGACTAAACCAGGACTAAACCAGGTCTAAACCAGGTCTAAACCAGGACTAAACCAGGACTGAACCAGGACTAAACCAGACTAAACCAGAAACTAAACCAGGTCTAAACCAGGACTAAACCAGGACTAAACCAGGACTAAACCAGGTCTAAACCAGGTCTAAACCAGGACTAAACCAGGACTAAACCAGGACTAAACCAGGACTAAACCAGGACTGAAACCAGGACTAAACCAGGTCTAAACCAGGACTAAACCAGGACTAAACCAGGACTAAACCAGGACTAAACCAGGACTAAACCAGGACTAAACCAGGTCTAAACCAGGACTAAACCAGGACTAAACCAGGACTAAACCAGACTAAACCAGAACTAAACCAGGTCTAAACCAGGACTAAACCAGACTAAACCAGGACTAAACCAGGTCTAAACCAGGACTAAACCAGGACTAAACAGGACTAAACCAGGACTAAACCAGGTACTAAACCAGGACTAAACCAGGACTAAACCAGGACTAAACCAGGACTAAACCAGGACTAAACCAGGTCTAAACCAGGACTAAACCAGGACTAAACCAGGTCTAAACCAGGACTAAACCAGGTCTAAACCTGTTTAATGTTCCACAGTCTGGCATTAAACCTATTTATCTCCATGGAGACCAAACCAGACGACCAAGAAGTTCAGGTCAGATCTGTGGAGAGGCGACTCCGCTCACAGTCACAACGTCTGTTTTTTGTTTTTGTTCAGTTTTCAGTTTAAAAATTTGCATTTGACCCATTTTTATGTGAAAATGGGTCAAATCAAAACAAAATGTTCAAATATTTCAAATTAACGAACAATTAAAACGGCAACAAACTACAGAATGTCCGTCTGATAGAAAAGTACAGTTTTACTTTCACTTTCACTTTGACGTGTCACTGGTCACATGACGCTCGTTTATTTACAGTTTTGTTTTTTAATTATTGTGTGAAAAAAATAAAAGAACAAAAAACAGTTTATACAAAGTTTGTTTACACGATTTTTTCAGTGTTTTTATTTTATTTTTATTCTTTTTTAAAAATACATGAAGAAAAATCTGTGTATGTAGTAAAAAAAACTACACAACTACAGATTTTACTACTACTGTGAGTACTACTACTACTACTGTAAAAACTACTACTACTACTACTGCTACTATTGCGAGTACTATTGCTGTGAGTACTGTGAGCATTACTACTGTGAGTGCTACTACTACTACTACTGCTACTACTACTACTACTAACTACTGCTACTACTACTACTACTACTACTACTACTACTGCTACTACTACTATGAGTACTACTGTGACTACTACTACTACTACTACTGCTACTACTACTACGAGTACTACTGTGACTACTACTACTACTACGAGTACTGCTACTACTACTACTACTACTACTACTGCTACTACTACTACGAGTACTACTACTACTACGTGTACTACTACTACTACTTTGAGTACTACTACTAGTACTACTACTGTAAGTACTGTTACTACTACTACTACTACAAGTACTACTACTACTACTACGACTACTACTACTACTACTACTACAAGTACTACTACTACTACTAACTACTACTACTACTACTACTACTACTACTACTACTACTACTACTACTGTAAGTACTATTACTACTACTAGTGAGTACTACTACTACTACGAGTTCTACTACTACTCCTCCTACTACTACTATGACTGCTACTACTACTACTACTGCTGCTACTGTGAGTACTGTGAGAGATAGTATTAGTAGTATAAGTAGCAGTAGTAGTAACACCAGGACTAAACCAGGACTAAAACAGAACTAAACCAGGTCTAAACCAGGACTAAACCAGGTCTAAACCAGGACTTAACCAGGTCTAAATCTCTCCTCTTTCTTCCTCTTTCTTCTTCTTTCTTCTTCTTGTTCTTGGAGCTGTGTTGAACATCTGATCTGAACCATCTGGAATCTTCCGTGACTCGAGGGACACGAGGGACCGGCGCCCACAGTCACGTGACCCGCCAAAGGCCAATCAGACGCGAGCTTACTGTGCCGCTCTCCTGCCTGAGCCAGAGCGAGAATGTACCGCAATACAGACCTGTGTGTCTCCAAGCACCCACACCGTCGCCACGGAAACAGAGAGAATACACCAGGACTACACCAGGACTAAACCAGGACTAAACCAGGACTAAACCAGGACTGAAACCAGGACTGAACCAGGTCTAAACCAGGTCTAAACCAGGTCTAAACCAGGACTAAACCAGGACTAAACCAGGACTGAACCAGGACTGAACCAGGACTAAACCAGGACTGAACCAGGACTAAACCAGGACTGAAACCAGGACTAAACCAGGACTAAACCAGGACTAAACCAGGTCTAAACCAGGACTAAACCAGGACTGAACCAGGACTAAACCAGGACTAAACCAGGACTGAACCAGGACTAAACCAGGACTGAACCAGGACTAAACCAGGACTAAACCAGGTCTAAACCAGGACTGAACCAGGACTAAACCAGGAATAAAACAAGACTGAACCAGGACTAAAACAGGACTAAACCAGGTCTAAAACCAGGACTAAACCAGGACTAAACCAGGACTGAACCAGGACTAAACCAGGACTAAACCAGGTCTAAACCAGGACTAAACCACCAGGACTAAACCAGGACTAAACCAGGTCTAAACCAGGTCTAAACCAGGTCTAAACCAGGACTAAACCAGGAAACCAGGTAAAACCAGGTCTAAACCAGGACTAAACCAGGTCTAAACCAGGACTAAACCAGGACTAAACCAGGACTAAACCAGGACTCTAAACCAGGTCTAAACCAGGTCTAAACCAGGTCTAAACCAGGACTAAACCAGGACTAAACCAGGACTGAACCAGGACTAAACCAGGACTGAACCAGGACTAAACCAGGACTAAACCAGGACTAAACCAGGACTAAACCAGGTCTAAACCAGGTCTAAACCAGGACTAAACCAGGACTAAACCAGGACTAAACCAGGACTAAACCAGGACTAAACCAGGACTAAACCAGGACTAAACCAGGACTAAACCAGGACTAAACCAGGACTAAACCAGGACTGAACCAGGACTAAACCAGGTCTGAACCAGGACTGAACCAGGACTAAACCAGGACTGAACCAGGTCTAAACCAGGACTAAACCAGGTCTAAACCAGGACTAAACCAGGACTAAACCAGGTCTAAACCAGGTCTAAACCAGGTCTGAACCAGGACTAAACCAGGACTAAACCAGGTCTGAACCAGGACTAAACCAGGACTAAACCAGGACTAAACCAGGTCTAAACCAGGACTAAACCAGGTCTAAACCAGGACTAAACCAGGACTAAACCAGGACTGAACCAGGACTGAACCTGTTTAATGTTCCACAGTGTGGCATTAAACCTTTCTATCTCCATGGAGACCAAACCAGACCAAGTTCCAGGTCAGATCTGTGGAGAGGCGACGCCGCTCACAGTCACAGTGTTTGTTTTTGTTTTTGTTGATATTTTTCAGTTATAAAATCTCCTGTAATTGAATAAATATAAAGTCGAGCTGATTAAATCTCCATGGAAACGAGCAGGTGACGGATCTTGAAGGTAGAAAAGTTCCAGAGTGCAGCTTTAGTTGGTTGCACCTGGTGTGGTTTCAGTGTGAACTCGAGCATCTGGACTGAACCAGGATAAAGTGTCTCTGTGTTTGGTTAAAGTTTGATCTGAATCTGACTTCAGGACGTCAGGATTTTATAAAAACATTAAACACTTTTATTTTTACTTTTCCACGACGAGAAAACAGAAATATTTCACCGTTTAAACGTTTCACCATTTTCACAACGAAGGAAACACAGAGTCAGAAAAGATCGAATCAAGACCTGGATTAGTCCTGGCTTAGTGTTGGTTTAGTGTTGGTTTAGTCCTGGTTCAGTCCTGGTTTAGTCCTGGTTTAGTCCTGGTTTAGTCCTGCTTTAGACCTGGTTTAGGCCTGGTTCAGTCCTGGCTTAGTCCTGGTTTAGTCCTGGTTTAGTCCTGGTTTAGTTCTGGTTTAGACCTGGTTTAGTCCCGGTTTAGTCCGGGTTTAGTCCTGATTTTAGTCCTGCTTTAGTCCTGTTTTAGTCCTGGTTTAGTCCTGGTTTAGTCCTGCTTTAGTCCTGGTTTACTCCTGGTTTAGTCCTGGTTTAGTCCTGCTTTAGTTCTGGTTCAGTCCTGGTTTAGTCCTGGTTTAGTCCTGCTTTAGTTCTGGTTCAGTCCTGATTTAGTCCTGGTTTAGTCCTGGTTCAGTCCTGGTTTAGTCCTGATTTTAGTCCTGCTTTAGACCTGGTTTAGTCCTGGTTCAGTCCTGGTTTAGTCCTGGTTCAGTCCTGGTTTAGTCCTGGTTTAGTCCTGGTTTAGTCCTGGTTTAGTCCTGGTTTAGTTCTGGTTTAGTTCTGGTTTAGTCCTGGTTCAGTCCTGGTTTAGTCCTGGTTTAGTCCTGGTTTAGTCCTGGTTTAGTCCTGGTTTAGTCCAGTTTACTCAGAGGAGGTGAAAGTGTCTTGCTCGTGGGTCAGAGGTCACAGAGTCTGAGTTTCCGTGGCGACACAAACATTAAACACTGGAACATTTTCGTCAGAGTTTATTTTATTTAAATGAATAAAATATTTTTTTATTTGAGTTGAAACAGAAACAGAATCACTCGCTCCAGACGGACGGAAGAAAGAGAAGAAAGAAGAGAAAAAGAGAAGAAAAAAGAGAAAGAGGAGGGAAAGAAGAGAGAGATGGAGAGAGGGAGAGGCAAGAGAGGAAGAGGGGAAGAAAGAGGGGTGAGTGACAGGGGGAGAAGGAGAGAGAGAGAGAGAAGGAGGGAGGGGAAGAGGAGAGAAGAAGGGAGAGAGATAGAGAGGAAACTAGAAAGAGAGAGAGAATAGAGGGAGAGAGAGAGAGGAAAGAGAGAGGAGAGAAAGAGGAAGAGAAAAAGAGAGAGGAGGAGGAGAGTGGGAGAGGGAAAGAGTAGAGAGAGAATAGGAGAGAGAGAGGGGGAGGAGGAGAGAAAGAGAAGGAGGGAGAGAGAGAGGAGAGGAAAAGGAGAGGAGGAGATACAGAGAGGAAGAGGGGAGAGAGAAGGAGAGAAAGAGAGGAGGAGAGAGAGAGGAGGAGGAGAGAAGGAGCGAGAGAGGAGAGGAAAAGGAGAGAGGAGGAGAAGAGAGGATGAAAAAGAGAGGGAGGAGGAGGAGAGAGAGGAAGCAAAAGAGAGGAGGAGTAAAGGTGAGAGAAGGAAGAGTAGACGTGTACAGCAAGGATAGAGAGAAGAGGAGAGAGAGAGAGAGAAAAGGAGAGAGAGGAGAATAAGAGAGAGAGAGGAGTAGGAGTAGAAAGGAGAGAAGGAAGTAGAGAGAGAGAGAAAAGGAGAGAGAAGGAGAAGAGAGAAGAGGAGGAGAGAGGAGGAGAAGGAGGAGTAGAAAGGTGAAGAGAGGAGGAGTGGAGGAAAGGATGGAGCAGGAAGTAAGTCTTTATTCTATTGATCTTTTCACAGACTTTTTTGTCACAAAGACACTTTCCAGAACATTTTTCATTCACTCTTCACCTGGTAAACTACTGCTGGAGCCACAGCTGCCCTGGGGCAGACCCACTCTCATACTAGACAATGTGGGTGAAGTGTCTTGCTCAAGGACACAATGATTGAATTGTTTGTGTTTAACTGACCTTTAACCATCAACTGTTCTGGACCTGGAGCAGGTTTTGTGTTGATGGAGGAAACACAAACTCCACACAGAAAGACCCGGGGATTGAACCCAGAACCTTCTTGCTGTGAGGCATGAGTGCTAAACACTCAGCCACCGTGTCGCCATGGAGGAGAAAGTGTAGAGGGACTCAGGCTTCGTTCTTGTTGTTGTTCTCGTTGTTCTTGTTGTTCTTGTTCTCGTTGTTGTCCTTGTTGTTTTTCTCGTTGTTCTTCTTGTTGTTCTTCTTGTTGTTCTTCTTGTTGTTCTTCTTGTTCTCGTTCTCGTTGTTCTTCTTGTTGTTCTTCTTGTTGTTGTTCTCGTTGTTCTTCTTGTTGTTCTTCTTGTTGTTCTTCTTTTTCTCGTTCTCGTTGTTGTTCTTCTTCTTGTTCTTCTTGTTGTTGTTGTTGTTCTTCGTTGTTCTTCTTGTTGTTCTTCTTGTTGTTGTTCTCTTGTTGTTCTTCTTGTTGTTCTTCTTGTTGTTGTTCTCGTTGTTGTTCTTCTTCTTGTTGTTCTTCTTGTTGTTGTTCTTGTTGTTGTTCTTGTTGTTGTTCTCGTTCTCGTTGTTCTTCTTCTTGTTCTCGTTCTCGTTGTTGTTTTTCTCGTTCTTCTTGTTGATGTGGAGTGTGGATCAGAGCTGCAGGTGTTTTTCTCCTGAGACGCCGAAGACTCAAACTGTGAACTTCCTGTTCCTCTAAAACTCCACAAACCACCAGACCTGGTCTAGATCTGGTTTAAGTTGGTTTAGATCTGCTTTAGTCCTGGTGTTAGACCTGGTTTTAGTCCTGGTTTAGTCCTGGTTTAGTCCTGGTCTAGTCCTGGTTTAGTCCTGGTTTAGTCCTGGTTTAGTCCTGGTTTAGTCCTGGTTTAGTCCTGGTCTAGTCCTGGTTTAGTCCTGGTTTAGTCCTGGTTTAGTCCTGGTTTAGTCCTGGTTTAGTCCTGGTCTAGTCCTGGTTTTAGTCCTGGTTTTAGTCCTGGTTTAGTCCTGGTTTAGTCCTGGTCTAGTCCTGGTTTAGTCCTGGTTTAGTCCTGGTCTAGTCCTGGTTTAGTCCTGGTTTAGTCCTGGTTTAGTCCTTGTTTAGTCCTGGTTCAGTCCTGGTTTAGTCCTGGTTTAGTCCTGGTTTAGTCCTGGTTTAGTCCTTGTTTAGTCCTGGTCTAGTCCTGGTTTAGTCTTGGTCTAGTCCTGGTGTAGTCCTGGTTTAGTCCTGGTCTAGTCCTGGTTTAGTCCTGGTTCAGTCCTGGTTCAGTCCTCACAGTCAGAATGTTTTTTATTTGTTTTGGGGTTTTTTTCTAGGTATTTTTGAGTTTTATTCAATCAATCAAAAAGTAAAGTGGAGCTGTTTGAAAGTCACACTGTGGAACATTTCAGCCCTAGGAACGTCGTATCCATGGAAACGAGCAGCTGACGGACCCTCAGCCGAAAAGTTACACAGTACAGACGTCAAACTTTTTACTTAATTACAATATTTTCAGACTTTTCCTTGTTTATGTTCTCAGGGTGTAATGTGGCGAGTCGTCCAGCAGGGGTCCTCGCTGCTCCGTCTCTGCTCTTGTCCTCAGATGATCTTTTTTTTGAGAAATGGACGGAGACAAAAAAAAAAAAAAAAAAGGAGCCAGTTCTTCACCAGCGGAAACGACTCGAGTTTATTTTGACTGCGGTGGAGCCAGAAGCAGCGACAGAAGCTCAAAGTTCATGACGTCAAAAACACGATAAATTAAAAAAAAAACACCGCGACTCAAATCTGTCCGTGAGAAAAAACAAGAAAACAAAAGTGTGTCTGGGAGAAATGATAACGGAGAAACAGAAGTGGAACAAAGAAATGCAAAAATATTAAATTCATGCACTTTATAAACATTATTTAAAGATGGGTAAACTGAAAAAAGAAGTTGTAAAATTTATTTGAAAAAATCTTATTTGTACGCAAACTTTTTAAGTAAATTTTTCTGCTGGTACAATTTATTTGTCATTATGAAGTAAAATGTACGGAAGCCGAGAGGGGCCACAACAAACACTAACGCCACAACAAATACAAATGCCACAACATGACAACAAGCCACAACAAACCAAAAAAAAAAATGAACAACACACCAAAAAAAAGCCACAACAAACCAAAAAAAGCCACAACAAACCAAAAAAGCCACGACACACAAAAAAGCCACAACACATTAAAAAGCCATAATACACCAAAAAAAAAAAGTCACAACAAACCAAAAAAGTCGCAACAAACAAAAAAAAGCCACAACACACCAAAAAAGCCACAACACACTAAAAAAGTCATAACAAATCAAAAAAGCCATAACACACCAAAAAAAAGCCATAACAAACAAAAAAAAAAAAACACAACGGAAATGACCGCGGGACTCTATTTTAATGCAAACGCCGCAACAAATACAAACGCAAATGCCACAACACATTAAAAAGCCACAACACATTAAAAAGCCACAACACAATAAAAAGCCACAACAGAAGTGACCGCGGGACTCTATTTTCCGACGGACCGATCAAGCGGCAAGTGAAGAAGAAGAACTACAACGTGAAACGAATAATGATAAAACAATAAATTACTTTTACTTACGTTTCCAACTTCTCCGTTCCTTTACTTTTCATGTTGTAGTTCTTCTTCTTCACTTGCCGCTTGATCGGTCCGTCGGAAAATAGAGTCCCGCGGTCACTTCTGTTGTGGCTTTTTTATTGTGTTGTGGCTTTTTAATGTGTTGTGGCGTTTGCGTTTGTGTTGTGGCTTTTGCATTTGTTGCGGCGTTTGTATTTGTTGTGACCCTCTCGGCTTCCATAAAAACGCACTTATCATCTCGATTAAAAGACATGAATTTACTGAGTAATTGTTTCTAATTTTTTTAAAGTTAGAATTTATTTAAAATACTGCAAAAACAAAATTTCAGATGACTTGAATTAATAAAGTTTTATCACAATTTGAGTCAACTTAACTTCATATGTAAAATAATCTGCCAAAAGAACAAGACTTTTTGTGCTTAAAATAAGAAAATACAACTTGTTACCCTTAAAAAAAAAGAAAAACAACAACTTTTTGTATTTAAAATAAAAAATGAAATTGAATGTTGCTTGAATTAATAAAAAAAATAATAAAAACACACACTTGTTCCATTAGCAGATAATTTGATTTGTCAAACTGAATCAGCTCTAATAAAGTCAAATATTCTTAATTTAAGTCATTTTAATTTGCCGAGATGTCGATTTTTCCAGTTTAGGATAATCCACAAAATAATGTTTTTTAAAAAGTTTAAAATTTCTTTCTGCTCAATGTTTTATTTGAATATTCCATAAAAAATCTCATATTAAGATTCAGCTCAAGTTCACTAAAATTTTGCGTTGGACTCATCATCATTTGTCGTTGTGTTTCTGTTCAAATTGTATCACATAATGAAAAACTCTTATTAAAGATAAATACGGTGTATTTAAATAAAAATTGTAATAATATAAAATAAACTTTTATTTGTATTATTGCTTTATGTTTATGTTTTTCTTCAGTGACTCAGAGAAAAGTGAGTCAGTCTCATGATTCTTTGTGATGTTGATTTGACGTCAGAGTCCGAGGAGAAAATACAAATACAAATACTTTTACACTTTTACACTTTCAGAATCAGATGTTCCTCGTGTGTGAGCAGAACTTTGAGGAGACGTGTTTTTCTCTGTGAACTTCACACAACAACAGATTCAGAACAAACTTAAAGAGTTCAAGGTTCATTTAGTGCAGGAGTCACACAGTCGCTCTCCTCACTCTGACTCTGACTCTGACTGTGACTCAGGTCGGGGTCGGGTCGGGGTCGGGGTCGGGGTCAGGTCGGGGTCGGGTCGGGGTCGGGTCGGGTCGGGTCGGGGTCAGGTCGGGGTCGGGTCAGGTCGGGGTCGGGTCGGGGTCGGGGTTGAGGTCGTGTCGAGGTTGGGGTCGGGGTCGTTGTCGTGTAACAGAATTGTTTGTCTCTGATGACGCAGATTTTATTGTTTCAAATTCTCCACACTTTATTAACATCAAACATGACAAACTGAACAAACTGAACGACAAACAACAATCATCCACTAAAAACTCCACTCTGTCAACTTACTTCTTCAACTTACTGCTGTCCTTCACTGAAATGCACTACTGTACTCTGTACTCTGTACTCTGTACTCTGTACTCTGTACTCTGTACTCTGTACTCTGTACTCTGTACTCTGTACTCTGTACTCTGTACTCTGTACTCTGTACTCTGTACTCTGTACTCTGTGTGTGATTGTCAGTGTTTGTTTTCTTGTCTGGTGATGAAAATTCTGTGGTAAATTTGGTGACAAATGTAAATACGTCATATAAATATTTATATATAATAAATACTTCATGTATATATACATATACATGTATCCTGTTCATGTAACCCCTCTGCCTAGGGTTACTGTAGTAGTAGCTCCAACAGAGCCTTGTTCTCGCATCTCGCCGCCATGTTCCAGTAGCCCATTTTTCATCAAGGTGCCCTGGTTCCCCAGCACCTGATGCAGACCTTGTTTGGCCGGGCGACGTCTGAGCCGACATGTCATACGTTTCTTTCTCTCTCATCATTGTATGAGGTGGGCAGTAGCACGAAGGGTCTTGCCCAAGGACCCACACTGGTTAGCTCATTGCCCCCCCTGCCCCGTCAGAGGGGGGATTTGAACCCAGGTCTCCCATGTGAAAGTCCAGTGACTTCCCAATTGAGCTAACCAGCTGCTGCGCCCTGCCAGTGATCAGATCCCTGCAGGGATTGTAAGCTGGCCAAAGGAGGAGATACAGACCACAGATGTTAAGACACGAAAGCTCAGAGAATGTCTCAGACAGTGGGGTCCAGAGGAAGAGGTGCTGGAGGGACCATCATGGCAGGACAAACCCCTACATGGGGCAAACCACCGGAACATAACTGAAGTGGCTGATATCAAGAAATCCTACCAATGGCTTGAGAGGGTCTGAAGGACACACAGAGGCACTGATCCTGGCTGCTCAGGAGCAGGACCTGAGCACTCGAGCAATAGAGGCCCAGATCTACCACACCAGACAAGACCCACGGTGTCGACTGTGCAAAGAGGCTCCTGAGACAGTCCAGCACATAACTGCAGGTGTCAGATGCTGGCAGGGAAACAAACATGGAGCGACATAACCAAGTGGCGGGCAGAGTGTACAGAAACATCTGTGCAGAGTACGGGCTGGAGACCCCAGGATCAAGGTGGGAAACACCTCCAAAGGTTGTGGAGAATGACCGAGCCAAGATCCTGTGGGACTTCAGATACAGACTGACAGGATGGTGATGGACCAACCAGACATAGTGGAGGTGGATAAGAAACAGAGCAGAGCCGTGGTGGAACATCGCAATACCAAGCGATGGTAATATCAGGAAAAAGGAACACGAGAAGCTAGAGAAATACCAGGGGCTCAAGGAAGAGCTGGAGAGAGCCTGGAAAGTAAAGGCATCAGTGGTGCCTGTGGTGATCGGACACTCGGGGCTGTAACCCCCAAACTGGAAGAGTGGCTACAACAGATACCGGGAAAAACAACGGAACATCTCAGTCCAGAAAAGTGCAGTACTGGGAACAGCAAAGATACTGCGCAGAACTGTCAAGCTCCCAGGCCTCTGGTAGACGACCTGAGCTGAATGAGGGTGAGAGACCAACCACCGTGGAAGGTGAGAAACACATTTTTATTTTTTTTTGTATATATATATATATATATGCAGTTATTATTTGCTAAAAAGTAATTTTAAAATGTAGACATAACACTTTTGAGAATTGTCTCATAGTGTCGGGGGGGGGGGGGGGGGCTGAGGGGCTGGGGGCCGTCAAAGGGCCGTGTAGGACCGGAGTCGGCCCGCGGGCCTTAGTTTGATGACCTCTGTATTCGTGTCATATATTTCATATATTTGTGGTCACATCTCAGAACCTCAGAGGTGCAGGTCTGGACTTGGATGGAGACTCTGCCCCAGGGCGGCTGTGACTGCAGCAGTAATTTACACCAGCAGGTGTGAAGAGACTGAATAAAGATCTGTAAAAAGTCTTTATGACAAATGTCTGTGAAAAACTCTATATAAATAAAATATATATATTTAATCTAGGAGTTTGAAACACTTGTGTCTTTGTGTCGTGTTTCTTTTCACACCTTTTGTTCTTTTTAATCTCCATTTGTGTCGTTCTCGTCTTTCATTTGTTCATGTGTCTCTGTCTCCGTCCTGACGTTTCACTGGGAAATATTTCATCTCACTTTAAACCGCGGCCTTCATCTCTGAATCAAACACACACACACACACTGTACATACTTTCACACACACTCACTTCACACACTCACACCCTGCACAGTCACTGCGGCTGCATCAGTATTTGCCGCTCCTTCACTGGGAATCTAACTCGCGCCCCCACCTGCTCCACCCCACCCTCGTCACACTCGTCACACTCACACACTCACACACTCACACACTCGTCACACTCACACACTCGTCGCCCTCACACACTCAGGGCAGATTTAGCAGCAGCTGAAGTTCTGACACACGAGTCTGAATGTGAAGAGGAAACAAATGGTCCAAGCAGCCGTGACACAAACGACACACACACACACAACACAACACACACACAACACACACAACACACACACACACACACACACACACACACACACACACACACACACACACACACACACACACACACACACACACACACACACACACACATACACACACACACACACACACACACACACACACACACACACACACACACACACACACACACACACACACACACACACACACACACACACACACACACACACACACACACACACACACACACACACATACACACACACACACACAACAGCCCGACGCTTCAGTTTCACTCACTTTAACTGAAGCATGAGAAGAATGTGAAGCTCGGGGAGTCAGGACCAAACGGAGACGTAAAGACCAGCGCTGGGATCATTAAGAAGTCGATACGATACGATACGATTCCTCGATACAAAGGCCACGATACGATATGTTTTTCGATACAGTGCATCTTTAGTTCCATAAGATGTGATATGGTTCAGTAAAACACAAAAACAAAATCATTTCTGTGTTTTTATTAAACCAATAACTTTGTGCAAACATGAAAAACACATTTTACTCGTCAAAACTGTGAAAAAGTCAAATGTGTCGCATAAACATGTTTAACTTCTTCAAACGTGCAACAAAACTGTAATTTAGTCAAATAAACCAAAAATTCCTCTTGGTGATATATCGATACAGCAGCTCACGATATCGATACTGCGCTGCACAGACACAGATTCATAAATCAAAAACGACGGCGACGGCGGCGCTGAGTCGATGCTTCAGCCTCAACACTGACAATCCTCTGCTCCTTTGGCTTTAAATGTAAAAATACAAATGTTTGACCTGAGTTCTGGTGAATGTTTATGATAAATGTTGTGATAAAACAGTGAACACATCAGAACAGACGTCCTCCCTCAGACGCTCCTCTGCACGTGGAGGAGCAGCGGCTCTACTCCGAGCTCCTCCTGTCTGACTGACTTCAACAATCTGGAGAAACTCTGATAAGTGATTTTAGAAAATGTTAAATTGACTGAATGAAACAAACAGAATCAGAGATAATCGATGTTCTTTAAACAGACGGTGGACGGACAGACGTGATGAGAGCTGCAGGTTTGATTGACAGACGGTGATCGGGGAATGAGGCGTTCACTGAACTCCGGTCTTTTTTATTTCCCCTGAGACGATCACTGATCAGAACCATTGATCACTGATCATTTAGACTCAAGACTCGTTTAGACGAAGACAAAACTGTCAATACTGGACTTAAGGAGAAGAGAAAGTGTGACCAGAAAAGAAACAAAGAAGAGCAGAGTTTCCAGTGTTTGAGTTTTGATCAGTGCAAAGTTCAGTTACTGTTAAAACCAAAACGATTCATACAAAGACACTTTTATTAAAACAAAATGTTTATTTAATGAATTAATTTGTTCATTTAAGTAATTTTGTTTATCAAACTTATTACTAGTGTCGTACTCGAGACCGAGACCATTTTTTTGTGGTCTTGGTCTCGTCTCGGTCTCAACGGCTTTTGGACTCGGTCTTGTCTCGGTCTTGAAGATGCTTGGTCTCGGTCTTGTGTCGGTCTTGACTCGGTCTTGACTCGGTCTTGTCTCAGTCTTGTCTCAGTCTTGTCTCAGTCTTGTCTCGGTCTTGACTCGGTCTTGTCTTGGTCTTGTCTCGGTCTTGTCTCGGTCTTGTTTCGGTCTTGTTTCGGTCTTGACTTGGTCTTGTCTCAGTCTTGTCTCGGTCTTGTCTCAGTCTTGTCTCGGTCTTGACTCGGTCTTGTCTCGGTCTTGTCTCGGTCTTGTCTCGGTCTTGTCTCGGTCTTGTCTCGGTCTTGTCTCGGTCTTGTCTCGGTCTTGTCTCGGTCTTGTCTCGGTCTTGACTCGGTCTTGTCTCGGTCTTGTCTCGGTCTTGTCTCGGTCTTGTCTCGGTCTCTTGTCTCTTGTCTCGTCTTGTCTCAGTCTTGTCTCAGTCTTGTCTCGTCTTGTCTCTCGGTCTTGTCTCGTCTGTCTTGTCTCTTGTCTCGGTCTTGTCTCGGTCTTGTCTCAGTCTTGTCTCGGTCTTGTCTCAGTCTTGTCTCAGTCTTGTCTCAGTCTTGTCTCGGTCTTGTCTCGGTCTGTCTCAGTCTTGTCTCGGTCTTGTCTCGGTCTTGTCTCGGTCTTGTCTCAGTCTTGTCTCAGTCTTGTCTCAGTCTTGTCTCGGTCTTGTCTCGGTCTTGTCTCAGTCTTGTCTCGGTCTTGTCTCGGTCTTGTCTCGGTCTTGTCTCAGTCTTGTCTCAGTCTTGTCTCAGTCTTGTCTCGGTCTTGTCTCGGTCTTGTCTCGGTCTTGTCTCGGTCTTGTCTCAGTCTTGTCTCGGTCTTGTCTCAGTCTTGTCTCAGTCTTGTCTCAGTCTTGTCTCAGTCTTGTCTCGGTCTTGTTTCGGTCTTGTCTCGTCTTGTCTCAGTATCTTGTCTACGTGTCTTCTTGTCTCGTCTTGTCTCGGTCTCGAGGTCTGACACTCAACAGTGATAAAGTGGACATAAATTTACAAACCATTTATATATTTGTGCCAAAATATCTGTAAAATACAAATAAATGTTGAAAATGACAAAGATGGTCTTGATTTGGTCTGGACGGGCCGTGGTCTCGGTCTCGGCCCTCAGAGGTCTAGGTCTTGGTCTAGGTCTAGGTCTAGGTCTTGGTCTAGGTCTTGGTCTTGGTCTTGGTCTTGGTCTTGGTCTTGTTTGGAGCAGTCGGTTCTTTAATTAACTCTTGGTGCTGATCTCCATTTGTGTCGTTCTCGTCTTTCATTTGTTCATGTTTCTGACGCTTCACTGGGAAATATTTCATCTCACTTTAAAAACCGCAGCCTCGATCCAAGAAACAAACACACACACACACATACACACACACACACACACACACACACATACACACACACACACATACACACACATACACACACATACACACACATACACACAAAGGTTTTTCTTCTCTCGTCTCTTTTAATGTTCATTTTATGATGATTATTTACTTTTTGATTTGTTTGTGTTGTGATTTTAAAGTCTTTCTTATTTTGTAAAACATACTGAATGACTTTTGTACAAATTGTGCTTCACTAAACCTGCCTCGTGTTTTGTTCCAGTGCAGTGACTCGGTGCAAAGTGACACATTACGGTGAATTGTTTTCAATTCCAAGATAAATGATGAAAAGTGAACACATTTTATGATTCTTGTCTTTAGTGATTTTTAAACAGTCCCTGATTGGTTTGTTTGTTGTTGGTTTCATTGCACATTAACAGTCTGATTATTAAAACCAAACTAAGAACAGGTTTTCTAAATATTTTTTTCTTTTAAAGTAGAGCTTGAGTAGAGTTTTGGGTCAAATGTCGACATTAGTTTGTGCAGATGTGCAAAGTGTCTAAAATGGGCAACAACAAAACACCAACAACTTCTGTAAATATCACAAACCAAATCAAAAAATCAAACACCTGTTCCCACTAAACATTATTCATCTTATGGACGTGTAGATCGTGTTTATGTCGTGTCTGTTGCTCTGGACTAAAAATGACGTGTAAATTATGTCCATTATTTGGACGTCTGACACAGACACAGGAAAATGACATTATTAATAAATATATATATATTTTTAATTTTTTGACTAATATCAACATTGTTATTATCAATATTGGATCACTTGGATTCAGTCTTGTCTCTGTCTCGGTCTTTAAAAGTCTCGGTCTTGTCTCGGTCTTTAAAAGTCTCGGTCTTGTCTCGGTCTTTAAAAGTCTCGGTCTAGTCTCAGTCTCGGCCCTCAGAGGTCTTGGTCTTTAAAAGTCTCAGTCTTGTCTCGGTCTTTAAAAGTCTCGGTCTTGTCTCGGTCTTTAAAAGTCTCGGTCTTGTCTCGGTCTTTAAAAGTCTCGGTCTTTAAAAGTCTTGGTCTTGTCTCGGTCTTTAAAAGTCTCGGTCTTGTCTCGGTCTTTAAAAGTCTCAGTCTTGTCTCGGTCTTTAAAAGTCTCGGTCTTGTCTCGGTCTTTAAAAGTCTCAGTCTTGTCTCAGTCTTTAAAAGTCTCGGTCTTTAAAAGTCTTGTTCTTGTCTCGGTCTTTAAAAGTCTCGGTCTTGTCTCGGTCTTTAAAAGTCTCGGTCTTGTCTCGGTCTTTAAAAGTCTTGTTCTTGTCTCGGTCTTTAAAGTCTCGGTCTTGTCTCGGTCTCATCTTTAAAAGTCTCGGTCTTGTCTCAGTCTTTAAAAGTCTCGGTCTTGTCTCGGTCTTTAAAAGTCTTGTTCTTGTCTCGGTCTTTAAAAGTCTCGGTCTTGTCTCGGTTTTTAAAAGTCTTGTTCTTGTCTCAGTCTTTAAAAGTCTCGGTCTTGTCTCGGTCTCAGTCTTTAAAAGTCTCGGTCTTGTCTCAGTCTTTAAAAGTCTCGGTCTTGTCTCGGTCTTTAAAAGTCTTGTTCTTGTCTCGGTCTTTAAAAGTCTCGGTCTTGTCTCGGTCTTTAAAAGTCTTGTTCTTGTCTCAGTCTTTAAAAGTCTCGGTCTTGTCTTGGTCTTTAAAAGTCTCGTCTTGTCTCTTTAAAGTCTCGTCTTGTCTCGTCTTTAAAAGTCTCGGTCTTGTTCTCGTCTTTAAAAGTCTCGGTCTTGTCTCGGTCTTTAAAAGTCTCGTCTTTAAAAGTCTTGGTCTTGTCTCGGTCTTTAAAAGTCTCGGTCTTGTCTCGGTCTTTAAAAGTCTCGGTCTTGTCTCGGTCTTTAAAAGTCTTGGTCTTGTCTTGGTCTTTAAAAGTCTCGTCTTGTCTCGGTCTTTAAAAGTCTCGGTCTTGTCTCGGTCTTTAAAAGTCTTGGTCTTGTCTCGGTCTTTAAAAGTCTCGTCTTGTCTCGGTCTTTAAAAGTCTCGGTCTTCTTTAAAAGTCTCGGTCTTGTAAAAGTCTGTCTCGGTCTTTAAAAGTCTCGGTCTTGTCTCGGTCTTTAAAAAGTCTTGTTCTTGTCTCGGTCTTTAAAAGTCTCGGTCTTGTCTCGGTCTCAGTCTTTAAAAGTCTCGGTCTTTGTCTCGTCTCGTCTTGTCTCGGTCTTTAAAAGTCTCTTGTCTCGGTCTTTAAAAGTCTCGGTCTTGTCTCGGTTTTAAAAGTCTTGTTCTTGTCTCAGTCTTTAAAAGTCTCGGTCTTGTCTCGGTCTTTAAAAGTCTTGGTCTTGTCTTGGTCTTTAAAAGTCTCAGTCTTGTCTCGGTCTTTAAAAGTCTTGGTCTTGTCTCAGTCTTTAAAAGTCTCGGTCTTGTCTCGTCTTTAAAAGTCTCGGTCTTGTCTCGGTCTTTAAAAGTCTTGGTCTTGTCTTGGTCTTTAAAAGTCTCGGTCTTGTCTCGGTCTTTAAAAGTCTCAGTCTGTCTCGGTCTTTAAAAAGTCTCGGTCTTGTCTCGGTCTTTAAAAAGTCTCGGTCTTGTCTCGGTCTTTAAAAGTCTCGTCTTGTCTCGGTCTTTAAAAGTCTCGTTCTTGTCTCGGTCTTTAAAAGTCTCGGTCTTGTCTCGGTCTCGGCCCTCAGAGGTCTTGGTCTTGGTCTTGGTCTAGGTCTTGGTCTAGGTCTTGGTCTCGGTCTTGTTTGTTCTGCGTCTGTGGGACTTGTGCTCACAAACATCTCCTCCATGTTTCTTCAGATCATTTGGAGCAGAGTCTGACTTCAAACACCCCCCCCCCCCCCCCCCGACCCGGGACCTGCCGGGGCACAGCGCCTGTCTGCACCTGCTGTTTACACCTGCTCCTGTCGCTGTGGGAAAGAAGCACTGGAACATAATTATCAGGTACAGTCAACACTTTTTAATACTTCTACTTCATTTATGACTTAATTCTCATTCTGTAGAAGTAAATACATTTGTAGATCAGAAACTTGTTTTTAAAATTCTTTGATAAGATTTTGGTGTGAATCATTTCTGTCATAATCTCAAGAATTCAAGTAAAAAAACATATTTCTTCGTGTCGTCTGTGCTGAAATGAATCATGGGAAATGTAGTTCCTTAAGTTTATCAACTGATTAACTGATTAAAACCTGCATTTAAGAAAAGAAACTTATAATTAATAATATTGTGACGACCCACGGGATTTTTGTGAGACTTTTTGACGATACGAGATCACGATATTTCAGTTACAGCTCTAAAGATCTGAGAGGAACTGGAGGATGTCAAAAGTAAAAAGACCAAAAGTCATAAAAGTTCAGTCTGGACGACGGGTTCAAAGGATCAACATTAATAAAGACATTTTTAATAATTACACATTTAATTCTATAGATAAAAACAGAGCGTTAGAAAGATTTAAAGACATATTTTTACTACAGAGACACAGGAAGGTCACGTTTACACTGAAACGAATCACCATATCAGTGTCTGTTCCCTCCTCACAGCTTTGAGCACATTTGTTTATGTTTTACAGAAACAAAACTTAAAACCACATGACTCATTTACATAAACTAAGCGCTGATAAAAACAGTTCTTTCCTTGTGTCTGATGCAGTTCATCTTCTGTTGGACTAAAGGACACAGTGACTCAGTGGAACATGAGTTTTCTCTCTGTGACAGGGAGGTGTTCTGTTAAAGGTTGTATAGAGGATTTTCCAAGGAAGGAGAAATCCAGCGACTGTTTGTCCTTTTTCAAATGTTGCTCCTGCGTGAAACCACCTCCCCTCCCCCACAGCTCCTACGTAGAAACACCTCCTCCCTCCTCCTCCTTACGCCACAAACAGGTTTGTTTACAGCTGCTGCACATGACTTGTAAACAACTACAGTGTTGCTTAGGCAAGACGGAGAAGTGAGGAGCAGGGGGCAAATGTTTAGCCCCACCACGTCCAGAGTTGATGAATTTTTATTCTTTTTTTTTTGGTCATCATAATTACAAGGCGACTGCATCTATAATCTATCACTGACAATTTGAAACAAAAAAAATCCTCCATACAACCTTTAACTGTGTCTGAAGTCGCAGCAGCTGATTTCGAGCTGAGGAAAACAGCGAGTGTAAAAACGGTCTTTTCATGGAACAGCACGAGTGAGTATTTGTACTTCAGCTGTTTCTCGTTTGTCTCAGGTTTGTTTATTAAACTGTTTTCATTAACAGCGTCACATGACGACGTCACAAACCCAGAGAATCAGAAGGAGCGAGTCACAGTGACACACTAGTGTGAACAACACTGTACACACAACAACACTCACATACACACTAGTGTGAACAACACTGTACACACAACAACACCACTCACATACACACTAGTGTGAACAACACTGTACACACAACTACACCACTCACATACACACTAGTGTGAACAACACTGTACACACAACACAACACCACTCACATACACACTAGTGTGAACGGGGCCTTAGATAATAATGTAGATCTGTAGGTGAGCGGAGGATAAATGTGGATGATTCTGAAGGATAAGTTTGTTTTTTCTGAGGTGTAAGAAGTGGTTCACTCAAAAGAACCACTGCACTGAACTCAGGACTGTTATGATTATTTTTGTATAAATAGTTTTTTTCTGTCTATATATGTGTGTATAAAAGAAGTGGACTAAGAGAGTTTGACGTCACCACAGCGTCAGCGTCACATGAAGCTCGTGATGTTCACTGTTACACGAGAGAATCTGGATCCAGACTCTGTGTTGTGAACAGGATTCTTCTGATACACAAAACCATCCATCCATGTTCTTCCTCTTATCCAGGGTCGGGTCTCGGGGGCATCAGTCTAAACAGGGACACCCAGACTTCCATCACCCCAGACACTTCCTCCAGCTCCTCCTGGGAGGCGGGTCAGACCAGGAGCGGTTTAAATCCCCCTTATGATGAGTTTAAGAACGAGGTCAGTTATGTCACCTGGATTAGTTAACCAGGCTGGTGCCACCTAGTTTCTCTGCTCAATTTCATTTCTTTCCAGCGACTAGGTCAAGAATCAGAATACAGAATACTAGACAGTTTGCAAAAACCCAGAAGTTGTAGACCGAACACCGACCAGTCAGCAAAAAGCCATATATTCTGGCAACAATTTCTGAGATCGAGGATTTAAAGCCGAAACAAAGAGAATATTTGGTGAATTTTATCTCTCAGAAAGACGTTATTGTTCTTCTTCCTACAGGATTTGGAGCATTACAAACGTCACGACCAAACAGCAGCGATTGGTTCAATAAAAAAAGTCCCCGTCTCCTGTCGAGTGAACGAATCCTAATGCTGCAGGTCACACGGTTTCCACAAAGTGAAACCAGCTCATGAACCAGACTATGGATTGGCGTCACCGGGGCCCGACCCTGGAGCCAGACCTGGTTTACATCTCCACCAAATCCATCTCCGCGGTCACTGTGTCCACCAAAACAAACTGCCTGTCTGACCCCAAGACTCTGGACGGACCACAACTCCCTCAAACGAAACAACAAGAAAACAGAACTGCTCATCACCGGCCCCAAAGCTCAGAACGTCTTCATTCAGAACCACAACAGCCACATCACCAAAACATCTTCCTTCCACCTCCGCAACATCGTCCACCTCCGCCCCCCGTCTCTCAGCCCACCGCAAAAATCCTCATCCATGACTCAACTTCCGTGACTCGACGATTGTACGAGCCTCCTGTCCTCCACCTCCAAACACTGTCATCCACCCAGAACTCACCCCCACAACCCACCAGGAACTCAGACTCACTGCAAAACACATGAGCCCAGTCCAGCAGAAGTAAACAACAAGACCAAAAACTCAAGTTAATTCATCTGATATAAAACAGTATTGAACAGATACATATGTACTCGAGTTTATCAAACTGTTGACCTTTTTTCTGGCCCATTTTTGGTTCTAAAGTTTCCATCTGTTTTAAACAGACCATGAATGAAACATGGAACAAAAATTATTTCCCAAATTTCAAAGACCTGAAAATCCTGTAAATAAATGTTTGTATTTCATCATATCTTGTGTTATTCCATCTTTGAACTGTTGATGAAGGGACAGGATTTAAAAAAAAAAAAGTATTTAAAATGATAAAAATGTTCTTGGAAGGACTGACATATTTTATAGAAATAGTTTCTTTCATTTTGAAGTAATATTAAAGTTTTCAGAAGAAAAAAGCCACAAATGATGTAAAATCCTGCACCTTCTACTTGTTTGTCCAATTTTCCCTCCGTTACTTTTCCCTCCGTTACCATGAACTTTCTTAATAAAAAATCTCATGAGTCAAAAAGTCTGAGGTTTTTCAACCTAATCTTGTACCATATGGTAGAAAACTATATGAAGCAAATATTCAAACCAGTTTGTTAAGGATATGGAAGTGAGAACCAAGAGTTATCACTGTTTGGATTTATTGACCAAAAAGTGCTGCATATTTCATTCCCTCCGTTACCGACATGAGTTTTTACATTTTTTGTCTTGAACTTGAAAGAATCTCACAGGTTTAACTTGACCCTGTTGGAGTGTAACTCTTTCCTACATTCTGATACTTTACTTATTTCAATAGTTCCTCTAGTTTCTGAATAAGAGACATTTGAATGTCAAAAATCTGACCCTGTTTCCTCCGTTAACACTTGATTAGACCCAGAGACTGAAAACTGTCCAAAAAGTCCAATGTCCGAACAAATATTTACAGTAAATTCTTGTACTTAATTCTACAACTGCTGCGTGTCGTCCTTTCACAAATATTTGATTTGTTTGGATAAACGCTGTTGCCCCCAAACTAAAAATAGTCTCGAGTCTTGATTCTTGATTCTTGGGCTGTGACCGAGTCCTGGTCTCTGTGGGACTGTGTTTTTCCCACAGGTCAGGGTGAACTCCTCCTGAGCAGCAGACGAGTGTTTAGACTCCAGCACAACAACACATGATTATGGACTTAGTGTTGAGTCCAGACTCGTCTCTGTGATACCAGCGTCTGGACAGAAACGGGACGAGACGAGACGGGACGGGACGGGGGCTGGAGGACGACGGGGGAGTTTTTTTTAGTCTACGCGGTGTCAGAATGTTGAAAAACTGGACAAAAAAAGAACAGCTGCCACAGTGATGAACAGTTTTTATTATCCTGTCGTTGGAATGTTGAAAACGTCTCATAATCTTGGGTTCAGTCTGACTGTTGGTTCACGGTGACATCAGTCGGTCTATAAAAGTCTCCTCGCCCTCTGACCTCTGACCTCTGACCTCTGACCTCTCCATCTTTACTCCCAGTTTCTCGTTGTTGAAGTTCGTTCTTCGCTCTCAGGTCGTGTTCTGCTTCAGTGTTAAGTTCAAGATTCAATAAACTGAAACACTGATGAACGTGTTTTTAGAAAATAAATCACCTCAGAGTCGAAGTCGCACCAGTAAAAAATACATCATCAAGAAGAAAAAAACATGTAAGACGCACTTTAGAATAGACCTGGTTTAGTCCTGGTTTAGTTTAGACCTGGTTTAGACCTGGTTTAGTCTGGTTTAGACCTGGTTTAGTCCCTGGTTTAGTCCTGGTTTAGACTGGTTTAGAGACCTGGTTTAGACCTGGTTTAGTCCTGGTTTAGACCTGGTTTAGTCCTGGTTTAGTCCTGGTTTAGTCCTGGTTTAGACCTGGTTTAGTCCTGGTTTAGTCCTGGTTTAGTCCTGGTTTTAGACCTGGTTTAGTTCCTGGTTTAGACCTGGTTTAAACCTGGTTTAGACCTGTTTAGTCCTGGTTTAGTCCCTGGTTTAGACCTGGTTTAGACCTGGTTTAGTCCTGGTTTAGTCCTGGTTTAGACCTGGTTTAGTCCTGGTTTAGTCCTGGTTTAGACCTGGTTTAGTCCTGGTTTAGTTTTAGTGGTTTAAACCTGGTTTAGTCCTGGTTTAGACCTGGTTTAGACCTGGTTTAGACCTGGTTTAGTCCTGGTTTAGTCCTGGTTTAGACCTGGTTTAGTCCTGTTTTAAACCTGGTTTAGTCCTGGTTTAGACCTGGTTTAGTCCTGGTTTAAACCTGGTTTAGTCCTGGTTTAGACCTGGTTTAGACGTGGTTTAAACCTGGTTTAGACCTGGTTTAGTCCTGGTTTAGACCTGGTTTAAACCTGGTTTTAGACCTGGTTTAGTCCTGGTTTAGACCTGGTTTAGACCTGGTTTAGACCTGGTTTAGACCTGGTTTAGTCCTGGTTTAGACCTGGTTTAGTCCTGGTTTAGACCTGGTTTAGAACCTGGTTTAGACCTGGTTTAAACCTGGTTTAGACCTGGTTTAGACCTGGTTTAGTCCTGGTTTAGTCCTGGTTTAGACCTGGTTTTAGACCTGGTTTAGACCTGGTTTAAACCTGGTTTAGTCCTGGCCTGGTTTAGTCCTGGTTTACCTGGTTTTTAGTTGGTTTAGACCTGGTTTAGTCCTGGTTTAGTCCTGGTTTAGACCTGTTTAGTTTTAGACCTGGTTTAGTCCTGGTTTAGACCTGGTTTACCTGGTTTAGTCCTGGTTTAGACCTGGTTTAGACCTGGTTTAGTCCTGGTTTAGACCTGGTTTAGTCCTGGTTTTGGTGTGGACTTTTGTTCTGTTTTATTTTTATCTTCGATCTACAGACGATGAGTAAAAAGGTTCTGAGCAGATTCCTCGTCTCCATGTTTGTGTGACGACCATGGAGACGCCGGCGTAAACACCTCCTCCTCCTCCTCCACCGTCAAACCCAGACCAAGACCCAGACCCAGACCCAGACCCGGACCCAGACCCAGACCCAGACCAAGACCAGACAGACCCGGACCTAGACCCAGACCCGGCCTCCTCCAAACCCAAACTGGTCCTTGTCTGGTGTCTTGTCCCTGGGGGAGATACTGTATCAGCTGAAGTGTCTCTGTGTGTCTCTGTCGGTTCTTTCCGTCACTTAAGTGTTCGGCTCTTATCTCGCACTCGGGCCGGAGCTAAACTTAGGCCGCGCTCAGAACAGCCCCGCCCCCTCCGCGCCGCCGTGGGAACCAATCAATATTTAACGACGGGTTATTTTTCTCCAGAAAACAGAGGAAAGCAAAAAATGTTCTGAGGTTTGCAAAACCGGGAAACCAGAGAGGGGTGTTCTCTCTGTGTCAGAGGGGTGTTCTCTCTCTGTGTGACAGAGGGGTGTTCTCTCTGTGTGACAGAGGGGTGTTCTCTCTGTGTCAGAGGGGTGTTCTCTCTGTGTGACAGAGGGGTGTTCTCTCTGTGTGTGTTCTCTCTGTGAGAGGGGTGTTCTCTCTGTGTGACAGAGGGGTGTTCTCTCTGTGTCAGAGAGGGGTGTTCTCTCTGTGTCAGACAGAGGGGTGTTCTCTCTGTGTGACAGAGGGGTGTTCTCTCTGTGTGTCAGAGGGGTGTTCTCTCTCTGTGTGACAGAGGGGTGTTCTCTCTGTGACAGAGGGGTGTTCTCTCTGTGTGTCAGAGGGGTGTTCTCTCTGTGTCAGAGGGGTGTTCTCTCTGTGACAGAGGGGTGTTTCTCTCTGTGTCAGAGAGGGGTGTTCTCTCTGTGTGACAGAGGGTGTTCTCTCTGTGTCAGAGGGGTGTTCTCTCTGTGTGTCAGAGGGGTGTTCTCTCTGTGTGACAGAGGGGTGTTCTCTCTGTGTCAGAGGGGTGTTCTCTCTGTGTCAGAGGGGTGTTCTCTCTGTGACAGAGGGGTGTTCTCTCTGTGACAGAGGGGTGTTCTCTCTGTGTGTCAGAGGGGTGTTCTCTCTGTGACAGAGGGGTGTTCTCTCTCTGTGACAGAGGGGTGTGTTCTCTCTGTGTGACAGAGGGGTGTTCTCTCTGTGTGACAGAGGGGTGTTCTCTCTGTGTCAGAGGGGTGTTCTCTCTGTGTCAGAGGGGTGTTCTCTCTGTGACAGAGGGGTGTTCTCTCTGTGTCAGAGGGGTGTTCTCTCTGTGTCAGAGGGGTGTTCTCTCTGTGACAGAGGGGTGTTCTCTCTGTGTCAGAGGGTGTTCTCTCTGTGTGACAGAGGGGTGTTCTCTCTGTGTGTCAGAGGGGTGTTCTCTCTGTGACAGAGGGGTGTTCTCTCTGTGTGTCAGAGGGGTGTTCTCTCTGTGTCAGAGGGGTGTTCTCTCTGTGACAGAGGGGTGTTCTCTCTGTGTGACAGAGGGGTGTTCTCTCTGTGTGACAGAGGGGTGTTCTCTCTGTGACAGAGGGGTGTTCTCTCTGTGTGACAGAGGGGTGTTCTCTCTGTGACAGAGGGGTGTTCTCTCTGTGACAGAGGGGTGTTCTCTCTGTCTGTGACAGAGGGGTGTTCTCTCTGTGTCAGAGGGGTGTTCTCTCTGTGTCAGAGGGGTGTTCTCTCTGTGTCAGAGGGGTGTTCTCTCTGTGACTGTGTCAGAGGGGTGTTCTCTCTGTGTGACAGAGGGGTGTTCTCTCTCTGTGTCAGAGGGGTGTTCTCTCTCTGTGTCAGAGGGGTGTTGTTCTCTCTGTGACAGAGGGGTGTTCTCTCTGTGTCAGAGGGGTGTTCTCTCTGTGTGACAGAGGGGTGTTCTCTCTGTGTGTCAGAGGGGTGTTCTCTCTCTGTGTCAGAGGGGTGTTCTCTCTGTGTGACAGAGGGGTGTTCTCTCTGTGTGTCAGAGGGGTGTTCTCTCTGTGTGTCAGAGGGGTGTTCTCTCTGTGTGACAGAGGGGTGTTCTCTCTGTGTCAGAGGGGTGTTCTCTCTGTGTGTCAGAGGGGTGTTTCTCTCTGTGTCAGAGGGGTGTTCTCTCTGTGTGTGTCAGAGGGGTGTTCTCTCTGTGTCAGAGGGGTGTTCTCTCTCTGTGTGTGACAGAGGGGTGTTCTCTCTGTGTCAGAGGGGTGTTCTCTCTGTGTGTCAGAGGGGTGTTCTCTCTGTGTCAGAGGGGTGTTCTCTCTGTGTGACAGAGGGGTGTTCTCTCTGTGTCAGAGGGGTGTTCTCTCTGTGTCAGAGGAGAGGGGTGTTCTCTCTGTGTCAGAGGGGTGTGTTCTCTCTGTGTCAGAGGGGTGTTCTCTCTGTGTGACAGAGGGGTGTTCTCTCTCTGTGTGACAGAGGGTGTTCTCTGTCTCTGTCTCTCTGTGACAGAGGGGTGTTCTCTCTGTGACAGAGGGGTGTTCTCTCTGTGTGTCAGAGGGGTGTTCTCTCTGTGTCAGAGGGTGTGTTCTCTCTGTGTCAGAGGGGTGTTCTCTCTGTGTCAGAGGGGTGTTCTCTCTCTCTGTGTCAGAGGGGTGTTCTCTCTGTGACAGAGGGTGTTCTCTCTCTGTGTCACAGAGGGGTGTCTCTCTGTGACAGAGGGGTGTTCTCTCTGTGACAGAGGGGTGTTCTCTCTGTGACAGAGGGGTGTTCTCTCTCTGTGTCAGAGGGTGTTCTCTCTGTGTCAGAGGGTGTTCTCTCTGTGACAGAGGGGTGTTTCTCTCTGTGACAGAGGGGTGTTCTCTCTGTGACAGAGGGGTGTTCTGCTGATGCTCAGTCTGTTCTGTGTTTGTGTCGTGTTGGTTCATGTGAAACTTTTCACACATTAAACATGTGCAGGTTGTGCACACAGATTTACAGAATTAAACTTTCTAAACCTTTAACACAAAACCACCTGAAACGTGAGTAAGTTGTGTAACTGTTTTCCACAACAGAAACACAAACCCAGAGAATCAGAAGGAGCGAGTCACAGTGACACAGTCACACAGTGACACAGTCACACAGTGACACAGTGACACAGTGACACAGTGACACAGTGACACAGTCACACAGTGACACAGTGACACAGTGACACAGTGACACAGTGACACAGTCACACAGTGACAGTGACACAGTCACACACACAGTCACACAGTGACACAGTGACACAGTGACACAGTCACACAGTGACACAGTCACACAGTGACACAGTGTCCAATCAGGACGAGACTCCAGCTCCTACAGCAGAGGATCAGAGTTTTCAGGAGTCCCACAGTCCCCGTCACATCTGGACCAACATACACACTAGTGTGAACCAACACTGTACACACAACAACACCACTCACATACACACTAGTGTGAATGGGACCTTAATAAATGAATCAAATATGAGAATAGCAGAACGTGACAAACCACCAGAGGGACGTGCACCACAGATTTAGACGCTCTGTTCTGTGACGTGTGCAGAACATCTGTGACGTGTGCCGAACATCTGTGACGTGTGCAGAACATCTGTGACGTGTGCAGAACATCTGTGACGTGTGCAGAAAAGCTCCGTATAAAACTGACGCTTTATTATTTATTTAATGTTTTGTGTGAAAGAAAAATTGTAGATTTGAACTTCCTCGAGTTTGTTTCTGTGTTGAACTTTACACAAACAATAATCAGAATAATTGTGGATTTAATTATGATTAAAATGACCCAGATTATTATTTTTTCCATGAGCAGCTCCACAAAAACTCCCCGAGAACTTTAATAAATCCAAATTAAAATATTCAAACAGGCGACAGAAGCTCAGTCGGTCGAGTTTGTCACTGATCAGAAAGTTGCTGGTTTGAATCTCGTTTTCCACATAAACATCACAGTTTGAGCGTTAACGTGGAGGGTCGTCTACCTGCTTGTTTCCATGGAGATGTTATTGTTTGCCTGGAATGTTCCATGTTGTGACATTAAACACATCCATCCAGCAGTGACTCGTTACACCTTCACTCCACAGATCTGACCAGTACAGTCGTGTGTTGCTGTGACCTGCTCGTCTCCATGGTGACAGATCAGTTCAATCTACACTGTGGAACATTCTAGACAAGGGCTCGACAACCAGCGGCTCCAGAGTCACATGTGGCTCTTTCATCCTTCTGCTGTGGCTCCTGTGACTTTGGAAAATAAATCATGAGTCTTTAATTATAACCTGATTTTATTTCAGTTTATTTTAGTTTGTTTTTAAATGTAATTTTAAATGTGTAGATAAAGATGATCCTGTAACATAACTCTGTGTTCTGTTGTTCTGTTGACTGTCAGAGGTGATAAATCTGAGTCATTTCTCCTGACACCCGTTGTAAATTTGTTCCATTGCAACAGTTGGGAAAATATTTAGTTTAATCGTCACTCGCTCCTGCTGATAAATCCAGTTTGTTCACAGCAGTTTGACTTTTACATGTTCAGAAACTCGACCGACTCGTTCTGCTCCAAACTCACTCCAGTTTGTGTTTCCGAACTCTGATTCGGTCGGTCGTTCCATTTCACTTTCTCGAGGTGGAGGTTGAATCTGTGTATTGTTCGTTCAGTCCGTTTTTTCAAAATAAAGTCAAACATAAGAAAATTAAAAAACAACAGTTTTCTTCATTATTTGTCTCCAAAACCAAAATGAAAAAATCAGATAATGATTCGTTTTTTCAGTTTTCGATTTTGTGTTTAAATGAAAAATGGAAAAAAAATGGAGAACGACCATTTCCTGTTTATGTGACTCCTGAGACTGTGATGCTGGACTGAACCAGGACTGATCCAGGTCTGGGACCAGACCGGGACTAAGCCCGAGACCAGACTGGGACCAGACCAGAGGTTCAGAGCCCAGGGCAGGGACAGGAGCTCGAAGCTGAGGCTCGGACCCTGCGGAGGCTCGGAGTCAAAGCTCTGAGTCCCCCTCTGGTCCCGGTCTGGTCCCGGTCTGGTCCGCTCTGGTCCTGGTCTGGTCCCGGTCTGGTCCCGGTCTGGTCCCGGTCTGGTCCTGGTCTGGTCCCGGTCTGGTCCCGGTCTGGTCCGGTCCCGGTCTGTCCCGCTCTGGTCCCGGTCTGGTCCCGGTCTGGTCCCGCTCTGGTCCCGGTCTGGTCCCGCTCTGGTCCCGGTCTGGTCCCGGTCTGGTCCCGGTCTGGTCCCGGACCTGGATCAGTCCTGGTTCAGTCTGTACGTGGTGTTAAATCCGGCATCACAGTCTCAGGAGTCACATAAACAGGAAACGGTCGTTTTCCATTTTTTTTCCATTTTTCATTTAAACACAAAATCTAAAACTGAAAAAACGAATCATTATCTGTTTTTTTCATTTTGGTTTTGGAGACAAATAATGAAGAAAACTGTTGTTTTTTTGTTGTATTATTTTTGGTTTTATATTGAAAAATGAATGAAGGAACGACACATGGATTAGGTTGGTTTTCTTGAATCCAGAGCACAAAACAACACAGCGTTAAAATGAAACGTTTTTAATATTTTTGTCGTTCAAAATCTGCACCACAGTCGCTGACGTGTGACACCAGCAAAGATCTACAGCCTGAACTCACAGCACCTGAACTGACAGCAACATTTACTGAACTTCTCCAACCCTGTAGATAAATGATAAATCCAAGAAAAGAAAAGTTTCTTAAGAAAACAGAATGTTTCATGTTCATTAGTTTCACAGCTGATGAGACACAAGATAAAATGTGATGAAACAGAAGCAGACGGTGTTTTTGGTTCACTGCAGGTGGATAATTTAAGGTTTTTATTTCCCACAAGGACTCAAATAGACACTGAGTATTTCTTTTAAAATAAGCGTCAAAAAAGTGTCTTTTTTTCAGAGTTCAAAATGTTTTTGTCACGTGGTGAAATAAAAATCCTTGTTCTCAGAAGCATTTGACTGATTTCATAAATGCAACACTCGTCTTTTATTCAGGGCCACAGGTAAAAAAAAGGCAGATGCTCTTTGCCCCTGGGTGTAAAACACTGTTATTCACACACAAGACAAATAACCATTGTTGTTATTTACACCCGGGTTATTTATTAAAAAACAAAACTCACTGTCAGTACAAACATAAAGGCACCAGCCCAGTGAAAAACAATGATATTTGATGTTTGTTTTTTTACTCAAAATGATGCAGAATCGTCGATCAGTCATTCGCAGGCAGAACTTGAACTGTGAACCACAGGCTCAATAAACTGTCCATGAGGCTGTGAAGCTTCAACTTAATAACACAAACAGAAAAGGTCGGACAGACATTGGAAATATCTTTGACCTTACCTTGCCTTCGATTTGAATTTTATTTCTTTGGATTCTCAAATCCAGCTTCCCGCACTTTTCACAGGAAAAGACGTCATCAAACACGTCACTGTTCCCTTTTTAATTCAGACGGAAGAATCGTGTTGAACTATTAACACCCGACGTGCAAACAGACTCTGTGAAAAAAAAAAAAAAAAGATCTGCAATGTTTCCTCATTTTAGAGTCAAAGGTTTTTGTGACTGTGTTTTTTTTCTTTTGTGGGAGACGCTCCAAACGTCTCTGTGAGGATTTAAAGTCACCGACCCCTGATCCACACAAACTTTAAGAAAAAAAAAAGGTTTTGCATAACTTGTTTTCTCGTCCTCTCCTCCATCGCTCCGTCCGTCCGTCGCTGAATTCCATGATGTTGTTATTTTCAGACGGAGTTCAGAGGCCAAAAAAACTCTGTGAGAGATTTACTGTTTTTGTACAAATCTCCAAACATCTGATCCACAAATGTTTCTGCTTCTGGTTCTTTGTTTTTAGTTCGGCTCCACAAACTCGACTTTTTACTCTGAAAACTCTGAAACTCTCACGTCTTTGGGGCTGAATAACGACTCCACTTTATGAAGCTCATTTCTGTTTTGTTGATTTCTCGTGACAGAGAAGATCATGGACTTTGTGTCAGTTTTTGTTTCACGTGGATAAGCCCAAGAAATTACAGAAATATGAACCAAAAACCAGGTCAAAAAATCTGAAATCTGAGAGTTTAAGATCCTAAATCACACAAAACTGACTCCTTCTGCTTTAAGTCGTGTTTTAATATTTTTCCTCCTCAAAATCAGAGCTGGACTTGTGTTTTGTTTCATTCACGTTTGAGTAAATCTTTATTATTAGTTTGTCTACATCTCCAAACCTCAAAACGCTCTGTTCCACCTTGTGATGTCATGAAATTTCAATAAATAGATAAATAAAACACATAAAATGACCAAGGCCACAGGTAAGTTTGTAAAATAAAAAGGACAGAGACGTGACTTAAAATGTATAATTCAAATTTATTAAAGACTAAAAAGGACAAGTAGAAATGTAAAACGTAAAAGGAGCAGGAGGAGGGTTAAAAAATCATAAAATGTACTAAAATAAGAATAAAACCTTGCAGCTCCAGGGCGGTGAAACCAAATCTAAAAAAAACAGAAATAAATGTTACAAATAAACCAAAGACGACGACTTGAAACAGAACAAAACAGAAAGAAAGTGCTGCCGTGGAATCACGTCTAAAGAACTTTAACAGTGCAAACAAAAAGGTGTAACAGAGATAAAATATACAAACTTTACTACACAAACGAAGACTGTAAAACCAAACGGGAAACACAACAAAACAAAACAGAACAAAACTAAACTAAACAGAACAAAACAAAACTGTAAAATAAAACAGAACAAAACAAAACTTTAAAAGTAAAACAGAACAAAACAAAAAAGTAAAATAAAACAGTAAAACAAAACAGAACAAAACAAAACTGTAAAACAAAACAGAACAAAACAAAACTGTAAAATAAAAACAGAACAAAACAAAACTGTAAAACAAAACAGAACAAAATAAAACTGTAAAATAAAACAGAACAAAACAAAAAAGTAAAACAAAACAGAACAAAACAAAACTGTAAAACAAAACAGAACAAAATAAAACTGTAAAATAAAACAGAACAAAACAAAAAAGTAAAATAAAACAGAACAAAACAAAACTGTAAAATAAAACAAAACTGTAAAATAAAACAGTAAAACAAAACAGAACAAAACAAAACTGTAAAACAAAACAGAACAAAATAAAACTGTAAAATAAAACAGAACAAAACAAAACTGTAAAATAAAACAGAACAAAACAAAACTGTAAAATAAAACTGTAAAACAAAACAGAACAAACAAAACTGTAAAACAAAACAAAACAAAACTGTAAAATAAAACAGAACAAAACAAAACTGTAAATCAAAACAGTAAAACAAAACAGTAAAACAAAATAAAACAAAACTGTAACCGACCAAACTCCTTCGATAAAAGGACCGATAACTGTTAAAACCAAAGATTAAAACCACATTAAAACCCCTGATTTAAAGGAGACCTGTCCTACCTTAAAAATGTAAATACTTGGGGGGAAAAGGTCTGAAACTGCTAGAGTTTTAGCTCTACAAGGATAAAAAAAATAAAATACTTTTTCCTTTAGTTCAGTAGAAACTGGGCAGTTCCAGAGGCTGAAATGATCCAAATGATTGAAGTGAAGTGAAGGTGTGTGGAGTTTCAAAACACAGTGGAGCCCTTGGAACTTGGTGGAACCTTGTGGTGAGGCCTTGTAGAACTTTTATTAAAGCCACAGTTTGTCACTTTTTAGTCAAAAAAAGTGATTAGATTTTTCATGTTGGTTGTTTTTCTGCACATGTTCCTTTGACCTGCGTCTCCATGAATCGATTTGAAACCGCGTGTGAACCTTTAAACTGTGTGACTGTGTGACTGTGTGAGTTGTGGACGGTGCTGACGTCTCATGATCTCAGTCTTTAGTGTCACATGTTCAGTCTGTTTGTTCTGCTTTGTCTTTGCTCTTGTTCTTGTTCTCGTGTCTGTGTGTTTTGAGCTCAGAGGAAGGAAACAGGAAGGAGGTTCAGATTCTGAGTCTGACACCTGCTCCACCTCAGGACACTGAACATGTACAGAGGACGGAACAGGACGGAACAGGACGGAACAGGACGTATCGAACAGTGTTTCCCAAAGTCTGGATCACGACCCTCAGGAGGGTCTCCAGAGAGTTTCTGGGGGGTTTCCTTGTCACGATCTGTTGGTCTGTAACACAGTCGTCCCTCGTTTATCTTGAGAGTTACGGGTAACACTTTATAATAACTACACCTTATTTAGCCTTAATAAAGCATGAACAAAGGCTTAATTAATAATGAACAAAGACTTAATTAATAATGATTCACACTTAGTAACTACTTAATTACTGCCTTAATTAGCACTTGCACTTAATTTGCCTGTGCTGTAAATAGTTACTCATAATTATTTCATACTTAATTACTCATGAACTAACCATTTATTAATCATTAGTAAGTTATGAGAGAATTATTTACTAATAATGAAATACAATGATCATTCAGCAGCTGTTATCTGTTAGTTACGTCTTTTTGAGAGATTTTCTAACTTGAAGAGGAATTATGCTTTATTAAGCATTTACTAAGCGTGAATCATTATTAATAAAATCTTTGTTCATTATTAATTAAGTCTTTGTTCATGCTTTATTAAGGCTAAATAATGTCATACAAACTAATAATAGTCTTAACAAAGGGACAAAATTTTATCGTTTATGATCGTGCAAAATAAACTACAATGAGAATTAAAAATAAATAAATATATATATAATATATATATATATATATATATATTATATATATATATATATATATATGTATATATATATATATATAATAAAAAATTTAAGGATGATAAGTTTTTCGTTTATGATTGTACAAACTAATACTAACATTAACGAAGGCACAAAGGTTTATCGTTTATCATTGTACAAAATAAAAGTTACTGTTAGAGAAACTTTTGAAGAAGAGTGTGTGTGTGTGTGTGTGTGTGTGTGTGTGTGTGTGTGGTGTGTGTGATAGTTAACGGTCGTGGGTTTTTTTTGTTTTAGTTTTTTTATACTCCCACATCACTAAAGTGACATTCTAAAAATAACAACAACAGGTGAAATCCAGGAGCTGGTCCACTTTATTATTTATCTGTTTTAAGTCTGTAAAAACCCCTCAGCACAAACTTTACACACTTTTCTCAGACACGACAGTTACAAACCTTTTTACATCCTTCTTAAAACTTATTGCTGCTGTCGTCCTTTTGTTATTTTCCTCCTTCTTTATGTAACAAACTGAAGATTCATTTTACGGCTGCGTAACATCTTCCTCTGTCTTTTGGTGCGACTTTGTCGGTGCAAAACGTTTCGTTGACGTTGTGGGTTTTGTCGAGGAGAAAACTCAACAAACATACGACACTTACACAAAATACCAAGTCGTTCTCCAGCAAAACATTCCTTAAAATACCTTAAAAGAAAGTGAATATGTAGTAATATATAATAAAAGTAAATGACAGGAGAAATAATGATCAGATAAATAACGACTAAAGAAAAAAGGAAGAACAGTCCAAATCCTAGGGGGGGGGGGTCAATATATCATCTCACACCGGGTCCATTAAAGCTGCACTATGTAACTTTTCTACTGGACACTTCCCCAGTTGTTTGTCGTGGACGTGTGACTGGTTTGATCCAGGTTTAGTCCTGATATAGACTGAGTTTGGTCCAGGTCTAGTCCAGGTTTAGTTCCAGGTTTGGTCTTAGTTTTCATGTTAGTATTGATCAGTGTCAGGAGTAACAGATTACATGTACCAGAGTAATCAGAGTACAAATGATGAGTAACTGTATTCAGTTACAGTTACTGTTTCAGTGAGTGGTAATTGGATTACAGTTACTTTGTTGAAATAAATGGATTAGACAGAGGGATTTAACTGTTTTCACATTTTGAAAACCCCCATTCCCGGAAAATAAACCAGGACTAAACCAGGACTAAAACTGGACTAAATCCTGTTGTGTGGACGTGTTTCTTCTTCTATCAATAATATTTTTAATTTGGTTCAGTAAAGTCTGGGCTTTTTATTTTCTTTTATCAGACAAAACTTCTGTTACAATTTCCTCGTCTTTGTTTCTCTACAGCAAGTAATCCAAAGTAATCAGATTACATTACTCACTGTAAGTAATCTAATGGATTGTGTTACAAACTACATTTTGGTGTGTGTAATCTGTAATCTGTAATCTGTAGTGGATTATGTTTTAAAAGTAAACTTCCCAACACTGGTGTTAATCCAACCTTATTGGACTGTGGAGGAAGAGAAACGATGGTTAAATAAAGCGACACGAGTCTTTTTGTCTTTTTGTGAAGTTCAGTGTTGAAGCAGAGTTTATTTCTACACTTCACTGAGTTTGTTGTTGTCGTCGTTCAGTTCTGGTCTGGAGAGTTTGAGTCTCTTGGGGAGTTGACCACAGATAATCTGCTCAGACATGATGAAAGTCCCAGCAGAGACTCCAGAAATATCTGCTCCTCCTGTGACCTGCGGCCGTGACCAGAGTTTACACCAACTCACACTCACCACCACGAGGACGCACGGGTTTCAACTCCAGATTCACTGTTCTGAAGTAAATGTTCTGAAGTAAATAGTTCAGAATTAAACATGCGACGACAACTTCCAGTGAAAATGAAGAGTTTGTCGCCTCGTTTTTTCTAGTCGCATGAACCCAGTGACTCGGAGTTTTGTGTCAGTGGTGAAATGATGAAAACTAAAAAAAGACCAGAGTCAGTTTATATAAAAGGACATAGTTGAGGTAAAGAGGTAAAGGAAACACACAGGATTTTGACTCTTCCAGACCAACGCTGTCGTTTATGACGCCTGCGAACATGTTTTATAAAACCACACAGAAGGTTTGAACCAGAAAAGACAGAAACTTGCTTTTGTTCCCTTGAAAAACTGAGAGTCGAGTCTTTCCGAGCAGATTTCTGTCTTTCTCCTCCGTCGCTCTGTGTGATGACGTCATTAAAACAAGTGTCTAATAGGAACTTTGTTTTACGCTCCGTCCATTCTGATTGGTCCAAACTTTACCAAACAGTGTCGTGAGTCAAAACGGTCGATGCTCTGAGCGTCTGTGTTCAGAACAAGTGTGAAAGTGGCTCTAAGTTCAGAGGTTTTTCACGTAAATTGACACATGACACATTTTGGTTTGTGTAATTGTGCATCTCTTGTTATTTTAATTTGTATTTGAGTCCAAATGTCCAAATCCAAATGTAATAAACTCATGTAAATACAGAAGTGTTGTGTCTCTGTGACCTGGACCTGACTCCAGCTGTTTCCACGACCTGCACCAGTCAAGTCATGAGGACACTGCACTTTTTTTGTTTGTTTTGATGCAATAAGGAGATTTTGAGTTCATTTACACACTTGATATTTTACACTTTTGTACCTAAGGCCAGAAATTCAACATTTTTTATGTCCAAACAGTT
The DNA here is from genome assembly GCF_026225935.1 of Boleophthalmus pectinirostris. Lineage (NCBI taxonomy): Eukaryota > Metazoa > Chordata > Actinopteri > Gobiiformes > Gobiidae > Boleophthalmus > Boleophthalmus pectinirostris. The sequence goes on along the minus strand of NW_026570971.1, from coordinate 1,553,323 downwards.
GTTTATACATGTGTGTGAAAGTGTGAATTTCATTTGTATTTCTGGTCCTGTAGTTTTTATTAAAGTGATATGACACGACTCCAGCAGCAGTTTGTTAAATAACAGTTTGTAGTAAAAAAAAAAGATGTGTAACACTTCATTTGGGGGTAAAAGGGGCAGTTTTAATAGAAAAATTAAGAAAAAAATTCAGGCGAGGACAAATGTACTAAAACTGCCCTCAGGTCTGGAAGAGTTAAAGGTTGTATAGAGGATTTTTTTAAGGGAAGAGAAATACAGCGACAGTCCTTGTGCGCGTTCAGAATCACTGTTGAAGTTTCCTGTCTAGAAGTAATTTAGCGACCGACGCGTCAGTTTTTAGACCCTTCGTCTGCTTCGGTCGCACCATCGCTGGACGAGATCTCCAAGAATCACCTCAGTTTGGCTTTGCTCCTTTTCCTCTTCTCTTCTTCTTTCAGCGACCTCAAAAAAGACTTTCTTTTGGGGCGAACCGGTCGTGGATTCACATCCGCCGTCGCGACAAACTTTGTGTGAAATGCGAGGAAGCGACAGTTCGAAAAAGCCTCTAAGAACCGCTGCGTAAACCACGTGATCCCCGCGCTCCGACGAGTCAGTTACACTAGGGAGTTTGATTGACAACCCAACAGCCAATAGAAAATGAGGGAGCCTCGTTTTCTATTGGCTGATGTTTATCTGGCCTCAACACGTCCACAGTTGATAGATTTTCTTTGTTTTGTTTTTTTGGTCATAATTACAAAGCTGCTGCGTCTCTGTGTTGGTATTTTAATCTTTCATTGACAATTTGAAACAAAAAAAAATCCTCCATACAACCTTTAAGTTTGTCGGTTTCTTTTAAAAACCGTGACTCTCCTGTAGATTTACTCCGTCCTCTGCGCTCCGTCCGACTTTATGACATCATTAACTTGTGGTTAAATGTTGTACATTTAGTCGAGCGTCTCTGAGCTTTTGTTTTTTTCCGAGGTCGTTTCTCTTCGTGTTCCTCGGCTGCGGTGAGTCTGTGTTTTGTCGTGCGGCTCCTTCACGCTCGACGCTTCGCCTCTGAGGAGGACGACGCATCATCAGGTCGAGTCTGAGTCTGCAGCTTTAAATCTGAACCAAGCAAAAGAGAAACTGCTGAAACAGAAACGGGAGAAAGACGAGGAACAGCACAAAGTCAAACCGAAGAGAATTAAAAAGACTGAAATAAAAAATATTTGACTTTATTTAATTATAAATAATATATATATTATTATGTATTTAAGTAAAAGATAAATTTTAGAAAAACATAAAAACTGTGAGTTTTTCGAGGTGATTTTGAGCAATAAAACGACTTTAAATGTAAAATGTCAAGTGGAAAATTGGAGTCAGAGCAGAATGTGTCTCTGTCCTGTACCGGGGTGTGTGTGTGTGTGTGTGTGTGTTGTGTGTGTGTGTTGTGTGTTGTGTGTTTTGCGTCACACTTGTGCGAGCGGAAGGGCATCTGGAGTAAAAACCGTTGAAAGTGGCAGTGATGTGAGGAGCAGAACTTCCGACCTGATGAGTCATGTGGATCTGACAAGACACTTTTCCATCAGACGGAGATCAGCTCGTTCACACACACACACACACACAGAGACGCACACACATACACATACACACACACACACACACACACACACACACACACACACACACACACACACACACACACACACACACACATACACACACACACACACACACACATACACACACACACACACACACACACACACACATACACACACACACACACACACACACACACACACACACATACACACACACACACACACACACACACACACACACACACACACATACACACACACACACACACATACACACACACACACACACACACACACACACACACACACACACACACACACACACACAATACACACACACACACAAACACACACATACACACACACACACACACACACACACACACACACACACACACACACACACACACACACACATACACACACACACACACACACACACACACACTACACACACACACACACATACAGGACACACACACACACTACACACACACACACAATACACATTACACACACACATACACATAACATTACTTACACCACACACAACACATTCTGTATTTATATTTACACATACACATACACATACACAGAATGAAAACACACACATAGAAAAATTCCATGTCCACAAAAAACAAAAACACTACACACACACATTTACTCTCACACACTTGGCAAAAAATTCTTATAATAAACTTTTTAAACTGCTAAGTTATTAAAACATTTGGACAAACAGGCGACGTTCAGACTGCAGCCTCAATTCAATTTAATTTAATCAAAAATCCAATTTTGTCTGTGGAGCAACAACAAAACAAAGTCCCGTTTGTTAATGGAGCAGAAGAAAAAACCGACTGAGCTGCACTTTCTTGTTCTTGTGGTTTTACACAAACATCACGTCTTGGTCTTTGCAGTGGAAGGTGTTTCTTGATGAACAGTTGGAGACTTTCACTTTGGCCTTGACTTTTTAAATTCATAACCGAGGTTGAGCGACGGACCGAGATTTTTTTTTTATTAATCACTTCTAGTTTTATACACATACATATACACACACGTACAAACTAATAATAATGTTAACGAAGGCGTAAAAGTTTATCGCTTATGATTGTGCGAAATAAACTCCAATGAAAAAAAATAAATACATTTTTAAAGTAAGGACATTTTGTTTTCGTTTACAGTCGTGCAAACGGGATTGTGTTTTGTCGTCGCTCCACATACAAAATGTTCTCTGTAAACTCAGGATGATTTAGTCAGACAAATGTTTCCTTTTTGGTTCTTCCTGTGGATCAATCCTGCCCATCACCTTCACCTTTCACTATTTTTCAATTCCGTTGGAAGAGAAAACAGTTTGAACGGAGGTTTGAGTCACACACATCTGATTCACTTTTGCATTTTATGAAGTTCACAAACACATTTCTGGAGTCGTTTTCCGCTGTTTGGATCCAACAACCACACGATTACGATGTCTGAATCCCAAAACTAAAATATGACAATATCAGAACCAGAAACAAAAGTGAAATGGATCAAAAGACTTGAAAAGATCGACTTTGAAAACAGACACGTCCCACTGGGAAAACAAACATGGAGGTTTGATGGTCACTTTTTTGGAGGATTTTTCCCAGTTTTTATTGAACGATGACCTGAAGTCCAGGATTAATTTATAAAAACACAATAATAAAAACATAAACAGTAAAAACATGTTTCAGTCAAAGTGGTGGATTTTCAGTCATAAGATTCACAAGTTTGTCTCTTTCTCCTTGTGTTTATTGTGTTGAGAGAAAAACTAAACCAGGACTAAACCAGGACTAAACCAGGACTAAACCAGGACTAAACCAGGACTAAACCAGGACTAAACCAGGACTAAACCAGGACTAAACCAGGACTCTAAAACCCAGGACTAAACCACCCAGGGACTAAACCAGGACTAAACCAGGACTAAACCAGGACTAAACCACCAGGACTAAACCAGGACTAAACCAGGACTAAACCAGGGACTAAACCGGACTAAACCAGGACTAAAACCAGGACTAAACCAGGGACTAAACCAGGACTAAACCAGGACTAAACCAGGACTAAACTAAACTAAACCAGGACTAAACCAGGACTAAACCGGACTAAACCAGGACTAAACGACTAAACCAGGACTAAAACTCTAAAACCAGGGGACTAAACCAGGGACTAAACCAGGACTAAACTAAACCAGACTAAACCAGGACTAAACCAGGACTAAACCAGGACTAAACCAGGACTAAACCAGGACTAAACCACCAGGACTAAACCAGGACTAAACCAGGGACTAAATCCTGCTGTGTGGACTAAACCGTGTTTCTTCTTCTTCTATCAATAATATTTTTAATTTGGTTCAGTAAATTTGGACTTTTTATTTTCTTTTATCAGACAAAACTTCTTATGTGAAGATTTCCTCGTCTTTGTTTCTCTACAACAAATCAAGTAATCCAAAGTAATCAGATTACATTACTCACTTTAAGTCATTTAATGGATTATGTTACAAACTACATTTTGAGGTGTGTGATCTGTAATCTGTTGGGGATTACATTTTAAAAGTAACTTTCCCAACGCTGGATGAAGATTTCCAGCTCAGTTTTCGTCATAATAAATGATGTTTTTATTGGTCAAGTTTGTTTCATTAAATAAACGACAGAATCCAGTTTGTTCAGTTTTCATCAGGACGTGAGATTTCAGCTCAAACATAAAGGTCACGGTTCAGTCTCTGTCCAGCCTCCTCCTCCTCCTCCTCCTCCTCCCTCGCTCTGTCCTTTTACTCCTCTCTTTTACCCTCCTCCTCCCTCTCTCTCTCGTCTTTCACCCCAAACGCTCGTCTCTTCGTCCGTCTGAAAGGCCACATTGTAACTCCGGGTTTGTCCGGTGTCCAGGAGGAAAAAGGAGAACGGAAAACTGATCCCAACCAGAGACAGAAGGACAGAGGACAGAGGGAAAGAAGAGAAGGACAGAAAAGGAGGACAAACAAGAGGAGAAGAAGGACAGAGGAGGAGGACAGAAGAGGAGAAGGGCAGAGGAGAAGGACAGAGGAGGAGAGAGGACAGAGGAGAAGGACAGAGGAGAAGAAGGACAGAGGAGAAGGAACAGAGAGGAGAGGACAGAGAGGAGGAGAAGACAGAGGAAGAAGGAGGAAAGGACAGAGGAGGAGAAGGACAGAGGAGGAAGAGGAGGAAGAAGAGGACAGAGGAGAAGGACAGAGGAGAAGGACAGAGGAGAAGGACAGAGGGACAGAAGAGGAGGGACAGAGGAGGAAGGACAGAGGACAGAGGAGAAGAGAGAGAGACAGAGGAGAAGAGAGAGGACAGAGGAGAAGGACAGAGGAGAAGGACAGAGGAGGAGAAGGACAGAGGAGAAGGACAGAGGAGGAGAAGGACAGAGGAGAAGGACAGAGGAGGACAGAGGAGAGAGAGCAGAGGAGAAGGACAGAGGAGAGAAGGAGAAGAACAGAAGAAGAGGAGAAGGAGAGGAGGAGAAGGACAGAGGAGGAAGGACAGAGGAGAAGGACAGAAGAGGAGAAGGACAGAGGAGGAGAAGGACAGAGGAGAGAAGGACAGAAGGAGAGAAGGACAGAGGAGAAGGACAGAAGGAGAAGAGAGACAGAGGAGGAGAGGACAGAGAGAAGGAGAAGGACAGAGGAGAAGGACAGAGGAGGAGAAGGACAGAAGGAGAAGGACAGAGGAGAAGAGGAAGACAGAGGAGGAAAGGACAGAGGAGGAAGGACAGAGGAAGGAGGACAGAGGAGAGAGGAGGACAGAGGAGAAGGACAGAGGAGGAGAGAAGAGAGAAGAAGAGGACAGAGGAGAAGGACAGAGGAGGAGAGAGAGACAGAGGAGAAGAAGGACAGAGGAGGAGAGGACAGAGGAGAAGGACAGAGAGAAGACAGAGAGACAGAGGAGAAGGACAGAGGAGAAGGACAGAGGAGAAGGACAGAGGAGGAGAAGGACAGAGGAGAAGGACAGACAGAGGAGAAGGACAGAAGAGAAGGACAGAGGAGAAGGACAGAGGAGGGAAGGACAGAGGAGAGGAGGACAGAGGAGAAGGACAGAGGAGAAGGACAGAGGAGGAGAAGGACAGAGGAGGAGAAGGACAGAGGAGGAGGAGAGAGGACAGAGGAGAAGGACAGAGGAGAAGGACAGAGGAGGAGAAGGACAGAGGAGGAGAAGGACAGAGGAGGGAGAGGAGAGGACAGAGGAGAAGGAGGAGCAGAGGAGAAGGACAGAAGAGAGAAGAAGGACAGAGGAGAAGAAGGACAGAGGAGGACAGAGGAGAAGGACAGAGGAGGAGGACAGATTTCAGGAGATGTTTGTGTAGAACTGAGAAAAATTACAAAAATTTTTGAGAATATTGTAAATTTTTGTGTAGAAAAAAGCTTTGGCCTCTTCTCATAAATAAATAAATAAATAAATTAATTAATTAATAAATAAAATGTCGTATTATTAGTATTAGTATTATTATTTAAATCAGAAAACATCAAATAAACAAACCAGAGTCAGATTTTTCTCTTCATTCCGTTTTATTTTTATAAGAAATCTCCAAAAAGGTCAATTCCATCAGTGTCCAGACTCCAGGATTTTCTCTACGTCCACAAAAATCATTCATTAATTTGCTCCGTCCTCGTTTGTGTTAAATATTGTCTGTATCGTCTACAGTGTCTGTTGAACGTCGTGCGTCACCTGGAACTAAACAAGTGTCGTGTTTGTGGAGGATCCTGCACACACAAAGTACTACAACACAAATACTATTACTATAACTACTATTATCATGATTTAGAATACTACTATTTATTTCTGCAACTACAACTTCTCCCACTACTTTGGATTGTATTTTTACATAATGTTCCTTTACGACAGAACTCCATTTTTAGTTTCAAAAACAGTGGAGATGGCCATTCATATTTATTTTAATTTTATGTATTTTTATTTTCTATATTTATTTTGTATTATTTGTGTTTTTATTTCTTTATTTTTTCTTATTTTTATGTTATTATTTTATTTTTATTTTTATTGTATTTATTCTATTTTATTATTTATTTATTTATTTTATGTTATGTTTTTTTATTTTATTTATTTATTTCATTATTGATTTATTTTTTATTATTTATTTATTATTATTATTGTATATATATATATATATATATATATATATATAATATATATATATATATATATCCCTCCTTGAACCGTCACCTTATCGTGGTGGAGGGGTTTGAGTGCCCGAATGATCCCGGGAGCTATGTTGTCGGGGGCTTCATGCCCCTGGTAGGGTCACCCAAGGCAAACAGGTCCGGGGGGACGGGTCAGACGAAGAACGGTTCAGAAGCCCCTATGATGAGTGTACGAGCAAGGCCAGTTACGTCGCCCGGATTGGCGTCACCGGGGCCTCACCCTGGAGCCAGGCCTGGGGTGGGTGCTCGCCAGCGAGCGCCTGGTGGCCGAGCCTCCCCCCACGGGCTCAGCCCGAAGGAGCGACGTGGGGCCGTCCTCACGTGGGCCCACCACCCGCAGGAGGATCCATATGGGGCCGGTGCAGAGAGATCTGGGCAGCAGTCGACGGCGGGGGCCTCGGCGACCGGATCTCCGGACATGGAGACTAGCTCTGGGGACATGGAATGTCACCTCGCTGGGGGGAAGGAGCCTGAGCTTGTGCGGGAGGTTGAGCGTTACCGACTAGATATAGTCGGCCTCACCTCCACGCACAGTTTGGGCTCTGGAACCCAACTCCTTGAGAGGGGCTGGACTCTCCATTTCTCTGGCGTTGGCCGCGGGGAGCGGCGGCGGGCTGGTGTGGGCTCATTGCCCCACAGCTCAGTCGCTGTGTGTGTTGGAGTTCACCCCGGTGAACGAGAGGGTCGCGTCCCTGCGCCTTCGGGTCGGGGACAGGTCTCTTCACTGTGGTGTCGGCCTACGGGCCGAACAGCAGTGCAGAGTACCCGGCCTTCTTGGAGTCCTTGGGAGGGGTACTAGACAGTGCACCGACCGGGGACTCCGTTGTTCTCCTGGGGACTTCAACGCCCACGTGGGCAACGACAGTGACACTTGGAGAGGGGTGATTGGGAGGAACGGCCTCCCCGATCTGAACCCGAGTGGTGTTTTGTTATTGGACTTCTGTGCTAGTCACAGTTTGTCCATAACAAACACCATGTTCGAGCACAAGGGTGTCCATAAGTGCACGTGGCACCAGGACACCCTAGGCCGGAGGTCGATGATCGACTTTGTCGTCGTGTCATCTGATCTCCGGCCGCGTGTCTTGGACACTCGGGTGAAGAGAGGGGCTGAGCTGTCAACTGATCACCACCTGGTCGTGAGTTGGGTTCGCTGGCGGAGGAGGAAGCCGGAAAGACCTGGCAGGCCCAAGCGTGTAGTGAGGGTCTGTTGGGAACGTCTGGCGGAGCCCTCTGTCAGAGGGACCTTCAACTCGCACCTCCGGGAGGACTTCTCCCGGATTCCGGGGAGGCCGGAGATATGGAGTCCGAGTGGGCTTCATTCTCGGCCTCTATTGTCAATGCGGCTGCTCGGAGCTGTGGGCGTAAGGTCTGTGTGGTGCCTGTCGCGGCGGCAACCCCAGAACCCGGTGGTGGACACCGGAAGTAAGGGATGCTGTCAAGCTGAAGAAGGAGTCCTATCGGGCCTTGCTGGCTCGGGGGACTCCTGAGGCAGCTGACGGGTACCGGCGGGCCAAGCGTGCTGCAGCCCGTGTGGTCGCGGAGGCAAAAAACTCGGAGCTGGGAGGAGTTCGGGGAGGCCATGGAGAAGGACTATCGGACGGCCTCAAAGAGATTCTGGCAAAACCGTCCGGCGCCTCAGGAGGGGAAAGCAGTTCTTCACCAACACTGTTTACAGTGCGGGGGGAGAGCTGTTGACCTCGACTGGGGACGTTGTCCGGCGGTGGAAGGAATACTTTGAGGATCTCCTCAATCCCACCGTCACGTCCTCCGAGGAGGAGGCCGAGGCTGGGGACTCGGAGGCGGACTCATCCATCACCCTGGCCGAAGTCACTGAGGTGGTTGGCAAGCTCCTTGGTGGCAAGGCTCCGGGGTTGGATGAGATCCGTCCTGAGTACCTGAAGTCTCTGGATGTTGTGGGGCTGTCTTGGCTGACACGCCTCTTCAACATCGCGTGGCGGTCGGGGACAGTACCTCTGGACTGGCAAACCGGGGTGGTGGTCCCTCTGTATAAGAAGGGGACCGGAGGGTGTGTTCCAACTATAGGGGGATCACACTTCTCAGCCTTCCCGGTAAGGTCTATGCCAGGGTACTGGAGAGGAGAATCCGGCCGATAGTCGAACCTCGGATTCAGGAGGAGCAGTGTGGTTTTCGTCCTGGCCGTGGAACACTGGACCAGCTCTACACTCTCCATCGGTGCTCGAGGGTTCATGGGAGTTTGCCCAACCAGTCCACATGTGTTTTGTGGATCTGGAGAAGGCATTCGACCGTGTCCCTCGTGGTGTCCTGTGGGGGGTGCTCTGGGAGTTATGGGGTCCGGGGCCCTTTGCTAAGGGCTGTCCGGTCCTGTATGACCGGAGCAGGAGCTGTGTTCGCATTGCCGGCAGTAAGTCAGACCTGTTCCCGGTGCATGTTGGACTCCGCCAGGGCTGCCCTTTGTCACCGGTTCTGTTCATTGTATTTATGGACAGAATTTCTAGGCGCAGTCAGGGGCCGGAGGGGGTCCGGTTTGGGGACCACAGGATTTCATCTCTGCTGTTTGCGGACGATGTTGTCCTGTTGGCTTCATCGAACCAGGACCTGCAATGTGCACTGGGGCGGTTTGCAGCCGAGTGTGAAGCGGCTGGGATGAAGATCAGCTCTTCCAAGTCCGAGGCCATGGTTCTCGACCGGAAAAAGGTGGCTTGCCCTCTCCGGGTGGGTGGGGAGTCTTTGCCTCAAGTGGAGGAGTTCAAGTATCTCGGGTCTTGTTCACGAGTGAGGGAAGGACGGAACGTGAGATTGACAGGCGGATCGGTGCAGCTTCGGCAGTGATGCGGTCGCTGTATCGGACCGTTGTGGTGAAGAGGGAGCTGAGTCGAAAGGCGAAGCTCTCGATTTACCGGTCAGTCTTCGTTCCTACTCTCACCTATGGTCATGAGCTCTGGGTAGTGACCGAAAGGACGAGATCGCGGATACAAGCGCTCGAAATGAGTTTCCTCCGCAGGGTTGGCTGGGCGCTCCCTTAGAGATAGGGTGAGGAGCTCAGTCACACGGGAGGAGCTCGGAGTAGAGCCGCTGCTCCTCCACGTCGAGAGGAGCCAGTTGAGGTGGCTCGGGCATCTGTTCCGGATGCCTCCTGGGCGCCTCCCTCGGGAGGTGTTGTCCCGGCATGTCCCGCCGGGAGGAGGCCCCGGGGAAGACCCAGGACACGCTGGAGGGACTATGTCTCTCGGCTGGCCTGGGAACGCCTCGGGGTCCCCCCGGAGGAGCTGGAGGACGTGTCTGGGGTGAAGGAAGTCTGGGAGTCCCTGCTTAGGCTGCTCCCCCCGCGACCCGGCCCCGGATAAGCGGACGAAAATGGATGGATGGATGGATATATATATATATATATAATATATATATATATATATATATATTTTATGTTTATTTATTTATTTATTTATTTTAGGCCTTTCTTTCTTTATTTATTTATTTTTTAAAATAAGTGTAAAACAGAAAAAAACAAAAACAAACTCCTCTTTTTGTCCGTAAAGTGAAAGTTTCTCGTGAAACGTCGTAAACGGAGGATGAGACGCGCGTTGTCTCCTGTTGCCTGGTAACCACAATTCCACAGCAGCACGTGAAGGAGGCACGAGGCCGATTTACTCCTCGGAACACGCGCGCGCTAGAGGAGTCTGCGCAAACGCGGCAGCCGCTAACGTGGCCGCCATCTTGGGACTGTAAGAAGAACTGAATTTGAATGGAAAGTTTTACAAAAAGCACAAAAACGAACACAAACGAAAAAAAAAGAAAACATACATTAGGTTTGTGTGCTTTAACTTTATTTTAGTGATAAATTATGATCTAGATTACTTTATTTGGCCTTAATACATATTTTTTACTGTTATTTTTACATTTTACATTTTTACAAAATGTAAACACGAGTCACTATTTTGTCCAGAGGATAATGTTGAGCAAATTAATGCACATATTTCTAAATGTTTGCCTACAACAACATTAGTTTAGCTTCTTTTATAGTCAAAATCGGCCTGAGCTTTGGTTTAGAAATCTCTCTAAACTAAACAAACTGTTCAAGACTCTGCTCATCCGTCTTCTTTTTACGTTTCTGTGATGTTGATGTGAAAAAAGCTCCTGTAAAACTTTAAATTACCCATCCAGCCTCGTGTCAGTGACGTGATGTGAGTCGGCTCTTTTGAACGGTTCTTTAACGTGAGCGGTTGGAATCGAATCCAATGGATTCTACTGGAAACATGCGGATGACGACTTCCTCTGGACTCTGTTGGCAACAAAAACTCTGACAAAACTCGAGAAAATGGCCCAGTTTTTCTTAATCTAGACGTCATTGTTTTCTTTCTTTTTTCCTTTTATAAATAAAGTATTACAGAGCCCAAACAAAGTCGTCCTCCGCATGTTTCCAAATGTTTGAAAAAGAATGGAGACGGCAATTCATATTTTATTTTATTATTTTATTTTATTTTTTTATTATTTGTTTTATTTTTTTTATATTTTTTTTATTATTTGTATTATTTTTATTTTTTATTTAATTATTTTTTATGTTATTATTTTGTTTTACTTATTTATTATTTTAGTTTAGTTTATTTTTATTTTATTTTGTATTTATTTTATTTCATTTTAGTTTAGTTTAATTTTATTTGTATTTTATTTATTTATTTATTTCCCTTTTTTTGGTTTTATATTATTTTAATGTTTTTATATTTATATTTTAGGCCTTTAATTTTCTTAACTGAACTGATCCAGAAGATTCGGATCCCGTAAAAGAGCCAAAAAAAAAAGAAAAAAAAAAGCGATCGCTCCCTCGTGCGGCTGCCGGTTGCCATGGAGACACACAAGCACCTCTAGCGTTTCACAGTCCGGGGAGAGGGGAGGGGGGCGTGGCGTATGCAAATGAGCCTGGTCTCCGTGAATAGCCCGGGCTCCTCCTCTAAAGCCACTGTGGAACATCCCGAGGAGCCGGAGCGGAGCGGGACACAACGGACCGAAACACCGGGAGAAAGCGCATCTCAGCCTCGCGTAGAACCGCACCAGGACCCCGCACGCCCGCGAACCATGGCCTCCAAGTGCCCCAAGTGCGAAAAGACGGTGTATTTCGGTGAGTAAAAAAAACGCGATTTACCAATTTCTGGGGGGGTCACTTTTTTTTTTTTGAATGGGGGAAAACCGCGCGCGATCGTTACTCGAAGCGTTTCATTTATTCCACTTTTTCTTTTTTTTTTTTGACTCTTTCATGCTTCGCAACGCGTTTTTTAATCCCTTTAGCGTTTCTTAAACCTTTACGAACTCAAAACGCATCGTGTTATTTCTGCACGTGCTTTTTGTTTTCGTCATAAAAAAAAAAAAAAAAAAAAAAAAGCGAGATGCGATGACGTAATGCGCCTAATAATACGTAATAATCGTAACGTAACAATCCCAATCGTTATTATGGCGTTTTTTGAGTTGATTTTATTGCATTTTTACTTAAAGTTATCGTTTTTATTTTGTTAATTTCGCTGTTTTGAGTTGGTATTTCTTTTTTATTTTTGTTTTCCAGCTAAATTCTGTGTTATTTCTGTACAGTGACATAGTTTTCCTGCTGATTTTACGCTTTTTTTATCGTCTAAATTACAACTTTGGAGTTTAGTGTCGCTTTGTCATTGGTGCTTTGGTTTTTCGGTCTTTAATTATTCCCAAATTGTGTGTTTCAAAGTGTTTTTTTGTGTCTAAATGTGGGTTCTAAAAAGAGTCCGGGGTTTGTAGAATGTCTCACCTCCACCTCACTTCTCCACATTCCAGAGAAAAATTCCGGTTTTAGTCCCAGACGGAGTAATGATTGACTGTCCGGACTTTGGGAAAACGAGGAGCTGGAAAAGTAATGTAAACAAAAAGTGTAATGGGCAAATATTTGGGTCTAAAGGAGGATCAGCGGGTTTGGAAGCGACGGGGGATTCAGGGACTTTTGTAAATCTGGTTTGGAAATGAAGATTTGAAGAGTTTAAAAAAAACAAACATAAAAAAAAAAAGGTGTAAATGTTTTTCTGTCGTTTTTACGTTTGATTTATTGTGGAATTTTGTTCAGGGTTTAGATCCGAAACTCGTCCAACAGCGAGAACGAAAAGAAGACGGAAAAATGAACTGAGAACTCGCTTTAGTCCTGGTTTAGTCCTGGTTTAGTCCTGGTTTTTAGACCTGTTTAGTCCTGGTTTTTAGACTTCGTTTAGTCCTGGTTTTTCCTGGTTTTGTTCTGGTTTTGTCCTTGGTTTTCAGACTTGGTTTAGACCTGGTTTAGTCCTAGTTTAGTCCTGCTTTAGTCCTGATTTTGTCCTGGTTTAGTCCTGGTTTGCAGACCTTGTCTAGACCTGATTTAGATCTGGTTTAGCCCTGGTTTAGTCCTGATTTTTAGACCTGGTTTTGTCCTGGTTTAGTCCTGAGTTTTAGACCTGGTTTTGTCCTGGTTTTCAGACCTTGTTTAGACCTGGTTTAGTCCTACTTTAGTTCTGGTTTAGTCCTGATTTTTAGTCCTTGTTTAGTCCTGGTTTAGTCCTGGTTGCAGTCCTGGTTTAGACCTGATTTAGACCTGGTTTAGTCCTGGTTTATCCTTGGTTTTCAGACCTGATTTAGACCAGATTTTTAGACCTGGTTGAGTCCTGGTTTTGTTCTGGTTTTGTCCTTGGTTTTCAGACTTAGTTTAGTCCTAGTTTAGAACTGGTTTAGTCCTGATTTTTAGACCTGGTTTTGTCCTAATTTATTTTTGGTTTTCAGACCCAGTTTAGTCCTGTTTTAGTCCTGGTTTAGTCCTGGTTCAGTCCTGTTTTAGTCCTGTTTTAGACCTGGTTTAGTCCTGTTTTAGTCCTGGTTCAGTCCTGGTTTAGTCCTGGTTCAGTCCTGGTTTAGTCCTGGTTTAGTCCTGATTTTGTCCTGGTTTAGTCCTGTTTTAGTCCTGGTTTAGTCCTGTTTTAGTCCTGTTTTAGTCCTGGTTTTAGTCCTGGTTTAGTCCTGGTTTAGTCCTGTTCCTGGTTTAGTCCTGTTTTAGTCCTGTTTTAGTCCTGTTTAGTCCTGTTTAGTCCTGTTTTAGTCCTGTTTTAGTCCTGGTTTAGTCCTGGTTTAGTCCTGGTTTAGTCCTGTTTAGTCCTGTTGTCCTGTTGTCCTGGTTTAGTCCTGTTTTAGTCCTGGTTTAGTCCTGGTTTAGTCCTGGTTTTAGTCCTGGTTCAGTCCTGTTTTAGTCCTGGTTTAGTCCTGGTTTAGTCCTGGTTTAGTCCTGGTCTAGACTGCAGCTCCGTCCCTGTTATTTTCGTGGTCTAAATCTTGTGTTTGTTGATGTTTTCAGATTAAATGTGATTCTTAAACTTAAACTTCAACATTTTTCTCTCTGTGATTTCGGACGTTTTCATTTTCTCGTCCAAACGTTTCAAACGTGCGTCGGGTTTTGGCGCGAACTCGTTTTCAGAGACTTTGTCTTTTGTTGTGTTTGGTGTCGGTCCAGAGTCGACAGTCGGTTTGTGACGAAGCCAAGATCCCAGCGCGACCGCATGTCGAGAAAAAACACAAAAAACAAAAAAAACACACTCACACTCATCCCGACGAGAGACGAGAAAAAACCCAAACCGTCACCGTGAAAAAAAATAAAAATAAACAAACAAACAAACAAACAAACAAACAGTTCGAGAGGAAAACGAGCGACACAAACGTCGACTCTCAACTCTCGTCTGGAAATAAAAAAAAAAACTACGGACGAGAAGAAAGACGGAGATTAGATTTTACAGAAAAATCACACGATTGACAGAAATAAAGTGCAGAGTCAGCAGGTTATGTCGTCCTGGTTTAGTCCTGGTTTAGTCCTGGTTTACAGACCTGGTTTAGTCCTGTTTTAGTCCTGGTTTAGTCCTGTTTTAGTCCTGTTTTAGTCCTGGTTTAGACCTGGTTTAGTCCTGTTTTAGTCCTGGTTTAGTCCTGGTTTAGTCCTGGTTTAGTCCTGGTTTAGTCCTGTTTTAGTCCTGTTTTAGTCCTGTTTTAGTCATGGTTTAGCCTTGGTTTTCAGTCCTGCCTTAGTCCTGATTTTGTTTTAGTTTAGTCCTGTTTTAGTCCTGGTTTATTTTTGGTTTTCAGACCCAGTTTAGTCCTGGTTTTGTTTTGGTTTTGTCCTCATATTTTCATGGTTTTCAGACCTGATTTAGTCCTAGTTTTAGTCCTGGTTTTGTCCCAGTTTAGTCCTTGTTTAGTTTTGGTTTTCAGTCCTGGTTTAGTCCTGGTTTCGTTCTAGTTTAGACCTGGTTTAGTCCTGGTTTTCTTCAGGTTTTGTCCTTGTTTAGTCCCGGTTGAGTCCTGGTTTAGTCCTTGTTTTTTTCTGATTTCAGACCTGGTTTCATCCTAGTTTTAGTGCTCGTCTTCTTTTGGTTTAGTCCATGTTTAGTCCTGGTTTAGTCTTGGTTTAGTCCTGGTTTAGTCTTGGTTTAGACCTGTTTTAGTCCTGGTTTAGACCTGGTTTAGTCCTGATTTTAGTCCTGGTTTAGTCCTGGTTTAGACCTGGTTTAGTCCTGGTTTAGTCCTGGTTTAGTCCTGGTTTAGACCTGGTTTAGACCTGGTTTAGTCCTGGTTTAGACCTGGTTTAGTCCTGGTTTAAATCTTCTTGGAGAATCAGGATCAGTTTCGTCTTAAGTCAAAAACATAAACACAAATTATCTGTGTGAGGTTTTATTTTCCAAACACAAACGTTTTTTTTTTCACGACACGAAGCTTCTGTTCACACACACATCGTCCTGTTGTGTGTTTGTGCGTCAGGATTTCATTTGTTGTGTGTTTTTTTCTGTTTTTGTGCGTCCTGATTTCATTTGTTGTGTGTTTTTTCTGGTTTTGTGCGTCCTGATTTCATTTGTTGTGTGTTTTTTTCAGCGTTGTGCGTCCTGATTTCATTTGTTGTGTGTTTTTTTCAGGTTTTGTGCGTCCTGATTTCATTTGTTGTGTGTTTTTTCTGGTTTTGTGCGTCCTGATTTCATTTGTTGTGTGTTTTTTCTGGTTTTGTGCGTCCTGATTTCATTTGTTGTGTGTTTTTTTTTGTGTCTGATTTCATTTGTTGTGTGTTTTTTCGTTGTGCGTCCTGATTTCATTTGTTGTGTTTTTTTCTGTTTTGTGCGTCCTGATTTCATTTGTTGTGTGTTTTTTTCAGCGTTGTGCGTCCTGATTTCATTTGTTGTGTGTTTTTTTCTGGTTTTGTGCGTCCTGATTTCATTTGTTGTGTGTTTTTTTCAGCGTTGTGCGTCCTGATTTCATTTGTTGTGTGTTTTTTTCTGGTTTTGTGCGTCCTGATTTCATTTGTTGTGTGTTTTTTCTGGTTTTGTGCGTCCTGATTTCATTTGTTGTGTGTTTTTTCTGGTTTTGTGCGTCCTGATTTCATTTGTTGTGTGTTTTTTTCAGCGTTTGTGTGTCCTGATTTCATTTGTCACGGGTCAGAATCAATTACGTGAGCGGATGGAGCTGGATTATGTAAGCGTCTCTTCCACAGCTGCTCTCGTCCGCGGGCAAATGCTCCAACAACAAATTATGTTTGTGTGTAAATGGTGAAGCTCAACCCGAGTGTAAAGCTGCACTGTGGAACTTTTCCCGTGGAGGATTTGTCAGATGATTTTAAAAATCTTCTTAAACGCTCTTGTTCACTTTGGCTTTTGACCCAGTTTGATTTGTTGACATTTTATTTGATTTTATTTTTTTATTCGGTTCCTTCCACACGTCCTGTGTCTCCATGGAGACCAAACCAGACGAAGTTCCAGGTCAGATCTGTGGAGAGGCGACGCCGCTCACAGCCACAATGTCTGTGTTTTGAGGTGTTTTTGAGACATAAAACCAACTCTGATTGAATAAATGTGAAGTAGAGATGTTTAAAGTCGCACTGTGGAACATTCCAGGCAGAGCAGTGACGTCTCCATGGAAACAAACAGAAATCAACTGTCCCTTTATGAAATGATGTTAGTTTATCTATAAACACAGACACACAGGAGCGAGAACCACAACTGCTGCAGGATTTTATCTGATATATATTTGAACAAATTCTGTAGTTTTTTTAAGTTTCTTCATGGCAGCAGGTAAAGGAATAATTCATATTTCCACCCAGATCAACAGTTACAGATTCTGTAGGACAAGAAAAACAAGAAAAACACGTTTTTCCCCATTTGTAAAATCAATATGATCCTCTTTTGCTCACAGAAGTTCATTACAAAATCATATTTAAATAAGTTTTTCTTGTTCCTCTGTGGATTTGGGAAGAAATATGGATTATTTCTTTACCTGCTGACGTGAACCTAAACTAGTTTAGTGTTGGTTTTCAGAACTATTTTAGTCCTGGTTTAGAATTTGGATTTCAGACCTGGTTTAGTCCTGGTCCTGGATCATAAAAACTCTCTTTCTTTAGACAATCTGCTGTGATTTTTCCACTTTAAATGAAACTTTCTTTTCTGTCCCCATCTGTGTGAAACCTCTGTGGTCCAGGACTAAACCAGGACTAAACCAGGACTAAACCAGGTCTTGTTCTGATCCAGTTCCAGTTTGTTCTAAAAACATTCAGGAAAGGTTCTTCTCTGTTTTGTCAGTGGGACTTTTGTAGTTTTTTTGTAGTTTTTTGTAGTTTTTTTGAGTCAAATCCTCTTACCTCGTGTGTTGGATAAACGTCGTGTCAGATTTAAGTCGTCGTAGTTTGTGGTGAAGCTCAGAATAAAAAAACTCTGTGTCCATATGATGAAAATATAAAAAAAACTCAACCTCAAACTGTGAACGAACAGAAACTCCTGTTTATATAACAGACAGGAGCAGACAGGAGCAGACAGGAGCAGACAGGAGGTGACAGGAGCAGACAGGAGCAGGACAGGAGCAGGCAGGAGCAGACAGGAGCAGGAGGCAGGAGCAGGCAGGAGCAGGCAGGAGGAGCAGTGACAGGAGCAGACAGGAGCAGACAGGAGCAGACAGGAGGTGACAGGAGCAGGCAGGAGGTGACAGGAGCAGGCAGGAGCAGGACAGGAGCAGACAGGAGCAGACAGGAGCAGACAGGAGCAGGCAGGAGCAGGAGCACAGGAGGTGACAGGAGCAGACAGGAGCAGACAGGAGCAGACAGGAGGAGCAGACAGAGCAGACAGGAGCAGGAGCAGGAGCAGGAGCAGACAGGAGCAGGACAGGAGCAGGAGCAGGAGCAGGACAGGAGCAGACAGGAGCAGGAGCAGGAGGTGACAGGAGCAGACAGGAGCAGGAGCAGGAGGACAGGTGACAGGAGCAGACAGGAGCAGGAGCAGGAGGACAGGAGGAGGAGCAGGAGGACAGGAGCAGACAGGAGCAGACAGGAGCAGAGCAGGAGCAGGAGCAGACAGGAGCAGACAGGAGGTGACAGGAGCAGACAGGAGGTGACAGGAGCAGACAGGAGCAGGACAGGAGGTGACAGGAGCAGGACAGGAGCAGACAGGAGCAGGAGCAGGACAGGAGCAGGCAGGAGCAGACAGGAGCAGACAGGAGCAGACAGGAGCAGACAGGAGGTGACAGGAGCAGACAGGAGCAGACAGGGTGTGTCTCTGGGCTCTGGTTCCAGTTGTGACCAGGATGTGAATTAGAGACACAAACGTCCAAAATAGGAGCAAAGGAAAAAAGTCGTTATGAGAAAAAGTGAAGTTTGAGTCGAAGGAAAAATGTGAACAGAACGAAGAAAGAAAGAGAAAGAAAGAAAGAAGGAAAGAAGGAGAGAAGGAAAGAAGGAGAGAAGGAAAGAAGGAGAGAAGGAGGGGACAGGAGGAGGTTTGTAATGTGCCGTAATGTCAAACTTTTGTATAATTTCAGTTTTATCACATGTTCTAGTTTTTATTTCTGTTTTACTTTTATCATATTTTGTCATAAAAATCAATTTTCAGAAACTAAAACTAAAACTGGTGTCAAAACGACGACTTTTCTGAACGTCTGATTTGTTTCCAGTCAAATTTAACTTTTCACTTCTAAATATTGTTAATTGTTGTCATTTGGTTTAGTCCTGGTTTAGTTCTGGTTTAGTCCTGGTTTAGACCTGGTTTTAGTCTTGGTTTAGTCCTGTTTTAGTCTTGGTTTGGTCCTGGTTTAGTCTTGGTTTAGTCTGTTTAGTTTAGTCTTGGTTTAGTCTGTCTAGTTGGTTTAGTCCTGGTTTAGTTTTAGTCCTGGTTAGTCTTTTAGTCTTTTAGTCTGTTTAGTCTTGGTTTAGTCCTTGTCCTAGTCTTGGTTTTCAGTCCTAGTTTAGTCTTGGTTTAGTCCTGTTTTTAGTCTTGGTTTAGTCCTGTTTTTAGTCTTGGTTTAGTCCTGGTTTAGTTTTGGTTTAGTCCTGGTTTAGTCCTGGTTTAGTCTTGGTTTAGTCTCTGTTTAGTCCTTGTCCTAGTCTTGGTTTTCAGTCCTAGTTTAGTCTTGGTTTAGTCCTGTTTTTAGTCTTGGTTTAGTCCTGTTTTTTAGTCTGTTTAGTTTAGTCTGGTTTAGTTTTGGTTTAGTCCTGGTTTTAGTCCTGGTTTAGTTTTGGTTTAGTCCTGTTTAGTCCTTTTAGTCTTGGTTTAGTCCTAGTTTAGTCTTGGTTTAGTCCTGTTTTAGTCCTGGTTTAGTTCTAGTTTTCAGACCAGGACTAAACTAGTTTCTGGTCAGTAACAGTGTGTGAGTCGTGGATAAAAATAGTCAGTGATTTTTATTTCTGTCTTTTCCTGTTAAAAAAAAAAAAAAAAGAACCTTCTGTTAATAATATAATAGTGAGTGACTCTGTGTCGCCCCCTGGCTCCTGCCTCGTGTCACTGCGTCTGTGTGAGGTGTGTGTGTGTGTGTGTGTGTGTGTGTGTGTGTGTGTGTGTGTGTGTGTGTGTGTGTGTTTGTGTTCAGTCCATCGTTCTGCCGTTAGTGTTTCTCAGAACAGTCGATCTTTCAGAAACAGAAACAGAGAAACAAAGAAGCTTTGACCGTTTCACAAAAGACGATAAGAACTTAGAAAAACTGTGTCATTCCTGTTCGAGGTTTTAGTGTTTGGAACTAGAAATGCTTTTGCTTTGTCCTAGAATGTTCCACAGTGCGGCATTAAATTTCCTTTCTATCATCACGGAGACCAAACCAGACCGAGTTCCGGGTCAGATCTGTGGAGAGGCGACTCCGCTCACAGTCACAATGTCTGTTTTTTTAAGTATTTTTGAGCCATAAAACCACCCGTACTTGAATAAATGTAAAGTGGAGCTGTTTAAAGTCACACTGTGGAACATTCCAGACAGAGCAGTGACATTAGGGCGGTGCTAGATTAGAAATCTGTGTTTGGTTTCATATCTGGACAAAATATTTGGGTAAAAATTTCATGCAAATTAATGAATATTTATAGGAGCTGGAGACACTAAACTATAACTAAACTATAACACACAAACATAATCCAATAATTTCTCTTTTTATCCTGTAAACACAAACTGAAACTTGCATTAAAATGACTTTAAATGTCTGTAGAAGTTGTTTAGAAAGTTGATGAAGTCCACGGTCCAAGTCCAAGTTTCTTGAAAATGCAAAATTAGTCAATTTTCAGAAAACTTCACGCAGCTTGAGCAAACTTTAAAACATCAGCCTTTTCTTCCAAGTTTCTTCCTAAATCCTCTTTTGGAGCTAAAACTTAATCGAGGTTTTTCTGAAACTTTATTTTTCACCAGGATTTGGTGAACCAGCCTCGTGTCCATAGAAACGAGCAGGTGACAGAAAGTTCCGCAGTGCACAGGAATATAAAGTGTTTTGTTTTAGAAGCTTTGGAGCTTTGGGATGAACTCTGCATCCAGTTTAGTTTGTTTTTATTTGTATTTTTCTCTCCTGTCCTGAGTGAAACTCTAAACCAGGAGAGTCCAAACCTTTTTCATCAGGGGCCACAGATGTAAACACAGACAGAGTCTGATCGAGGCTGTGGACTGATGCTCAGAACAGAGAATAACTGAATCTGTGCAGGTTGAACACGTTTGAATAAACCAACAGAATTTATTCATGTTAAGATCCTCAAAACCACAAACCACTAAATATTAAATATTTTCTTTATCAAAGTAGATTTTCAAAAAAACTTGCAGTAAAAAGTACATTTTTAAATGACGTAAGGTCATTTAGGCCAATTCACCTGGAAGCCTGAGGGCCAAGAAAAATTTGTCTGAGGGCCTCATTTGGCCCATGGGCCGTAGTTTGGACTCACTGCTCAAACGCTGCTTTTATTTCTTGGATCCTGTCGTTGTTTTTTGGTAGAGGCTTTGCAAAAATATTGAAATATCGTATCGTTTAATGTGATGGTTCAGTATCGATATCGTGGGCTGCTGTATCGATATATCGAGTATTTTTTGGTTTATTTTACAAAATTATTTTGTTCCAGCTACAGTTTTGGACTGAATTATTTACTTTTCTTTTGAGATGTGGAGATGATCTGTAAGAGTTTTTTTATTCAGGATCATGAACCATGAACATGAACTTTAATCTGCTTCATTCAGTCGTGTCGTGTCGTTTTCTCTTTTCTCCCGGTGTTTTGTGCTCTGTTTTAATCGCTCTAGTCACACCGATGTTCACCACTGTTCAAGATGCAACGTGGGAAATTTTTTGGTGCAATTTTGAGTGAGTTCCTTGAAAATGTTGCGACTCCTAAACAGTTGAACAGTTGAACATTCAGACACAGACGATGTTTTTTTAATTTATTTTATTTAATGTCAGAATAAACCACGGTTACGACGACTTTACAAAAACATTTTCTTTGTGGAGAGTTGAACATAAAGAGCAGAGAGTCTGAACCCGCCCACAGACTCCAGCCTCCGCTCGTCCTCCACAACAGACACAAAAAAACATCAAACTCCTCGTCTCTGCACCTGAGGTTTTCTGACTTAAAAACGTGAAAAACAAAACTCGTTGGTCGTGAAGAGTTTGTAGAATCCAGAGCTTTTTCTCTTCCCTTCTGCACTCAGATCCTCCTCATCATTTATTCACCACGATGAGTTTATAAAAGCTTTTCACAAACCAGACTGGACTTTTCCATCACAGTGAATCTGAAGCCGTTCGTTCGTTCGTTCGTTCGTCGAGGATTAGTTTCTCTGTCCCGGCAGCTCAGTCGGTCGAGGGTTGAAGGTCGGTTTTTCGAATCGTTTTCTCGACTTAAACGTCGTCGGTTTGAGCGTCACTTCACTGATGCGTCGTTTGCCTCGTTTACATGTCGTTTAATTCAGAATAAAAATCATTTAATTCCACTTTAAAAGGAACTTCAGTTTTAGACCTTACAGAGTCCTGGTTTAGTCCTGGTTTAGACCTGGTTTAGACCTGGTTTAGTCCTGGTTTAGTCCTGGTTTAGACCTGGTTTAGTCCTGGTTTAGTCCTGGTTTAGTCCTGGTTTAGGTTTAGACCTGTTTTAGACCTGGTTTAGTCCTGTTTTAGTCCTGGTTTAGACCTGTTTAGTCCTGTTTAGACCTGGTTTAGTCCTGTTTTAGTTTGGTTTAGACCTGGTTTAGTCTGTTTTAGTCCTGTTTAGACCTGGTTTAGACCTGTTTTTAGACCTGGTTTAGTCCTGTTTTAGTCCTGTTTTTAGACCTGGTTTAGTCCTGGTTTAGTCCTGGTTTAGACCTGGTTTAGTCTGTTTTTAGACCTGGTTTAGTCCTGTTTTAGACCTGGTTTAGTCCTGTTTTAGACCTGGTTTAGTCCTGTTTTTAGACCTGGTTTTAGTCCTGGTTTAGTCCTGTTTTTAGACCTGGTTTAGTCTTTTTAGTCCTGTTTAGTCCTGTTTTAGACCTGGTTTAGTCCTTTTAGTCCTGTTTAGTCCTGTTTTTAGACCTGTTTTTAGTCCTGTTTTTAGACCTGGTTTAGTCCTGTTTTTAGACCTGGTTTAGTCCTGTTTTAGACTGGTTTAGTCCTGTTTTTAGACCTGGTTTAGTCCTGTTTTCTGTTTAGACCTGGTTTAGTCGTTGTTTAGTCCTGGTTTTAGACCTGGTTTAGTCCTGTTTTTAGACCTGGTTTAGTCTGTTTTTAGACCTGGTTTAGGTGGTTTAGTCCTGTTTTTAGACCTGTTTACCTGTCCTGGTTTAGTTTTAGACCTGGTTTACCTGGTTTAGTCCTGTTTGTCTTTGTCGGCGTTTGCGTCTGAATCTAAACTTGTGGTGGTTTCTGATTTTAAAGCTTCTCGTTTCTCGCCGTCGGTCGAGGATCCAGGTCGACTCGACTCGTGTAATGACAGAGCAGCTTTAAATGTGGCCGGAGAATCACCACATCCACGTCGTCTTTACGTCTTTACGTTCGCAGGGACGTGTTCAAAGTTTCTGAGATTTTCCCCCACAGTCGTAAACTCGTCCGCAGAGAAACACAGAAACACAGAAACAGGAAATCATAAAAACAGTGATTCTGTGAAAGTGCCTCCCTCCCAGACTGTGGCTCTCTGGCTCCTGGTCCGGCTCCTCGTCCGGCTCCTCGTCCCTTTGAGGAGACTGTGATTTGGGCCGAGGCTGGAGGAGCAGGTGGAGGCGACCAATCAGAGCCCAGCGCGGAATCGAACCATCAACCAACAAAGAAACAAAGAAACAGGGACAGTTTTATCCCGTCAGAGACTCACGCACACGTGTGTTAAAAGTTCTCGTGGTTTTAAAGATCTGTGGTGTTTACGATGGTTTTTATAGTTTGAAACTCCCTGGTCCAAACTGATCCAGGATCTGTCCACATGTTTTACAGACGCAGATCAGCCTGTTGTTTCTTTGTGTTCAGATCTGAGTACAAAAGTCCCACTGAACTGTACTTGTACTTTTATGAAACTGAGTTCATCTGTAAACATGTTTAATCCTCGTCACTGGAGCAGGAGTCAGAGCCACAACTATTTCAGGATTTTGTCTGACAGATTTCAGTGAATTAAGACTAAATATGATTTTCCTCAAAGTGATTCTGAAGATCTTTGAACAAATTTTGTACTTTTTTGTTGTCACAAGTTTCCTGTGGTCAGGAAATAATTCATATTTTTTCCCAAATCAACAGTTACAGATGCTGTAGGACATGAGGAACTAGAAGTTTATTTTTCTTAAATATAATTTCATAATGAACTCGCACAACAACTTTACTCCAGCAAAATCTGTCTCAGGCCTTACAGGTCTGAATCTGAGGTTAAAGCGTCACCTTTTTAACATGATCATGGGATTTTAACCGACTTAGAAGTGCAGCTCAAAGGACACAGGTGAGGAACTGTTGGATTTTGCAAAATGAGCTGTTTTTTATTTTCCCTGATCCATGAAACTGTGCAGGTTTTTACACCAAACGTGTCAGACCTTCCAGAGGAAACACTTTGAGTGAATGAACCATTTTGTCACAAACTGAAACAGAGCGGAGTGAGATTGAGGTCTTTCCTGTCGTGTTCACCTGGCGCCCCCTGGAGGCTGCAGAGGCAGAGACACTTTTGACTTTTCCTCTCCTCAAACTCTCCCTGACACAGAAACTCCAGCTCCTCCCTGACCAGACGAGCTGAAACTGACCTGAGACACAAACGACCCTCAGCAGAACTTGAGTCTCCCTCAGGGAAAGTGTCTCTGTGTCTCTGTGTCTCTGATGTAACAGCCTCATGTGACAGAGTTGATCTGAATCGTCCTCACGTCTTTGTCCGGCTCCAAATGAATCCACTTCCTTCCAAATTGGCCCGAACAGTTGGTTCTTGTTCTTGTTTCAGTCGTTGCCTGATCGTCTCTGTCTGGTTGTGGTTCCTCTTTAAATCCCCCCCCCCCTTTCTTTCTGTCGTTTGTGTTTTCGGGGGACGTGGGGTGAAGCTCTTCGCTCTGTTTTTCCAGCCTCGTCTCACAGTGTCTCATGAATCCTAATGAGTCTGGACGTGTCCATTCACACGACTCCGGCTCCTCAAACCCTCCGCCGCCGCCGCCGCGCCACAGACGACTTTTCTCACGGTTTCGTTTCTTTTACTGAAATGTTGGGACAAAGAGACGCGGTGAAACAAGCCGAGTGGAAGTGGTTTAAAGTGAACTATAAGACCCGAGAGACGAGTTTGTAGAATGTTAAGTTGGTTTGTTGTTGTTTTGGTCTTGGTATAAGAACAGAAAAGAGTTTCAGCGGCGTCGGTGTGAAGTTTGTTCGTGAAATATCCAAATAAACGCAATAAAATGAATAAACGAGTTGTAATATGAGTTGAATCCGTGTGTCGTTTGTTCATTTGATTTTCAAAATAAAACCAAAAATAGAAAATGGAAAAACAACAATTTTCTTCATTATTTGTCTCCAAAACCAAAATGAAAAAACAGAAAATGATAAATTTTTTTTTCAGTTTTTGATTTTGTGTTTAAATGAAAAATGGAAAAAAACAGATAATGGACTAAACCAGGACTAAACCAGGACTAAACCAGGACTAAACCAGGACTAAACCAGGACTAAACCAGGACTAAACCGTTTTCAGTCCCAGTCTTAAATTTGGCTTTCAGATAAAATCAAGTGTTTAGTAGAGATGCAACGATTTTGTTTTCCCACGATTCGATACACGGGTCACGATATCGATTCGATTTCGATACATTTTAAGACACTTCTTTTTTTCTTTCCATGAGGATTTTAACGTTTAATTCCCACATTTCTGGACTTGTTCTAAAAAAAAAAAAAAAACAGGTTGTGAAGTTGTGACTTTGTTCGTGGAAAACTTCAGTTTAAAACCAAAACAATCTGAATCTGAATCTGAATCTGAATCTGAATCTGAATCTGAATCGAGTCTTTGGGACAAAACCTCAGTGTCCGAGGAGCGAGAGATCCTCTTACTCCACCTCCTCAAACCTCCTCCTCTCTCATTCCCTCCATCTCTCTCTCTCTCTTCTATCTGCTCTTCTTTCTCTCTTTCCTCCATCTCTTTTATTTTCTTTCTCTCTGTTTTCGCTGCTTCCCCATCTCCCTCTCTCGCTCTCTCTCTTTTTTTTCCTCCTTTTCTCTTTCGCTCAGCATCTCTCCCCCTCTCCACCTGTCTTCTCTTCTATCTTCTGTCTTCCTTTTTCTCTCTTTCACTCCCCCCTTTTCCCAGTCTCTCCATCGTGTTTCGTATCCCTGTTTTCATCTTCTTCCTCGTCTCTCGCTCTCTCCTCTCCTTTCTATTTTTGTCTCTCTTTCTCCCCTCTTTTTCCCCGCCCTCCCTCTCTCTCTCTCTCTCTCTCTCCCTCTCTCTCTCTCTCTCTCTCTCTCTCTCTCTCTCTCTCTCTCTTACATAATCTCTTTCTCTTTCTTGAGTGTTTCGTTGCGTAACGTTCAGACTCGTTTGTCGTCGGGGTTCGGGCTTTTGAACGAAACTCGTGGCGACAAATATGATCCTCCTGATGGACAGAACAGACGGAGGAGAAGAGAGGGAGGAGAGAAGAGGAGAGAGAGAACAGAGGGAGGAGAGAAGAGAGAGGAGAGAGAGAACAGAAAGGAGAGGATGGAGAGAACAGAGAGGAGAGGGAAACCAGAGGGAGGAGAGATGAACAGAGAGAGAGAACAGAGGGAGAGAGAGAACAGAGGGGAGAGAGGGAGGGAAAGAGAGAACAGAGAGTGGACATGGTAGAAAGAGAGGAGAAAGAGAACAGAGAGAGGAAAGAGGGGAGAGAGAGAGAACAGAGGGAGGAGAGAAGAGGGAGAGGAGAAAGAACAGGGAGAAGAGAGAGAGGACAGAGGGAGGACAGGAGAGAGAGAGAACAGAGGAAAGAGGAGAGAGAGGAGGGCAGAGAGAGGAGGAGAGAGAGAAGAGAACTGAGAGAGGAGAGAGAGAACAGAGGGAGGAGAGAGAGAAGAGAGAACAGAGGGAGGAGAGAGAGAGAGAGACAGAGGAGAGAGAACAGAGGGAGGAGAGAGAGAGAGGAGAGAGAACAGAGGGGAGAGAGAGAGAACAGAGGGAGGAGAGAGAGAGAGAGAGAGAGAACAGAGGGAGGAGAGAGAGAACAGAGAGAGGAGAGAACAGAGGGAGGAGAGAGAGAGAGAGGGAGGAGAGAGAGAGGGAGAGAGAGACAGAGAGAGAGAGAGAGGGAGAGGGAGGAGAGAGAAGAGAACAGAGAGAGAGAGAGAGAGAACAGAGGGAGGAGAGGAGAAAGAAGACAGAAAGAGGAAAGAGAACAGAGCAGAGAGAGGGAGAAGAGATGGAGAGAACCGAGAGGAGAGAGAGAACAGAGGGAGGAGAGGAAGAAGGAGAAGAGACAGAGGAGAGAGAACAGAGAGGAGAAGGAGAGAGAATCTAGAGAGAGGAAAGACAGAAGAGGCAGAGAAGAGACAGAGGGAGGAGAGAGAGAGAAGAGGAGGAAGAACACAGAGGAGAGGACAAAGAGAAGAGAGGGAGGAGAGGGAGAGAAGAGGAACAGAGGAGAGAGAGAACAGAGGGAGGAGAGAGAGAACAGAGGGAGGAGAAAGGAGAGGGGGAACAGAGAGAGAAGAGAGGACAGAGGGAAAAGAGAGGGGAAGAGAGAGAACAGACAGAGAGGAGAAAGAGAAGAGACCAAGGAGGGAGAAGAGACAGAGGAGAGAGAGAGAAGAGAGAGAAGAGAGAGAGAGAGGTGAAGAGCTCAAGGGCACAACAACAACAACAACAGTTTTCATGTGTGGAGCTGAAGTCTTGACCCAAACTGTCCACAGAACCACAAACCTCCAGCTCCGACGACAAACGCTCGACCCACTGAGCCACTGTCACGTCTACATGAAGATTATTTATCGGTATCGACAGAAGCGCCGATACTGCACGTTTTTCAGGCATCAGTATCGGCAAATACTCCAACGCCAAGTATCGATACCTGATTGGATCCCCTCAAAACAAAAATGGCATCAGAACAACACTAATTTCAATAATCGTTTGGGGTTTTTTTTAACGATTAATCGATTAGTTTTTGCAGCGCTTTGACTTTCCTCACATTATTTTATTTATTTTTACACAGTGTAGTTTTACTTTTTTATTTGCATCAGACCTGTTTTGTTTTTTTTTTTCATTCTCGATCACAATTTAAATATTCAGTTTTGAAAATATATATTAGAGCTGAGCGATTAATCAAACTTTTTTTTTTACTTTCATTGCCACAAATCAATTCTCATCAACAGCGTCCTGAGACTGGGCCTTCACACAATTTTTTTATTTATTTATTTTATTTTATTTTTTCTCCTCTTCCCCCCTCTAGAAGAAGTAAAGAGAAAAAAATGAAAAAAAAAAAACATTAAAAAGTCATTAAAAAAGTCTTAATCAAACTTTAACCAGATTTTTTTTGTCATTTTTAACGGTCAATCTTCAGCAGAGTTTAGACTGTGGAGAAAGAAATTTAACTTTTTTTTTTTAATTAAAAGTCTCATCTTGTTTATGTTGAAATTAATGTTGAAAGTTTAATTGAAAATCTTGAAAATTTGTGATTCACTGATTATTTTTGTCATTTCGTCCAGCTCCAGTTTGATCCGTTTAAAATCAGACTTCACTTTCTTTTTTCTTTTTTTTGGTATAATTATTATTATTATTTACTTATTTATTTATTTTTATTATTTAATTTTTTTAAATTTTATTATTATTATTATTATTATTATTTATTTATTTATTTATTTTTATTTATTTAATTTTATTATTATTATTTACTTATTTATTATTATTATTTATTTATTTATTTATTGTATGCATGTTTAGTTAAGTCTGTCTTATTGTGGATGTGCTGGGTCTCCAATCCCTTAAACTTGACAAATTATGAAAAAAAAAAAATAAATCAGACTTCACTTTTTCTTTTTCTTCTAAGCAGTTTTTCAGTTTTTCTCATGACGTCTTCTCTCCAAACTTCTTCTTCGTCTCCGTCCCGTCTCTGATCGTTCATCTCGTTTGCTGCATTTGATCGTTAAATCTGAGACGCTTTTGTCCTCGTCCAGTTTCTGAGTCCAGCTGAATTGGTCTCAGGTGATTTCACTTCTCGGGGTCGTGTGATGTTCTGGAGCTTCATTATCTGATTAGACGCAGACGGACAGAGAGACCTGCTCCTCTGGGCTCACACCGGGTCCACCAGGTCCACCAGGTCGTCTGTCCCCCAAAATCACCACAGAAAAAGCACAATATCAGGACTCCACACTTCACTTTTTTGGGGATTCGAAACAAGAAAAACAGATTAAAACGCACAGAATTTAATGTCATTTTC
The DNA here is from genome assembly GCF_026225935.1 of Boleophthalmus pectinirostris. Lineage (NCBI taxonomy): Eukaryota > Metazoa > Chordata > Actinopteri > Gobiiformes > Gobiidae > Boleophthalmus > Boleophthalmus pectinirostris. The sequence continues at coordinate 1,524,494 of NW_026570971.1, read as the reverse complement.
CACGATCAGGATTTTTCACGATTTTTTAAACGTGCGACAAAAAGCGCACACCACCGACACGAGGAGAATCTGATGAGATTTAAAACCTGCGGTGGTGCAGACTGCAGCGTGATCGGTCTGTCTTATATCTGAGGATATAAACCTGTGATGTGTCGGCTGTTTCCTGTCGCTGGTTCAGAAGATCACAGCTCCTCACTTCTGGTTCAGATAAAAGTCAGAACTCTGGTATTTAGGGCTCGTATCATTAAGAAGTTGCCGATACGATACACACCTCGATACAGTGAGCTTAAGATTAAATGCGATATTTCAAGTCAATTTGATACGGTTCAGTAAAAAATCAAGTCTAAATCACGTCTGTGATTCTAAAAGTTTTTGTTAAATCACTTCTTCTTGTGCAAAGTTCAAATGAAACACAAACATTTTAATAAACAAAACTGTGAAAATTAGAGCCCGACTGATATATCGGTTGGCCGATATTATCGGCCGATATGAGCATCAGCAAACATGTCGGCCGATACACTTGCTGATAGGGGCTGATATTTCATGTGGGCATGTGATACGTCGTTATAAATCTTAGACTCTCTACATTCTGTTCATTTAATCCAATTTACAGACACATAAATGTCCAAATATGTGACTCTGCATCAGTATTTATCTGTGGAGTCATTTGTCTGTGTGTCGTACTGTCCCTGAACACACCACAGAGTCGTGTCACTCACATGTGTTTGTTTACACACATAGATCCATGTGCAACACTGAGATTATTTTCTTTTTACGGACAAATCAGTTTGAGTCTGGATTAAAAGGACATTTATTAGTTCAGACTTGTGATGTGGGAGGAGCCTGTGTGATGTGGGAGGAGCCTGTGTGAGGCTGAGTGTTGGAAATATGTCGACTTTGAAGTTAGTTTTGGTTCTTCTGATTGGTTAGTGATGATCTGCTGTGGCTCCTGCACATAAACAGGCTGTTTTCTATTGGTCTGTTGTAAAGTGATTATATTGGTCGTATATTTGTTCCTGCAGCTGCATTGATGTAAATGAGCTGTGAATAGACGTGTGAACGATTAAATTTACACATATCATTAATTACCGCGGCGCGCAGCATTTACGGCTAAAGGCTAATAGTGATTGTTTCTTTACTCTCTAGCAGTGATGCGTCGGTCGTGAACGAAGCGGCTCTTAGATTCGGCTCTTTGAAGTGAACGACGGGAGCCTGATCCTCATTGGGATTGGGAGTCGTGTTTTCTCTTTCTCTCACTTTTTTCTCTTCACGTCGCGTTCAGACTCGTGGGAGTTTGACAGCGACAGCGGCTGAAAACGAAACTTTCAAAAATCTACGTGTGCATAGGATAAAAAAAACGTGCATAAATATATTCAGCATAAAATAAATAAACCAGGACTAATCTTGGGCTTGAGAGACGGAGAGAGACAGAGACCGAGTCCCGACACTCAGTCCTGGTTCAGTTCTGGTTTAGACCTGTTTTAGTCCTTTGACATTTCATGTAAAGAGGCAGAAGAACAATAAATGTTTCCTAAATAAACCCAGTTTAAAATCCACCAGAGCCAAACCTAAGTTTTTTTTTTGAATAATTCAAGACTTACAGTTAATTTTTACATCACTAAATATATCGGCAGCTTCAACTCCCATTATATCGGTTTCATATCGGCCACAACAAAATCCATATCGGTCGGGCTCTAGTGAAAATGTCAAATGTGTCGCATAAACGAGTTTCCTTCCACTAAACCCTTGTTTCCCTAAGACTGAGTCGTGTTCTGATCTGTGACTTTATCGTGGTTCTGGATCAGCGTTTGGTCAGAATCTCCTGTCCTCAGTCGGTCAGTGTTTCTCTGTTTATTCCTTTGACTTTTACATTTATGTGTGAATTTGGATTTTCTGTGCTCACAAAAATAAAGTCAAAGCAGAGAAACAGAAACAGACTGACAAACCTGGACTGAACACACCACAAAAACACAGACAGACCCAAATATCTCACTAGAAATGTTCAAATGTTAAGACGTGTTTGTATCATTTCTGCTTCAGTTTTTGTTCAGAGTCAAAAATAAAATCTCCTCATTAATGTTCAATAATTCAAATAAAAAAGTTTGTGAAACACTGAACTAAACAAAGAACAAAACTGTAGCTGTAATGAAATAATTTACTAAAATAAACCAAAAAATACTCCTGGCGATACAGTATCATCACAGTAAACGATACGATATATTGATCTTAATTGTAAATAAGTCATAAAAATAGCAAGAGACTGGAGTCAGATTAAGCAGAATTATATAAATGTATGTAAAAGTTACACAGTGTAGCTTTAGTATTTGCTCCAAGCTGAACGTCTTCTGCTCTGGAGCTGTGAACGTGAGTTTGCAGTGACATGTTTAAGTCCTAATTATAGGTTGAAGTATGTTTTGCTGTGACTCGTGGTTTCCTCTCCGAGTTTTGGGCGTTTTTCTCAGACGATAAATAGTCCCGTAAATCTGGTATATTTGGATTCCCCCGAGGCTGATGCAACAGAGAGAAACTCCAGACCCCAGACGCTCCAGACGCTCCAGCTCCTCCCGTCTGCGCCCAGGACGGAGCTTCATCTCTGGGCTCCTCCCTCCTCCTCGTCCTGGTCCTTCTCCTCATCCTCCTCCTTCTCCTGTTCTCCTCCTCCTCCTCGTCCTTCTTGTCCTCCTCCACTTCCCCCTCCTCATCCTTCTCCTTGTCCCCCTCCTTCTCCTCGTCCTTCTTGTCCTCCTCCTCATCCTCCTCTTCCTCCTCCTTCTCGTCCTCCTCATCCTCCTTCTCTTCCTTCTCTTCCTCCTCCTCCTTGTCCTCCTCTTCCTCCTCCTGTTCTCCTCCTCCTCATCCTTCTCCTCGTCCTTCTTGTCCTCCTCGTCCTCCTCCACTTCCCCCTCCTCCTCCTCCGCGTCCTCTTCCTCCTTCTCATTCTCCTCCTCCATCTCCTCGTGCTTCTCCCCGTGGTCCTTCTCCTCATCCTCCCCCTTCTCCTCCTTCTCCTGCTCTTAATCCTCCTTCTCCTCGTCCTCCTTCTTCCCCTCGTGCTTCTCCTCCTCTTCCTCGTCCTCCTCGTCCTCCTTCTCTTCCTCCTCCTCCTTGTCCTCCTCTTCCTCCTCCTCCTCTTCCTTCTCCTCCTCTTCCTCCTCCTCCTCCTCCTCTCCTCCTCGTCCTTGTCCTCCTCCACTTCCTCCTCCTTCTCGTCCTCCTCCTTCTCTTCCTCCTCCTCCTTGTCCTCCTTCTCTTTCTCCTCTTCCTCCTCCTCCTCCTCCTTCTCTTCCTCTTCCTCCTTGTCCTTCTCTTCCTCCTTGTCCTCCTCCACTTCCTCCTCATCCTCCTCTTCCTCGTCCTCCTTCTCTTCCTCCTTCTCTTCCTCTTCCTCCTCGTCCTCCTTCTCATCCTTCTCCTCCTCCTCCTCCACTTCCTCCTCCTCTTCCTTCTCCTCGTCCTCCTCCTCCTCTTCCTCCTCATCCTTCTCCTCGTCCTCCTCCTCTTCCTCCTCCTCCTCCTCCTCCTCCTCCTCTTCCTCCTCCTCTTTCCTCCTCCTTCTCTTCCTCCTTCCTCCTTCTCTTCCTCCTCGTCCTCCTCCTCTTCCTCCTCCTCCTCCTCCTCTTCCTCCTCCTCTTCCTCCTCCTCTTCCTCCTCCTTCTCTTCCTCCTCCTCCTTCTCCTCCTCCTCTTCCTCCTCCTCCTCGTCTTCGTCTGGGACTCTGCTCTGACCTCGTGGACTCGTGACGTCAGTGTTTGTGGTTTTGTTGTTTTGTTGTTGAATGAAACTTCTTCTCTTCGTTTCTGTCCCAAACTCTTGCCTTTTTATTCTGATCTTTTTATAGAAAATTCCTGAAGTGTTTTTAACGTCGTCGTCGTGGTTTTCAGAACGATGGAAAAGTGAAAAGTGTCGTCATCATCAGGGTTTAGTGGGCGAAGAACGAGAGGAAACAAAGTCCACACACCAGGACTAAACCAGGACTGAACCAGGACTAAACCAGGACTAAACCAGGACTGAACCAGGACTAAACCAGGACTGAAACCAGGACTAAACCAGGACTGAACCAGGACTAAAATGAAACTAAACCAGGACTGAAACAGGACTGAACCAGGACTAAACCAGGACTAAACCAGGACTAAACCAGGACTGAACCAGGACTGAACCAGGACTAAACCAGGACTGAACCAGGACTAAACCAGGACTAAACCAGGACTGAACCAGGACTGAAACAGGACTAAACTAGGACTAAACCAGGACTGAAACAGGACTGAACCAGGACTAAACCAGGACTAAAACAGGACTAAACCAGGACTAAACCAGGAATAAACCAGGACTAAACCAGGACTAAACCAGGACTGAAACAGAACTAAACCAGGACTAAAACCAGGACTAAACCAGGACTGAACCCAGGACTGAAACAGGACTAAACCAGGACTGAACCAGGACTGAAACAGGATTGAAACAGGACTGAAACAGGACTAAACCAGGACTAAACCAGGACTGAAACAGGACTGAACCAGGACTAAACCAGAACTAAACCAGGACTGAACCAGGACTAAACCAGGACTGAACCAGGACTAAACCAGGACTGAAACCAGGACTAAACCAGAACTAAACCAGGACTGAAACAGGACTAAACCAGGAACTAAACCAGGACTGAACCAGGACTAAACCAGGACTGAACCAGGACTAAACCAGGACTGAAACAGGACTAAACCAGGACTGAACCAGGACTAAACCAGGACTGAAACCAGGACTAAACCAGGACTGAAACCAGGACTAAACCAGGACTAAACCAGGACTGAAACAGAACTGAAACAGAACTAAGTTTGGCATTTAAGTGAACCGAGACCATCTCTCTGTTGAGGTCTCGGTCCGATTCATTTGGTCCGAGTCTGGGTCCGACTGACGCTTTCACACCAACGAAAATGAACCGAACTCAGAGCTTTAGGTTCGAATGGATCGTTTGGTGCAACAAATACTGTCGGTGTTAAAACACCTGAGACACTTTAAATAAAACCGATTTAACGTATTTTCCATGTGAACCTTAATTCAGAATGATTATTTCCATGTAAACTCAAAGGAGAATCATTTAATTCCAAACTGTTTAATTCGGAATAATGAATTCTGAGTTTAAAAACATCAGGTAAACGTGGAGACTGTGGAGGTTTTTGTGGCTCTGAACGACCATTGTGTTAAAGAAAAAGTCTGAACCTTTAAGAACTCAGGAGGAAGTTCAGTCGGAAACACGGGGACAATACAGTTTCCTCTAAAGCCACAAACACCTCACGACCTGAACCCGCGACACACATCCACGTTTACACCCGTACATCACAGACCGAGCTGCAGAACGACAAGACGACCAAAAAAAACCTCCTGCGCCTGAGAGAAACAACATCAGAAAACAGCAGAACATGAGCGATTTACATCAAACATCTTTCAGTATTTGTTAGACCTGAACATTTTCCTGACTCAAAGCTCCTGTTCAGTGTTTTTGATTCTTTGACACGTTTTTTTTTTTTTTTTTCCTTTGTTTATTGAACATTTTTAACATTAACAAACCGAGTGCACTGTACCGAATAGCACCATTATAGATATGAACGTCAACACCCCCAACCCAAAATAAAATTTAAAATAAAAAAAATTAAAAATAATAATGATGATTAAAAAAATAATAATAAATAATGATGATGATGATGATGATGATAATAATAATGGTAAAAAAATAATCATGATAATAATAATAATGATAATATTAATTATGATAAAAATCATAATAATAAAAATAAGAATAATGATAAGAATAATGATAAGAATGATTAAGTAAATACAACTGATAGTAGTAGATAAATTAATTAAATACACAATGTAAATGAATACAAAGAATAATAATTAAAAAAAAAAAACTAGAACTAATTCAAAAATAAATTGAAAAGTAAGAAGTAGGGATGTGAAAGGAGCTCACAGAGGTGAAAAACATGGGATAGGAAGAGGGAAAAAAGAGGGATTATTTCCAGTACTTCAGACTTTATCCTCCAGATCCTGAGGAAAAGAGTTAAAGAGTCAATGTGACGTAAAAACTTCACACTTCACGAACCCAGCGGAGACGTGTCGGGGGGTGGGGGAGTTTCCAGTGAAGTAAAATCAGCCTTCGGGCCAGTGAGGCGGTAAATGCTGTGGCCCGTTTCAGCGCGTCGGGCACATTTGAAACAGAGACGGGGTTTGGAGCGATGGGAAAACCGTACGCCCCAGTTCATGTGCTGAAGATCTACTGTACGTCCCACACGTTTGCTTTTATTCTCGTCCATTCGCTCACGTTCTAAACCCGAGCAGAGCGTCGTGACTCATCCTGGTGCCGTCCCACGTGTGTGTGTGTTATTGTGTGTCTGTGTGTGTGTTGTTGTGTGTGTGTGTTATTGTGTCGTGCGCGTGTGAACTGCTCCTTTGGCACGTGGAGGTGATGTAACTGTGTTGTGTTTCGCTCGGTCGGACTCGGCGTCGACTGGAGTGGCCCATCTGTTCAAAACTGTCCACAAAAACACGAAACACAAACACACTCACACTGTCGGCCTCACAGCTGACGCCACCGTTAGAACATCCACTCTGCTTTTTAAAAATATTCTAATGGTTTTATATTTTGGATCTGTTAAAGCTGGTTTCTTTGATCGTATTTTTTTAGCCACAATTTCCAAAAAACCTGTGCCTTTCTAGACCGACGTATCGATACAAGTGAACATGTTTTACAGAACCAAGCAGAAAAGATTGAAACCTGACAGAGTCCTGCACAGGTCCATTTTTGGAGACCCTCACCCGCACAGTACAGCACCACACCCGACCTGCACCAGTCAAGTCATGGGGACATTGTACTTTTTTTGTTTGTTTTGAGGCAATAAGGAGATTTTGAGTTTATTTTCAGACTTGATATTTTGCACTTTTGTAGCTAAGGCCTGAAATTAAACATTTTTTATGTCCCAAAAGTTGTTTATACATGTTTATGTGTGTTTTTGTATGAAAGAGTGTGAATTTTATTTTCTTTTTTATTTGTATTTTTACAGCAACTTCCAGCAGCAGATTGTGAAATAGCCGGTTGTAGTGAATAAAATGATGTACAACACTTCATTAGTGGGTAAAAGGAGGAGTTTTAACAGCAAAATTAAGAAAAAAATCCAGGCGAATCCAGGAAAAATGAACTAAAATCTGGACGTGTTCATAAACCAGGACTAAACTGTGTATTTATGGAGATTTTTGAACAAATGTGGAATTTTTCCACTCAGTTTGTTCTAAAATCAAACACTTTTTTCTAGGATTATTTTTTCTAGTATTTATTTTCCAAACATAAACAATACAGACTTTTAATCAGTATTTTTAACACAACAAACAGTCACAAATAGTTTTTACTGACAGAAACACTAAACACTTAAACGGCACATTTGCATAACTCGTGTCGTGTTTGTTGTGATATTTTAAATCCTCTTACTCTCTGTCCTCTTTGTGCTCTTCTCGTATTGTCTGGTGCCGTGACGCCCACTCGGTCAAACCTATTTCCCTTTATCGAATTATTGACGCTGGAGCGCTCCCTGCCCCAGTGCAGAGCGCAAAGCATGCTGGGAGACGGGCTGCACCCACCGCTCTGCACCCGCCCTCTGCACCCGCCGCTCTGCACCCGCCCCTCTGCACCCGCCGCTCTGCACCCGCCCCTCTGCACCCGCCGCTCTGCACCCGCCTGCACCCTCTGCACCCGCCCCACTGCACTGCACTGCACCGACTCTGAACGACTCTGGAACTAAAGAATATAATAATAAAATACAATAAAAATATAATTTAAATCTGCACGTCGTCTCAATCCGTGTATTATTCGTTCATTCGTTTTTCAATATAAAACCACAAATAAGAAAACGATATACAAATATTTTCTTCATTATTTGTCTCAAAACCAAAATGAAAAAACAGATAATGATTCGTTTTTTCAGTTTTCGATTTTGTGTTTAAATGAAAAATGGAAAAAAAAAGCATAACGACCGTTTCCCTTTTCCGTGACTTCCATGACTGCGATGCCGGACTTTTGCGCTGCACATGGACGGGACCAGAACCTGAGACCAGTCCCGGTCTGGTTCTACGATATCACACTGATACTAACAACAGAGGCAGATTTTATTTATTTATTTTATTCATTTTTATTATATTCTAGTGAGTCGTCCTCAACGCTTCACCTCAGTCGTGACGAGCACTGATGTTTAGTGGAGCCTGTTCACATTATGACCTCATTTGATCCAACATTATTATTAAGGATTCAAGTTTGTCCAATAATTGTGCTTCTGTCTCCCCCTCCCTCCCTGAGATGGCGGAGGAAGGGCGGCTCACTTGTCACCTACGTCACGTTTGGATGAGCAATAGTCGGACTTTCATAGTTCCTGGTCTGTGACTGTCTCCAAGAAATCAGTAAGATTTCAGAACTATTGTGTCATGGACGTTCCAAAACCCAAATTGTGCAGAAGACACAACGTGAGCAGAGTTATTTTACATCAGATGGGACATTTAAAGTGCAGATTTATCATAAAAAACACAATTATCAATATTATTATCCAAATTTTTCAGTACTAATTCTCATTTTTTCCAAACCACAGTTATTCATGATGTCAGTTTTTAACCCTGTGGAACGTTCTGGTCTGCGTCTCTGCGTCTGCGTCTCCGCCCTGAGCTTCACACTTCAGTTCGTTAGGAACAGGAAATGCGTAAAATGTCTTCCACACGCCCCAACGTTAAACGACATTATGAAACAAACGGAGAGAGAAAGAGCCGAGAGCCAGAGTCTGAGAGGCACTTACCTCATCAACGGAAAAGACTCCACACTCTGGATCCGAGCCTGGACCGAGACGACACTGCCTCATTGTGCCGCGTTTGGGTTTGGCCTTAAAATACGACAAATAACTACACAAAAAACACAAGAACTATTTCAATCGTTTCTGCTCAGTTTTAGTTTTGGAGATATTAATGATTCTTTTAAAGGTCAAACTGGGGTCGGCTCCAGGAAACTTCAAAATTCTTTAAAACGACACAAAATAGAGTCAGTCGTTTGTGCTTCATTTGTGCTGCAAAAAGTTTGATTTAAAAAGAAGAGGCGACAGGTTGGATTTTAAAATAATAAAATATATTTATGAACTAAATCACAAATAAAACATACACTGTTTCTGCCTTTTGTCTTCACACACAAACTTATTTTTGGCTCCTGATACAAAGACAGAGAACAGGAAGTGACTAAAAAGGTCGAAGGGACATTTTGAGCTCAATATTTTTCACATATAAATATTTCTTGATTATAGCGACTAGAGCCTGAACTATTCTACTTTAGTCTGGACAAAACAGAAACTTTGAAGTCATTTCTCTGTTTCACACTGTGGAGAGTTAAACTCTTTTACGTTTGTAGGTCAGTGTCTCAAACTGTGCGGTGTCGTGGTTCTCAAGTCCAGTCTTGGTCTTGAAACTGGCCGCGAGACCATTTTTTTGCAGACTTGGTCTTGTCACAGTTTTTGAAGGAGTTTGGACTCAGTCTTGTCTCGGTCTTGTCTCGGTTTTTTGTCTCGGTCTTGAAGGCGGTTGGTCTCGGTCTTGTCTCGGTCTTGAAGGAGTTTGGACTCGGTCTTGTCTCGGTCTTGAAGGAGTTTGGACTCTGTCTTGTCTTGGTCTTGTTTCAGTCTTGAAGGCAGTTGGACTCGGTCTTGTCTCGGTCTTGCTCTCGGTCTTGTCTCGGTCTTGAAGGAGTTTGGACTCAGTCTTGTCTCGGTCTTATCTCGGTCTTGTCTTGGTCTTGTTTCAGTCTTAACTCTGTCTTGTCTCGGTCTTGAAGGCAGTTGGACTCGTCTTGTGTCTCGGTCTTATCTCGGTCTTGTCTCAGTCTTGAAGGCAGTTGGACTCGGTCTTGTCTCGGTCTCGATGTCTGACACTCGATGAGCAATAAAACGTAGATAGATTTATAAAAACATTGATATATTTGTGCCAAAAAAAAGTAAAATACCAGTAAATGTTGAAAATGACAAAGATGGTCTCGATTTGGTCTCGATGGGCTGTGGTCTTGGTCTTGGTCTGGTCCTGGTCTCGGGACCCTGTGGTCTCGGACTGGTCTTGGTCTCGATTAGTTCGGTCTTGATCACAACACTGAACACTGCGGGACATTTCGGGTAAAGCATTAACACGTTCATGGACGTACAGTTGGTCGGAGCGTTTGGTCTGTACACAAACTCCTCCAGAAAAGTTCCGCAGTGCTCTTTAAGCTTTGGGGTTAAAGGTTAAAAGTTGTTTTAAAGTGAAGTGATCCGAGTCGACCTCAGACTCCGGGGCTTAAAACAGGAATGTCCAAATGAAGATAAGCAGCTTACGGAGGAGCAGGTATCGTTCTCTCTCTGCTCTGTCGCGATGATGAAACGCCGAGGTCGAGTTCGTAACGTTTAACAAATCTCCTTGACGATGAGTTTGACCTTTGACCTTTTGACGTGTTAAGTCATTTCTTAAGCGTTTGTGTTTTCACTGTTTATCCAGGATTAGATCAGGAGCAGCTGCAGCGTCCGGAGAATCTCCCTCTGCCCCGAGACGCAGGGAAAATAAAAACTAAACCATCGTGTTTTACAAACTTCAACATGATCTGAGTTTTAATACAGAGACGTGATTAGTGATTCTGTAAAACTGCAGTGTCCAGGGTTTTTGTCTTTAGTGAAGGTTCAGAAGGATTAACAAATAAACATCTGATCAACTTGTACAATGCCAATTATAACTATTTTATTTTCTTGTTTAACCCAAACCCACCTCCTGCCCTGAAGCCCAGTTTATGGTCCAGCTAACGATGTCTAACTATGTCTAACTATGTCTAACTATGTCTAACTTTGTCTAACTATGTCTAACTATGTCTAACTATGTCTAACTTTGTCTAACTATGTGTCGAAACGATGCAGACGATAAGAGCTGTGACTAGCGACGGGCATTCGATGAAATTTTCTTAATCGATCGTCGGAAGAATTAACGATCGATTATCGATTAATCATTAACGTTTTTATATTAAAATGATCATCATTATTATTACTATCTGCACTAATCTGCATCAATAAATTCAACTTTACGACATATAAACATAACGACTCTAGATCCACATCAGCTGTTTGACATTATAATGTGTTTAATTCAGTTTTGTTCAAATCTCACAGAAACAAAACTTAAAACCACATCACTAATTTACATAAACTAAGTGAAGATAAAACTCCAGCTCTTGTGTCGCTGATGTGGTTCAACTTGTGTTGGATTAAAAGACATGACTCAGGTGAATACAGGTCAGTGTGACCAGATTTGTGTTTGTCAAAACCAGGACAGCGTACGGGGGGAGGGGGGCGGGGCCTCGTCATCCACATTGAGCGACTCTCACCTGGAAAAACTTTTTCCCACTGGACACAGAAACATATGTGCTGCTTTATCCACTGTGCACATGGACTCACACTTGTCCCAACGCAACGGAAAGTGTGGAATTTCTTCTACAAATCCTGGTTAAATCCACATTTGTGCTTCGGTTCGTTACAGACTGACCCACTGTTTGTGTGTCGCTCCTTCTGATGCAGAGACACATGTACACACCTGTTTGTCCCGGACACAGACGTTTGGTTTCCCTCCACTACACACAGAAACCTACATTCGGTTTGTCGATTAAAATGAACGTAATCGACAAAATTCTTAATGATCAATTATCGATTAGTCGACTAATCATGCCCATCCCTAGTTGTGATTGGTCGTCTCTATCGCCGCTCACAGACATTTCCTGTTCTCCACTTTTTTTCTTTCATTATACACTGAGTAATAATGTGTTTAATGCAGCTTTGAGCACATTTGTTTACGTTGTACAGAGACAAAACTTAAAACCACATGACTCATTTGCATAAACTATAAGCTCTGAAAAAACAGCTTGTTCCTTCTGCTGATGCGGTTCAGCTTCTGTCGGACTTAAAAAGGACACGACTCACACAAGTAAAAAGGAAAGATCTGCAGTGTTCTGTGTTGCCAGTTTTAAATCGTTGTGGAGGTGAATGACTTTGCGGCGCATGAACCTCGACGCAGATCCATAAATCCATAAATGACGGTGACGAGGCAGTTGCTTTGAGTCGACACCTGCTCCAACCTGAACTTATACTGAAATTATCCCACAGAAACATTTTTAAGCATGTAAAATGTTCTGCAAAGATTATTTAGACTTAGACAAATATTGATCCACAAGGGAAATGATTTGGACACAGGAGTCACATCACAATAAATATAATCACAAAGAGAAAATATATAAATGGTCATAATAAATTCAAAATACGCAAGAGTCTGGGGTCAAATAAGACATAATTATAAACACATTTTACATTCAAGGCCAAAGCTGCTAAAACAAAATCGTGAGTTATTCTTAAATCATTTGTTTTCTGATATAAACGTCCTTATGATCGTGACATTTCAATACTTTTTGGTTTTTTTTTCACAATAAAAACCTGAAGGGAAACTGAACCACGAACCACCAGGTCTGTGTCCTGTTTCACTGTGAAGGGACAAGGACCAAACCCTGTCCTCCCTCTGTGTCCTCCTGTGTCCTCTCCTTTGTCTCCTTGTGTCCTCTCCTTTGTCTCCTTGTGTCCTCTCTTCTGTCCCTCTGTGTCCTCTCCTCTAACCCTCTGTGTCCTCTCCTCTGTCCTCTGTGTCCTCTCCTCTGTCCTCTGTGTCCTCTCCTCTGTCCCTCTGTGTCCTCTTCTCTGTCTCCTTGTGTCCTCTCCTTTGTCTCCTTGAGTCCTCTCCTCTGTCCCTCTGTGTCCTCTCCTCTGTGTCCTCTCCTCTGTCTCCTTGTGTCCTCTCCTCTGTCCTCTGTGTCCTCCTTTGTCCTCTCCTTTGTCTCCTTGTGTCCTCTCCTCTGTCCTCTGTGTCCTCTCCTCTGTCCTCTGTGTCCTCTCCTCTGTCCCTCTGTGTCCTCACTGTGTCCTCTCCCCTGTCTCCTTGTGTCCTCTCCTCTGTCCCTCTGTGTCCTCTCCTCTGTCCCTCTGTGTCCTCTCCTCTGTCCCTCTGTGTCCTCCTGTGTCCTCTCCTCTGTCCCTCTGTGTCCTCTTCTCTGTCTCCTTGTGTCCTCTCCTTTGTCCCTCTGTGTCCTCTGTGTCCTCTCCTCTGTCCCTCTGTGTCCTCCTGTGTCCTCTCCTTTGTCTCCTTGTGTCCTCTCCTCTGTCCCTCTGTGTCCTCTCCTCTGTCCCTCTGTGTGTCCCTCTGTGTGTCCTCACTGTGTCCTCTCCCCTGTCTCCTTGTGTCCTCCCTCTGTCCTCTGTGTCCCCCTGTGTCCTCTCCTCTGTCCCTCTGTGTCCTCTCCTCTGTCCCTCTGTCCTCTCCTTTGTCTCCTTGTGTCCTCCCTCTGTCCTCTGTGTCCCTCTGTGTCCTCTGTGTCCTCTCCCTGTCTCCTTGTGTCCTCCCTCTGTCCTCTGTGTCCTCTCCTCTGTCCCTCTGTGTCCTCTCCCCTGTCTCCTTGTGTCCTCCCTCTGTCCTCTGTGTCCTCTCCTTTGTCCCTCTGTGTCCTCACTGTGTCCTCTCCCCTGTCTCCTTGTGTCCTCTCCTCTGTCCCTCTGTGTCCTCTCCTTTGTCTCCTTGTGTCCTCTCCTTTGTCCCTCTGTGTCCTCTCCTCTGTCTCCTTGTGTCCTCTCCTCTGTCCCTCTGTGTCCTCTCCCCTGTCTCCTTGTGTCCTCTCCTCTGTCCCTCTGTCCTCTCCCCTGTCTCCTTGTGTCCTCTCCTCTGTCCCTCTGTGTCCTCTCCTTTGTCTCTCTGTGTCCTCTCCTTTGTCCCTCTGTGTCCTCTTCTCTGTCCCTCTGTGTCCTCTCCTCTGTCCCTCTGTGTCCTCTCCTTTGTCCCTCTGTGTCCTCTTCTCTGTCCCTCTGTGTCCTCTCCTCTGTCCCTCTGTGTCCTCTCCTTTGTCCCTCTGTGTCCTCTCCTCTGTCCCTCTGTGTCCTCTCCTTTGTCTCTCTGTGTCCTCTCCTTTGTCCCTCTGTGTCCTCTTCTCTGTCCCTCTGTGTCCTCTCCTTTGTCCCTCTGTGTCCTCTTCTCTGTCCCTCTGTGTCCTCTGTGTCCTCTCTTCTGTCCCTCTGTGTCCTCTCCTCTGTCTCCTTGTGTCCTCTCCTCTGTCCCTCTGTGTCCTCTCCTCTGTCTCCTTGTGTCCTCTCCTCTGTCTCCTTGTGTCCTCTCCTCTGTCCTCTCTTTGTGTCCTCTCCTCTGTCCCTCTGTGTCCTCTCCCTCTGTCTCCTTGTGTCCTCTCCTCTGTCCCTCTGTGTCCTCTCCTCTGTCCCTCTCTGTCCTCTCTCTGTCCCTCTGTGTCCTCTCCTCTGTCCCTCTGTGTCCTCTCCTCTGTCCCTCTCTGTCCTCTTCTCTGTCTCCTTGTGTCCTCCCTCTGTCCTCTGTGTCCCTCTGTGTCCTCACCGTCCTCTCGTCTGTCCGTCTCGTGTCCTCCGGGGTTTCCTGGAGGACAGAGGAGCGCTTGTTTCTGTCCCGGCGCGTCCCTCCTCCTCCTCGTCCTCGTCCTCCTCCTCACTGTAAATGAAGACGAGGAAGAGGAGGAGGACGGAGGAATTTCAGCGTCGAAACCAGAGCCACATGTTTCCTGTTAAAAAGTCCAGCTGCTCTAATGTCCCTGAGAAAGACGTTTGGACAAAAGCTGTGAAAGACAAACGATAAACCCCAACGGCATCAGGCTCCACTTATTTAAAGCTCCTTTATTACACAAAATTGAGATTTAACTCGTGTTTTAATTCTGTTTTGTCCTCAAAAACTGAGCTTTTATCATTCACACGTGTCTGAGTAAAACTTAAAATACCAAATTTAAGACCAAAAATATCCAGCAGGTTTTATAGAATCTGCTAAACCTTTAAAAAATGTATTTTTCTCTCAAATAACATCGACATTTGACAAAAAAATCCCATTTAAGGACGTATTTATTATCAGTGTTGTGCAGTAACAGATTACATGTACCAGAGTAATCAGAGTACAAATGATGAGTAACTGTATTCAGTTACAGTTACTGTTTCAGTGAGTGGTAATTGGATTACAGTTACTTTGTTGAAATAAATGGATTAGACAGAGGGATTTTACTGTTTTCACATTTTGGGCTAAACCAGGACTAAACCAGGACTAAAACCAGGTCTAAACCAGGACTAAAACCAGGTCTAAACCAGGTCTAAACCAGGTCTAAACCAGGTTTAAAACAAGGTCTAAACCAGGTCTAAACCAGGACTAAACCAGGACTAAAACCAGGACTAAAGCAGGACTAAAACCAGGAATAAACCAGGTCTAAAACCAGGTCTAAACCAGGTCTAAACCAGGTCTAAAACCAGGTCTAAACCAGGTCTAAACCAGGACTAAATCAGGACTAAAACCAGGACTAAAACCAGGAATAAACCAGGTCAAAACCAGGACTAAAACCAGGTCTAAACCAGGACTAAAACCAGGACTAAAACCAGGAATAAACCAGGTCAAAACCAGGTCTAAACCAGGACTAAAACCAGGTCTAAACCAGGACTAAAACCAGGTCTAAACCAGGACTAAACCAGGTCTAAACCACGTCTAAACTAGGTCTAAACTAGGACTAAACCAGGACTAAAACCAGGTCTAAACCAGGTCTAAACCAGGTCTAAAACCAGGACTAAAGCAGGACTAAAGCAGGACTAAACCAGGACTAAAACCAGGACTAAAACCAGGACTAAACCAGGTCTAAACCAGGTCTAAACCAGGACTAAAACCAGGTCTAAACCAGGTCTAAACCAGGTCTAAAACCAGGACTAAAGCAGGACTAAAGCAGGACTAAAACAGGATTTAACTGGACTAAATAGTTTATAGTTCTACAAAAGTATAAAAGTTCGGCATCTCAGTCACTGAAGTCACGTAAACGGGAAACGGTCGTTATCCCTTTTTTCCATTTTTCATTTAAACACAAAATCGAAAAACTGAAAAATCAAATCATTATCAGTTTTTTCATTTTGGTTTTGGAGACAAATAATGAAGAAAACTGTTGTTTTTTCGTTTTCTTATTTTTGGTTTTATATTGAAAAACGAATGAACGAACGACACACGGATTTTTTCTAACTGTTGTGTTTCGTTTCATGCTCCTTATCGTCCGGTGCCGTTTATATGTGAAAAAAGTTCAAAAATAGACCATTCGATGACAGTGCGCCTTATAGTGCAGAAAATACGGTAATGTGTTTTCATGTTTTGTGCAGTTTTCAAACAGAATTCCTAAAATTGTCCAAAGAAAATGCTGTTTAATATTTTTTCCCCAAATCTTTAACCTTGTGACTTGTGACTTTTGTGGGATTATTTTGAGGATTCTTCTGTAAATTCCTTCAGTTTGTCCTCGGCTCTGGTATTTCCTCCGTGCGCGTGTTTCGGCGGCTTTAGATCTGCGCCGAGGATAAACGCCGGACTGACCGCATCTGAACATGACCCACGAGCTTAAACACAAGCCGCTCCTCCCCCACTCGCTCTTCATCATCCTCCTCTCCCTCCTCACTCTTCCTCCCTCGGTGTTAATAAAGACGGACAACGTTTCAACAACAAACTCCCACCAACACGAGCGGCTCTGATCTTTTAGTTTTTCCGGTGATTCGTTACAAACAGAAACAGAGTCAGATGTTCCGAGCGAGCGGCGGCGTGTTCACAAACTCACAAAGCTTTAATAATTTACCGGATCAGATGTTCTTCTGCTCGGAACTAAATGTCCCCACGTCTGTTTCTGTGTCAGAAACCACCAACGCTCAGAACTACACCGGCTTCTTTTTTTAGTTTAACCGTTGCTATTTTTTTTTGTTGTTTGTGAAAATGAAAAGACCTGATTTTTAATCCCAGTGACGTTCTCCGGGTTGAATAAACTAAAATATTTCACTCGTCAAAGGTTCAAATGCTCGGAAAATGTGTAAAAAAAAAAAAAAAGTGCAGTCAGAAGGCAGAACAGAATCTTGATTTTTTAATCCATCGCTTACGGCTTAAGATCAGCGGATTTAGGCTGATGTGTTTTTCACAGCAGATCGACCAAAACTAAATATCGGTCTGTGCTGGAGATTGCAAAAATTTCGTTCTTTTGAATTTCAATTTAGAATGAAAAACTCTAAAATAGGAAAACAGTTTGTTATTTCATTATTCTGCTTTAGTGTAAAAAAAACCAAACACCCAAAACAACACAGATTTTGACCTCTTTTTACAGTATTTCATTTGAAGTTTATTTAAAATATCTATCAAACAAACAGTCTTGGTGATTATGTTAATGTTGATATTTTATTCTTTCTGGTTTATTTGAAGTTCTGCTGAAGGACGAACCTCAAAAATCGTTGCAGCTTCGTGGACAAACATGTTTCTTCTTCTGTAGCGACGCGTAGAGGAGGGCGATATCTCCAGATTTTAAATATATCGAGATTTTTTTTAAGTCGATATGAATTCTGACATATCGTATGTCTCGATATAATGTTTATTTTCAATTCTGATTTCGCCGCTTCGCTTGTTTTTCTTCTCTGTCGTCGTCTCCCTGATTTTGCTGCTCGTGTCTCATTCACTCGTCACTGTAAAAGCTGAAAGTTGGTGCCAGTGAAAAACTTCAAGCTCCACGAACCTTTTCCACCATTTACAGACAAAACCAACAGCAGCTCACATCCTCATGTTCCACCGAGTCGAGACCTTTAAGACGAAAGATGCTAAACAATCTGAGCTGCAGGAGAAGTGCTGTTTATTCAAATGAGACATGTGCTTAAGTTTCGTTTCTGTAAAATGTAAACACACGTGTGCAAAACTGAATTAAACACATTATTATGTCAAACGGGCTGATGTGACTCTAGAGTCGTTATGTTTATGTCTTGTAAAGTTTATTTATGCAGAAGATTTTATTGAATGATCTGTTGCAGTGTCACTTGTACAACAGTGGAAGTGTTGGGTTTGATCTGCAGTGGATTGTGGGATTAAACCTCAGATCCTGACGCTGGAACATGGATCTGTTAAAATAATGAACCTCCTGAGTTTCTTCTGCTGAAGGAGCTCATGGTTCTGGTTCTGGTCTGGAGAACAGAGTTAATGCAAAGATGAGCTTGTGTTGAGTTGTTTTATTTATGAATGAAAAGAAGGAAATATGTTTTATTTCTTTTATTTTACAGTTAAATTATTATTTATGTAATTAGGGTTTTTGTAAACTTAAATGTTCCTGTATGAACTGTCGACCTCTTACACTTCAGTAAAAAAAGACATTGTGGAATTTGGCAGATTTGTTTTTGCAGTTTTCAGTTTTAGGAGGTTATTTTTTCTTGGACATTTATCGAGATATAACAAAATATATTGAGATATATTTTTTGATCCATATCGCCCAGACCTATGCTGCAGTGTCACTTGTACAATCGTGTTTGGAGACGTTTGGTTTGATCTGCAGTAGTTTACAGCTCCTCACTGGTCTGAACATCCTGAGTTTCCTCTGCTAAAGGAGCTCATGATTATTTGTATTTTTTCTAGTTTATTAAATTAAATAAAGTTCATATTTTTGCTCTTGTGCATTTGTCAGATCGTGTCAGGGAACCAGGATTCTCCATTCGATCATTCGCCGGTTTCCCAGCGCTCGTGTAAACACAGCATCTCGAATCCCGACAGAACCGGGACACTCGTGCACGGAAACACACTCACTGTAAAGTAGAGCTGTTTAAAGTCACACTGCGGGACATTTGAGGCAGAGGGGAGGGTCGTTTCGTCAGCAGGTCTGTAACGATCACAGATTTTGCTGGAGGATGAATTGACCAAGAATTTATTGCGATAAACGATAATATTGGCATTTTGAGACCAATTTCAACTAATATAATGACCGTGGAATAAAAATGCAAACACATCCTCTCAATGATCAATAAACTTTACTCTCTAAAGAACATTTAACACAGGAAGTGTAAGACAAACAAAAACAACAGGTCTAAATAAAACAGACTTAACTCAGGACTCGTCTGATGTGTCTGACTCACAGTGACGACTTGTTCACAAAAATGTACCTGAATAAATCACTGTTGAACCAAATACAACCAAAGCAATAAATAAAATGGATTATTAAGTCTCTGTAACAAAATTGTTCTTAAAAGCGATCTTGGTCACTGACTTAAATTGGAATATTGTGTCTCTCTGTTCCTGCTGCTGTGAGACTCGGCATTTTGGTCTTGAAGTGTTCGTATGAACCTGCGACACAGGATGTTGTTTCTCTGTGAGGGAGACTCAATAAAAAATAAAGTGTAAATCATGGCTGTGATACTAAAATATGTTTGTTAAACCACTTCTTCTTGTGCAAAGTTCATATGAAACACAAACATTTTAATCATCAAAACAGTGAAAATGTCAAATGTGTCACATAAATGAGTTTCCTTTCACTCCACAAGCAACAAAACTGTAGCTGTAACAAAATAATTTAGTAAAACACACGTAAAAATACTCTTGGTGAAATATCGATACAGTAGCCCACGATATCCATATTGTATCATCACATTAAACGATACGATATATCGATATTCCGATATTTTTGCACACCCCTAGTCATTACGTTAAACGAGAGGAGTCAGAGCGATAGAAGCGACATTCAGTTTCTTTGAGAGAGAGCGAGGAAAACAAACAAACTGCAACTAGAATTTATCGCAGCCGGAAAAGTTATCGAGCTCGTTAAAAGTTATGGTACGATTAATCGATTTATTGATTATCGTTACAGGCCTGTTCGTCAGTGAGGGTCACAGAACGCTGACTCGTCTCTCTCGGAGACAAACGTCTGCGAGCCTCATAAATCCACTGCTCAATATTTGGATCGAAGTCAGGACGAGACACGATCACAGACGCTTTTAACTAAATGAAAACGGCGCGATAATAAGATGCACTCCGTAACACCTGCTTGTTTCCATGGATACGTCATTGCTCTGTCTGGAATGTCCCGCAGTGTGACTTTAAACAGCTCGACTTTACATTTATTCAATCACAGATGGATTTATGGCTCAAAAACACCTCGAAATACAAACATTGTGATGGTGAGCTGCGTCGCCTCTCCACAGATCTGACCTGGAACTTGGCCTAATTTGGTCTCCGTGAAGATAGTAAAGGTTTAATGCCGCACAGTGGAACATTCCAGACGAAGCAAAATCCTGTTAAACATGAAAAAAGATGGGTAACACTTTATATTAACTACACCTTATTTAGCCTTAATAAAGCATGAACAAAGACTTAATTAATAATGAACAAAGACTTAATTAATAATGAACAAAGACTTAATTATTAATGATTCACGCTTAGTAACTACTTAATTACTGCCTTAATTAGCACTGAACTTGCACTTAATTCACCTGTAAATAGTTACTCATAATTATTTCATACTTAATTACTCATGAACTAACCATTTGAACCAACCATTATATTTAAGTACAAATTTGAGCATTTATTAATCATTAATAAACTATGAGAGAATGATTTACTAATAACACAATGCAGAGATAATTCCGGCAGCTGTTATCTGTTAGTTACGTCTTTTTGAGAGATTTTCTAAAGTGAAGAAATAATTATGAGAAACTATTTACAGCACATGTGTCTGGTCAAGTGTTAACGGAGGAAACAGGGTCAGATTTTTGACATTCAAATGTCTCTTATTCAGAAACTAGAGGAACTATTGAAATAAGTAAAGTATCAGAATGTAGGAAAGAGTTACACTCCAACAGGGTCAAGTTAAACCTGTGAGATTCTTTCAAGTTCAAGACAAAAAATGTAAAAAAAAACTCATGTCAGGTAACGGAGGGAATGAAATATGCAGCACTTTTTGGTCAATAAATCCAAACAGTGATAACTCTTGGTTCTCACTTCCATATCCTTAACAAACTGGTTTGAATATTTGCTTCATATAGTTTTCTACCATATGGTACAAGATTAGGTTGAAAAACCTCTGACTTTTTGACTCATGAGATTTTTTATTAAGAAAGTTCATGGTAACGGAGGGAAAAGTAACGGAGGGAAAATTGTACAAACAAGTAGAAGGTGCAGGATTTTACATCATTTGTTGCTTTTTTCTTCTGAAAACTTTAATATTACTTCAAAATGAAAGAAACTATTTCTATAAAATATGTCAGTCCTTCCAAGAACATTTTTATCATTTTAAATACTTTTTTTTTTTTTAATCCTGTCCCTTCATCAACAGTTCAAAGATGGAATAACACAAGATATGATGAAATACAAACATTTATTTACATGATTTGCAAATGTCGTCACCTTCTTCTTCTTCTTCGTCTTCGTCTTCGTCTTCGCTCTGAACAATCGTCGTTCATATTTGAATCTTTTGTTTTTTTGCGTGACTCACTGGTGGTGATGTCATCGCTCCGTCGCTCCAGTGAAGAACAGAAGAACAGAACAGAAGTGTGTTTGTGTCGTTTCTGTGGGAGATGATGAGAGTCTCTGGGCCAGATGAGCGATGGAGGAGGAGGAGGAGGAGGAGGGTGTGGGGGCAGATGGAGGGGGCATTTGTGGTGTTGGGTGGGTGGTAGTGGGTGGGGGGGGGGGGGGGGTCCGGGGGCAGACGGGGGGGTCAGTCTGTGCCACGCTGGAACGACGGATGATGTAAGAGGCAGGGAGAGGAGGAGGAGGAAGAGGAAGAGGAGGGGCGTGTCCGTGGAGAACCTGAATCCTTTGTCTTTGTCTTTTTCTGTTATTGTAATAAAAAAACACTGGACCAAAATAATCGACCTCGACCTGATGTCACCGGTTTAATTTTGGTTTCAGATGATTTAATTGACTTAGAATTCAACAATTTGATAAGACTTTTGTTCTTGATACTAAAACGTACCTCCACTCTGATATTCCGTTCTGACTCCTGCTCACAGTTTGGAGCCTCACTTTTTTTTTGTCTTGTGTTTGTAAAATATCAGAGTTTTTCTGATCTCAGCGTCAAACGTGCAGGAGGAAAGTCGACAGGTGCTACGCTGTTGATGTTTGAAGATTTTCTCACGTGCGCCTCAAACCAGGACTAAAACCAAGACTAAAATCAGGACTAAACCAGGTCTAAAACTGTTTCTAAACCAGGACTAAAATCAGGACAAAATCAAGACAAAAATAGGACTAAAACAGGATTTAATCGGGAAGAAATCAGGACTAAAACCAGGACTAAACCAGGTCTAAACCAGAACTAAAATCTGGACTAAAACCAGGTCTAAACCAGGTCTAAACCAGGACTAAAACCACTACTAAAACCAGCACTAAACCAGGACTAAACCAGGACTAAAACCAGGACTAAACAGGACAAAAATCAGGACTAAATCAAGATTAAACCAGGATTTAACCAGGTCTGAACCAGGACTAAAACCAGGACTAAACTAAGACTAAACTAGGACTAAAATAGGATTTAATCAGGACTAAACCAGGACTAAACCAGGACTAAACTAGGACTAAACCAGGACTAAACTAAGACTAAACCAGGACTAAATCAGGACTAAAACCAAGACTTAAACCAAGACTAATCTAGGACTAAAATAGGATTTAATCAGGACTAAAACCAGGTCTAAACCAAGTCTAAACCAGGACTAAACCAGGACTAAAACCAGGACTAAACCAGGACTAAAACCAGGTCTAAACCAGGACTCTGATCCTCAAAATGGCGTCCGAATCCGTGACAAAAACCAATAAAACGAGACAAATTGAGCACATCTTTTACTGTACCCCCCCCCCCCCCCCTGTTTCCTCCTCCCCCCCGACGAGCAAACGGACCCTCACCCACCCCCCACCCCCCCACCCCACCCCAGCAGCACCCAAGGGCCCAACAATAAAGCCCCGGGTTCGTACAATGGTCCAAACGGAGTCAGGAAAACCCTGGTTTTATCTACAAGGGCTCAGGAAACAGGAAGTCTGGGTCCCTCTCACTTTGGCACTTCCTTTTCCCAAATAAACGTTCCTAAATGCATCAAAACAAATAAAGGAAGTGAGGCTTTCAGAGTCAAACACGTCGGGTTATTTGTTTCGGGTTTGAGTTTTTTGGGTCTGGTTTTCGAGGACCGTGAAAAAAGAGAGTTTATCATTTATGATTTAATCCTGGTTTAGCCCAGATTTGTCCCGGTTTATGTTTCCATGAGTCCGTTTGGATCCGTGGGTCGTTCGTTCATTCGTTTTTCAAAATAAAAGCAAAAATAAGAAAAAAAATAAAATAAAATTCATTGTCTCCAAAACCAAAATGAAAAAATGGAAAATTATTTGTTTTTTCAGTTTTTGATTTTGTGTTTAAATGAAAAATGGAAAAAAACGGATAATGGACTAAAACAGAACTAAACCAGGACTAAACCAGGACTGAACCAGGACTAAAACAGGACTAATCCAGGACTAAACCAGGACTAAACCAGGACTGAACCAGACTAAACCAGGACTAAACCAGAAACTAAACCAGGACTGAACCACCAGGACTAAAACAGAACTAAACCAGGAACTGAACCAGAACTAAACCAGGACTGAACCAGGACTAAACCAGGAATAAACAGGACTAAACCAGGACTAAACCAGGACTAAACCAGGACTAAACCAGGACTGAACCAGGACTGAACCAGGAGTAAACTGTTTTCAGTCTTGGTTTGGTCCCGGTCTCAGTCCTGGTTTGGTTCTGGTCTGGTCCTGGACCTAGTTTGGACCTGGTTTAGTCCTGGTTTAGACCTGGTCTAGACCTGGTTTAGAGTCCTGGTTCAGTCCTAGTTTAGTCCTGGTTTTAGTAGTGGTTTTAGACCTGGTTTAGTCCTGGGTTTAGACCTGGTTTAGTCCAGATGGTTTTCCAGACCTTTTTCATTTTTAAACACAAAATCAAAAAACTGAAAAAACAAATCATTTTCTGTTTTTTCATTTTGGTTTTGGAAACAAATAATGAAGAAAATAGTTTTTTTTTTTTTTCGTTATTTTTTGGTTTTATTTTGAAAAACAAATGATCTTATGACACACAGATCAATAGGCCTGTATCGTGTGAAGGTTTAAAGCTGCCCTCTGTGATGAGACTGGTGGACCCCCCAACGTAAAAGTACAGATGGCAGCTTTAAACGGATCTGTTCTGATGTCGTTTCCTCGTCACAAACAAACCTGCAGTTGTGTTTTTTTTGTTTTATTCACATGTTTAACTCACAAACACAAACAGCCGTAAACTTAAATCTGAACTTGTGTTTTGTGTTTTTCAGCCGAGAAAGTTTCGTCTCTGGGGAAGGACTGGCACAAACTCTGTTTAAAATGCGACCGCTGCAACAAACTGCTGAACGCCGGAGGTCACGCAGAGGTCAGTGAACGCACCACAGACGGACACAGACAAACAAACAGACGGACACAGACGACAGACACAAACAGACGGACACAAACAAACAAACAGACGGACACAAACAAACAAACAGACGGACAGACACAGACGCAGACGGACACAGACAAACAAACAAACAGACGGACACAGACGCAGACGGACACAGACGGACGCAGACGCTCAGGAGTCAGACTGATGTGCTGATCTGCACAGAGATGACAGGGTCGCACCTGTCTCTCACTGTGTGGCACTTTGACATGAGGACGGTTTAAAGTGTGAAACTTAAATGTTTTATTTTCCACGTTCACATATTGAGATTTTCTCTCAAACTGAAAACACTCTGTTCCTCCACCGTGTTTTTAAACTCCACAAACCTTCACTAGAATCAACTGGATCATCACCAAACTCTACAGCCCCGTTCACACTAGTGTGTATGTGAGTGGTGTTGTTGTGTGTACAGTGTTCGTTCACACTAGTGTGTATGTGAGTGGTGTTGTTGTGTGTACAGTGTTGTTCACACTAGTGTGTATGTGAGTGGTGTTGTGTGTACAGTGTTGTTCACACTAGTGTGTATGTGAGTGGTGTTGTTGTGTGTACAGTGTTGTTCACACTAGTGTGTATGTGAGTGGTGTTGTGTGTCACTGTGTCACTGTGTCACACTAGTTCTGATTCTCTGGGTTTGTGACTCTGTTGTGGAAAACAGTTTAAACAAACCAGAGACAAACTGAACCTCGTCGTTGGTCCATAAAAAGATTCTTTTTATTCTTGAATCTTCCTCGACTCGAAGTCGTGTGACTCAGTCTGGTCATGTGACGAGTGTTTGAGGCGGTTTCTTGTTACTGTGCGAATGGGGAAACGACGTGTCTGTAAACGTAACTTAAAGGTGAAAGGAGCTGTGAAAACTACCACTTCATGACATCACAAGGTGGAACAGAGCGTTTTAAGCTTTAGAGACGTGTTTTATTTCATACACACAATTTGGGGTGGTCCTTTTTTCTTTGGTTCCATCTCTAGACAAAATATTTGAGTCTCAAAAATCAAATCTTCTGCAGCAGCTTCACAACTTCATGCAGTTTGAGCTCCTCTAAAACATCTCCTTTTTCTTCCACATTTCTTCTTAAATCATCTTTTGGTTCTAATCGAGTTTATCTGAAACTTTATTTTTCCCTCTAACCCACACGTTTGAGTAAATCTTTATTATCCGTCTGTGTGTTTTTGAGGAGGTGACATCATTAGAACATGGATCAGAAAATAGAAAATAAAAAGCTGGACTCTTTAAGGCCTCAGTGTGACTCTTACGTCAGTGTCTCCACACACTGATCCATTATATAACCTCACTGTGTCTGGGAGCCTTTTCATCTGAGCTCCACTGTCCCTCGCTGAGCTCGTGTCCAGAGCCCGAGGGCCAAACTGCTGCTGCTGCTGCTGCTGCTGCTGCTGCTGCTGCTGCTGCTGCTGCTGCTCTGACTGACGCTTTATCTGTGGATCTGGGACGATCGTATGAACTGTGTGAATGGAACTGTGGCCTCCAGCCTCCATCTATTCATCCATCCATTCATCCACTGAGTCAGTACAGTTTTTTATACAGAAGCAGAGCGGGTAATTATTATAAATGAGACTAAATTACTTCAAGCTCCTGCACACAAGAGAAAAATAATCTCCTGAGATTTTTTTCCCTCTAAATTTACCTTTGGCTTGGATAAAAAAAAAAGAGTTAAGTACAATTTGAGAAGCTGTAGTTCAAAAAAACAGGACCACAGTGAAAGTTAAGACATAAAATAAATCAAAATAGTGAAAATGGATTGCACTACTTATTTTTTACTAGAGCCCGACCGATATGGATTTTGCTGTGGCCGATATGAAACCGATATAATGGGAGTTGGAGCTGCCGATATAATCACCGATATATTTAGTGATGTAAAAATTCACTGTAAATGTTGAATTGTTTAAAAAACTTAGGTTTGGCTCTGGTGGATTTTAAATTGGGTTTATTTAGGAAACATTTATTGTTATTCTGCCTCTTTACATCATATTTACAGACAGTAGGTTGGCTTAATGGCATTTTTGCATCACATTCTAGACACTAGTGATGTTTATTCCAGTTCTTTTTAGAGAACCGGCTCTTTTGGCTCGGCTCACTAAAAGCTGCTGGTTCTTTTGGCTCCCAAGTGGCTCTTCAGATTGTTTTGTTGCAAGCAGGACTAAAGCACGTCTAAAGCAGGACTGAATCAGGACTGAACCAGGTCTAAACCAGGACTGAAAAAGGACTAAACCGGGACTTATTTATTTTATGCTAAACTACAGTCAAATATGCTCGTTTTTTTTTTTTTTTTTTTTTTTAATCCTACGTACACGCAAATTTCTCAAAGTTTCGTTTTCAGCCGCTGTCAAACTACCACGAATCTGCACGCGGCGTGAAGAGAAAAAAAGTGAGAAAAAGAGAAAACACGGCTCCCAATAAGGATCAGGCTCCCGTCGTTCCCTTCAAAGAGCCGGTTCTAAGAGTCATTTCGTTCGCGACCGACCCATAACTAGTAAAGAAACTAGCGCTATTAGCCTTTAGCCGTAAATACGTGCGCGCCGCGGTAATTAATTATATGTGCAAATGTCATAATTCACACGTCTGTTCACAGCTCATTTACATATCAGTGCAGGTCCAGTAGCAAATATACGAACAATATAATCACTTTAGAACAAACCAATAGAAAACAGTCTGTTTATGTGCGGGAGCTACAGCAGCTAACCCATAACAAATGACAAAAACTAGCTTCAGAGTCGACATATTTCCAACACTCACCGCTCATACAGGCTCCTCCCACATCACACAGGCTCCTCCCACATCACACAGGCTCCTCCCACATCACAAATCTGCACTAATAAATGTCCTTTTAATCCAGACTCAAACCGATTGTCCGTAAAAAGAAAATAATCTCAGTGTTTGGATCTGTGTCTGCAGGTGTAAACAAACACACGTGAGTGACGCGACTCTGTGGTGTGTTCAGGGACAGTACGTGACTCTGTGGTGTGTTCAGGGACAGTACAGACACACACAGACAAATGACTCCGTAGATAAATACTGATGTGGAGCCACATATTAGGACATTTATCTGTCTGTAAATTGGATTAAATGAACAGAATGTAGAGAGTCTAAGATTTATAACGACGTATCACATGCCCACGTGAAATATCGGCCCCTATCAGCAAGTATATCGGCCGATAACCGATATGCCTAAAGTTGCCCATATCAGCCGATAATATCGGCCAACCGATATATCGGTCGGGCTCTATTTTTTACAAATTATGTCAAAATCTTGTCTTGTCTCGATCTCGTGGTTTGCTTCGTCTCGTGAAATTTTTTTTTTTATTATTATAATTTTATTATTAAATCATCAACGTGATTTGAAGCTCAGATATCGGATTTAAATTGTTGTATTTCCAAACAAGAAGGAGGTAAATATTAAATGTTTTTAAGGCTTTGGAGGCAGGAGTGCTACTTGGATATGCAAAAAATGTGAAGAATTGTCCTGTTGGTGTCTTCAGTGTAGGGAGCATCTCAAATACAAAGTGGGAAAAAAACTGAGGCTCTCAAAAAGTACAAAATAATTAAAAGCCTTTAATACCACATGGCAGATAAAGTTAAAATACGCCAACGCGTTTTGGCCCTTCGGCTTCATCAGGGCAAACATAAAGATAAAGTTAAAGATAAACTTCCTTTTGGGACAATAAAGTTTATCTCATCTCATTATTGTTTTAGTCCAGGTTTGGTTCTGGTTTTGTCTCGGTTTATAGTCCAGGTTTGTGTTTCTCACCAGTTGAATCTTTCGTAGTCGTTACTTTCTTTTTTACACAAATATTAAACCCTCGTTCGTTCATTCGTTCGTTCTTGTCGGTGCGTTGGCGTTTCATTGATTGTTCCGCTCGTCACCACAGGGGGCGCTGCGCTTCTATCGACTCGGACTCTGGAAAAAACTGGACTCAGACTTTATTGATCGTGGAGGGAAACGAGCCTCAGGGGGAAGAGTTTTTCACCAGCGTCACGTAGAGCGGGTCAGTCGTGTTTCCTGCACTAACGGCTCGTCGCAGGGTTTGTACGGACGCTTTAAAGCTGCACTCTGTCACTTTTCCGGCGTTGAAGCTCTTTTTTTTTCTCTTCACGGTTTAATTTTCCGGTTGATTCTCTCGGCTCTTTCACTCACAAACCAAACCTGAGTCATGAGTGAAAAGTGAGAGAGTTTTTCTTCTGTGAGTGGAGTAGGAGCTCAGACTCTCGTCGTCCATTTACCTGTGAGCTCCTGAGCGCCGCCTGCAGGTACAGAGCGGAACTGCAGCAGAAACGAGACACAACAGACTCTGAGGAGAAACAGACGAGGCACTGGACTCAAACACTTTTCTCCATGGAGATGTTATTGCTTTGTCTGACTTTAAAACTTTCCAAGAAGATCAAACCAGACCAAGTTCCAGGTCAGATCTGTGGAGAGGCGACCCCACTCACAGTTAGAATGTTTGGTTTTTGAGGGATTTTTGAGTTTTAAAAGCAAAAAAAAAAAACCCAAAAAACAACAAAACAAAACAAAAACACCTGTAATTGAATATAAAGCTCAGACTCTATATTATGTCCAGTTTACAGATAAATGTCCTCGTGTGGCACTGCTGGTCCAAGACAAGAAACATATGTGATGAAACCTTTTTTTGCTGAAACGTTATTTTGTTAATAAAAAAGCTTTTGGACATCGGCGACCTGAGTGCGCTGTGCGTTTTTCTGTTTCTTTTGACTGCATCAATATTTACCTGTGGCGTAATAAGTCGTACCGTCCCTGAACGCACCACCAGACTCCCGTCACTCGTGTGTGTTTGTTTACACTCGTGCACAGCCACAGATCCACGTGCACGACACTGAGACGCTGCTTTAAACTGTCTCTGTCTGATCCTGTAGTGAACTTCAGCGCAGTTTATAACGTAAACAAAACTACTGCTCGTTTTTTATCACAGAGCAGCTTAAAAAGGTCTTAAATTAAGGCCTTAAAAAGGTCTTAAATTAAGGCCTTAACCGTCTCCATTCAGGCGTTTCAGATTTGCAACAGCTAAATTCCAATTACCTACTTACTCCACATCCGTATTATATGAGCTTTTTTTACTTTTCTCCCGTCCATGCAAGAACGACTCCACGCAAACGGCCAGAAGTTTTTTTGTTTACAAAGGATAAGAAAGTCAGAATTGTATATTACTACCTCATATTATAATCTTCCCCAAATATCAGATTTTTCCTGATACTAAAAATTAATTTGAGCCTGAGAGGTTTAAAAAGTCTTAAATTATGTTGTTTCAGTCTTATTTTTTTCACAAAGGTCTGAAATGTCATTAGTCTGTTTGTTTGTAAACTCAACTGAGCTGCAGTGTGATGTTAAACGGAGGGAGAAAAAAAACAGAAATCTCCTAACATGAATAAACGTCTCATTTGGAGAATGTACAAACAAAACTTTGGTTTCTGTCACCGGCGACAGTGAGTAAATGATCAGAGTGAAGGAAGATGCTGGATGTTTTCATGGGGAAGTGTCGGTTTAATCCACAGTGACTCAGATTCTAGGTGTAGTTCAGTAGTTGTTGGTCTTTATTATTAGAATTGGATCTGTTGTTTTTCGCCCTCATAATGGGAGCGATGTTGGTCTTAATTTTCATTTAAATGGTCTTAAAAATGTCTTTAAAAAGTCTTTTTTCTAAATCTGGGGAGTAAAACCTGGAGAGTCTGGATCCAAGTGCAGGTGCAGGAGAGAAGGAGAAGAGGAAGAAGTGATGAGGAGAGAGAAAAAGAGTGAGAAAGAGAAAAAGAGAAGAAACCACCTTTTCAAACCACCTGATTTTATTTTAATTGAATATTTTCACACTAAATAAACGATGATTCTTTTTCGCTGACTCTTTTTTTTCCTCTCGTCTCGTCGTGTTTTGGTCTCGGCCCTCGTGACCCCCCCCCCCCCCCCCCTCGGCTCTGACCAATCACAGCCTCCCTCCACACCCCCCCTCCCTCCTCCCGCCGCCGCCTCCCATCATGCACCGGGGCTCGGGGCTCGTCTCCAGCGAAGCGGAAACGGCCCGTTTCTCTGCGTCTCCATGGAAACGTGGGGCGATGACATCATCATCCCTCTGCACCGGAGCCTCGTCC
>NW_026570971.1:1439033-1486533 GCF_026225935.1 Boleophthalmus pectinirostris | reverse complement strand
ATGTTCAGATAAACTCTTTTGTTTTTCTGTGACTCAGATTAAACGTGTTTTGTTTTTTTCTGTCGTTCAGCCGGGAGCATCACCACTTTCTCTGGAGAGGCCAACCTGTGTCCCAAGTGCAACAAGAAGGTTTATTTTGGTGAGTCCTGCACTTTCCTCAGACGTGAACTTAACTCTTCCAGACCTGAGGGCAGTTTTAGTACATTTGTCCTCACCTGGATCTTAATTTTTCTATTAAAACTGCTCCTTTTACCCCCAAATGAAGTGTTATACATCATTTTTTTCACTACAAACTGTTATTTCACAATCTGCTGCTGGAGTCGTGTCATATCACTTTAATAAAAACCACAGGATCACAAATATAAAGAAAAACGAAAAATAAAATTCACACCCTTTCATACAAAACAAACAGCAAACATGTTTAATTTCTGGCCTTAGCTACAAAAGTATAAAATATGAAGTCTGAAAATAAACTCAAATTCTCCTTATTGCCTCAAAACAAAAACAAAAAAAGTGCAGTGTCCTCATGACTTGACTGGTGCAGGTCGTGGAAACAGCTGGAGTCAGGTCCAGGTCACAGAGTCACATCACTTCTACATTTACATGAGTTTATTACATTTGGATTTGGACATTTGGACTCAAATACAAATAAAAATAACAAGAGATGCACAATTACTCAGACCAAGATGTGTAATTTGTCCATTTATGTGAAAAATTTCTGCACTTAGAGCGACTTTTACACTTGTTCTGAACACAGACGCTCAGAACATCGAACATTTTGACTCACTTCACTCTTTGGCAAAGTTTAGACCAAACAAAATGGACGGAGCGCAGGAGTTTGGACCAAAACAAAGTTCCTATTGGACACTTGTCTTATAATGCCGGAAATACGCTCAAAAAGCAACTCAGCTTTTCCAGGAAAAGTCTGGAAGGGTTAAATCTCTGATCAGACGTGGAGAAGTTTCAGTCTGAATGTGATTCCAGAGGGTTGATTACAGAGCAGGTCACATCTCTCTGTCATATTTACATGTTTAAAAATGTTTCTGATGATGTTTTCTGTCTCTGTTGTTGCTGTTTTGTTGTTGTAGCGGAGAAGGTGACGTCTCTGGGGAAAGACTGGCACAGGCCGTGTCTGCGGTGTGAACGCTGCAGCAAAACTCTGGCCCCAGGAAGTCACGCAGAGGTCAGAATCTAACACTACTATTATTTTTATTTTAGGTTATTTTATTTTAGGTTATTGTATTTTAGGTTATTTTATTTTAGGTTATTTTATGTTTTTTTTTTTTTTAGGTTATTTTATTTTATTTATTTATTTTTTTTATTTTTTATTTTTTAGATTT
This sequence comes from Boleophthalmus pectinirostris, assembly GCF_026225935.1. Taxonomy (NCBI): domain Eukaryota; kingdom Metazoa; phylum Chordata; class Actinopteri; order Gobiiformes; family Gobiidae; genus Boleophthalmus; species Boleophthalmus pectinirostris. Next base: position 1,485,193 of record NW_026570971.1, on the reverse strand, counting down.
TTTATTTTTTATTTTATTTTAGGTTATTTTATTTTATTTTTAGGTTATTATTTTATTTTATTTATTTTTTTATTTTGGTTATTTTATTTTAGGTTATTTTATTTGGGTTATTTTATTTTATTTTAGGTTATTTTATTTTATTTATTTATTTATTTAGGTTTTTTATTTTATTTTATGTTACTTTATTTTATGTTTTTTTAGAGCTTGTGAGTTTATTTCTATTATTAATCTCTTTTTATTCCACTGGTCACATTTGGCTGTAGCACTTTTTTCACAGTCTGGACAGCAGGGGGCAGCACTGCACTTCTTATCACTGATGTAACACATTTGTTGCTGTTTCAGTCAAATATTGTGAATCTGAGACGTGTTTTTCTGACCTGTGCACCGTCTGGAGACTTGAGTCTGTGTCTCAGTCTGAGTTTGTTAAACATCATCGACACTACAGTTTATGATCACGTGTGACCAGGGAAACATTTGGACTCAGCCTCATTCACTGTTGTTTGTCTTTATGTTTAAAACTTTTTACATTTTATAAACACAGAAGCCACCAACTATATGACATGAGATACTGTTTATGGAATGATGTAGCAGTGCTTTAAACTAGAGACTCAATAATAACCAAAATATCGCAATAAAAGTCTCACAATCACATCATGGACTGTCACAATATTTCAAATCCCAAGTTCCTTTGCTTAAATTCATGGTTTTATAGAAGCAACAGCAAATAAACATCAGGAACTACATTTCCCATGATGCATTTCAGCACAGAAACCATGAAGAAATATGTTTTTTACTTGAATTCTTGGGATTATGATGGAAATAATTCACACCGAAATCTTATGAAGGTATTTTAAAAGTAAAAAAGTGTCACATCTACAATTACATCAGCCTGCCTAAAATATTGTAATAAATATCGTACTGTGAGATGAATATCGAGTGATTTGGATATCGTTACATTCCAACTCTAAACCCTTGACCTTCTCTCAGTTTCATGATGAATTTCCTGAAATGGTTTTCACTTCACCTCCAAATCAACACTAAAACTCGAATCAAAACTAGATCCTCATTTTTCAGGTTTCGATTTTTAAAAAAGTCCCACTGACGGGAGAGAAATGAGCCTTTAAACGACCTGGTCCGTAAACACACACAGACTCGTACACGTGAGCGTCGGACATGACAGACGCTCCCGGTTTTACTGCTGACGACAGATTTACCTCCAGTTTTAGTTTGGTTTGTAAAAACGTGTGAACTTCAAACTTTACAAAAGCCGTTGAGTCTGTTTGTTACAGTTACTGTTTTCTAAGGGTCGTACACTTGGTTTTCTAGTCTTGTATTTTTTATTTTTTTTTTTTTTTTTGGTTTGGGTTTTTTGTTTTTTTGTTTGTTTGTTTTTTCTTCACCACAGCACAGCAATCACTTTGGAAATTATGCCTATAGTTTGATTTATTTAATTATTTTTATTTATTTATTTATTTATTTATTATTATTATTATTTATTTATTTATTTTTATTTTATTTGATTTATTTATTTCACAAACTCCAGTTTAGAGCTTCATCAATCACGACTCCTAAAAATATAGTTTCAGTTTCAGTTTTACTCTTTTAATCTGTATTAATCTATTTCTAATGTTATGAAATCATTAAAGAAAGGTTTTTATTCTCATCGTGGGATCAGTATCGAGTATCGAGTCTGTGCCTTAGAAAAGTTCATATTGTGACAAAACTATTAAAAAAAAACTGGTAACACTTTATATTAACTACACCTTATTTAGCCTTAATAAAGCAAGAACAAAGGCTTAATTAATAATGAACAAAGATTTTATTAATAATGATTCACGCTTAGTAACTACTTAATTACTACCTTAATTAGCACTTGCACTTAATTTGCCTGTGCTGTAAATAGTTACTCATAATTATTTCATACTTAATTACTCATGAACTAACCATTTATTAATCATTAGTAAACTATGAGAGAATGATTTACTAATAATGAAATGCAATGATAATTCAGGCAGCTGTTATCTGTTAGTTTAGTCTTTTTGAGAGATTTTCTAAAGTGAAGATGAATTATCCTTTATTAAGCATTTACTAAGTTTGAATCATTGTTAATTAAGTCTTTGTTCATGCTTTATTAAGGCTAAATAAGGTGTAGTTATTATAAAGTTTTACCAAAAAACCTGAGCGTAAATCTGACTTAGGTTTTTTGGTAACACTTTATAATAACTACACCTTATTTAGCCTTAATAAAGCATGAACAAAGACTTAATTAATAATGATTCACACTTAGTAACTACTTAAGTACTACCTGAATTAGCACTTGCACTTAATTTGCCTGTGCTGTAAATAGTTACTCATAATTATTTATTTACTTTATATTATTTATTTATAGTTACTCATAATTACTCATGAACTAACCATTTATTAATCATTAGTAAACTATGAGAGAATGATTTACTAATAATGAAATGCAATGATAATTCAGGCAGCTGTTATCTGTTAGTTTAGTCTTTTTGAGAGATTTTCTAAAGTGAAGACAAACTATCCTTTATTAAGCATTTACTAAGCATGAATCATTATTAATTAAGTCTTTATTCATGCTTTATTAAGGCTAAATAAGGTGTAGTTATTATAAAGTGTTACCAAAAAACCTGAGTGTAAATCTGACTTGTTGTTGTTTGTTTTTCAGCACGACGGAATGCCGTACTGCCACAAACCCTGCTACGCCGTTCTGTTCGGGCCCAAAGGTAACCGCTAGGGGGCGCCGCCGCTTCAACTCCGTCTCTCCGCTCTCGGCCTGAACGTTAAACCGGGCGCGTCCGGATTCTGCACGAGTCGCTCACACGCCGCAGAGTTTCTTAATCTAATCTCCGTGTCACTGCAAAACCACTTTAAGACCTCACGACTTCTACTTCTGCTGCTTCTGCTTCTACTGGGGGGAAACTTTAACCACAGACTTTCAAAAAATTCAGGTTAAACTCACTCGACGAGAATTAAAAGCAGTGATTCTCTGACAAAAAACGCTTCATAATTACAGTTAAACAGCACTTATTTTGATTTCAAGAGCTGCTTTTATAAAATATCTGAGCTGTTTTTGAAAATTCACTTGAGTTTAATTCTAATTACGCTGTTTTTAAGTCTTGTAGAAACTGAATTTTTTTGTTTTTAATCCTCAAAACCACAAACCGAACTCAGACTTAAAAAAAACAGCTCCACGTTTTTTTGTTTTTTTTTTTTTGATAAGGCGACGTTGTTCTTTCCTGGTTAAAAGCTCAAAAAAAAACTCTATTTTGCGTAATGTGTTTTGAATTTTTACATATGGAAAACTGGAAGATGCAAATGCTCCTGAATTTCTGTCAATGCAAAACACCAAAGCTGCCGGGAAAGACGAGTTTAAAAAGCTTAATGTCGTTTTCTCGTCACAAACAAACCTGGAGATGTGTTTTGTTTCATTCGCACAAGTTTAACGCACAAAACAAACTGCACTTTTACGATGAGTTTTTCAAAATAAAACCAAAAATAAGAAAATGAAAAGAAAAAAAAACAACTATTTTCTTCATTCTTTGTCTCCAAAACCAAAATGAAAAAAAAAAACAGATCATGATTCGTTTTTTCAGTTTTTGATTTTGTGTTTAAATGAAAAATGAAAAAAAAAAAAAAAACGGATAACGGACTGAACCAGAACTAAACCAGGACTAAACCAGGACTGAACCAGGACTAAACCAGGACTACACCAGGTCTAAACCAGGACTAAACCAGGACTAAACCAGGACTACACCAGGTCTAAACCAGGACTAAACCAGGACTAAACCAGAACTAAACCAGGACTAAAATGGGACTAAACCAGGACTAAACCAGGACTGAACCAGGACTAAACCAGGACTAAAATGGGGCTAAACCAGGACTAAACCAGGACTAAAACGGGGCTAAAACCAGGACTAATCTTGGACTTGAAAGGCAGAACCCCAGTCAGTCAGACACTCAGTCCTGGTTTAGTCCTGGTTTAGTCCTGGTTTAGTCCTGGTTTAGTCCTCAGTCGTGATTCAGTCAAAATCGAAAACTTTGGTTTTGGAGACAAATAATGAAGAAAATATTTGGTCTTTTTTTTGTTTTTTTCGTTTTCTTATTTTTAGTTTTATTTTGAAAAACAAATTTACAAACGACACACAGATCGAACAACATGAGGAGACGACTTAAACCTCACAAGAGTCACTTTTGCGTAAGATATAATAATATATAATAATTTTATATCTCAGTAGAACCAAACTGCATTAAAAGTGTCGCCCACCTTCGTCTCAAACCTTCTGCTCCTCCTCCTCCTCTTCTTCTTCTTCTTCTTCTTCTTCTTCTTCTTCTCTGCTTCTCCTGTTTTTCTGCTTTGACCTTTGACCTTTTGCCTTTTGCCTCGTTCTCACCCTGGTTTTTGTCCCTCTGTGCTTGTGCTCGTTTCAGGCGTGAACACCGGCGGCGTGGGCAGCTACATCTACGAGAAGGAGCCCAGCGCCGTGACCGAACCCTGAGAATCCAACCCTCAACCTCCACCTCCTCCACCTCCTCCTCCACCTCCTCCACCTCCTCCCTCGCTCTTCCTCTCCACCCACAACAGTGTTACGTCTCCAACTCTGTCCCTTCAGCGCTCAGTGTCCGACCTCCCGCTTCTCCAAAAACTCCCCAAAAACCCAGTAAAACCGTAGAAACCGCGAGCAGATTCTCCAGTGACGTGATTCTACCGTAAACGCCATGATTTCATTTTGTAAACGAAAACACCACGAGGAATAAAAGTAGTGACATCGGAAACGGGCGCTTCCAGGTTTTCCTGAACTTTGGGGGAGATTTCTCGTCGGTTTCAAACTCGAATCTGAGTCTTGACACTTCGCCGACGACGTTCTTTAAAAAAAACAAAAAAACGACGGCTTCATGACGTCACGAGGTGGAACAGAACCACCGGAGTCACACTGAAAACCAGGACTAAACCAGGTCTAAACCAGGACTAAACCAGGTCTAAACCAGGACTAAACCAGGACTAAACCAGGTCTAAACCAGGACTAAACCAGGTCTAAACCAGGTCTAAACCAGGTCTAAACCAGGGACTAAACCAGGACTAAACCAGGTCTAAACCAGGACTAAACCAGGTCTAAACCAGGTCTAAACCAGGTCTAAACCAGGGACTAAACCAGGACTAAACCAGGACTAAACCAGGTCTAAACCAGGTCTAAACCAGGGACTAAACCAGGACTAAACCAGGACTAAACCAGGTCTAAACCAGGTCTAAACCAGGTCTAAACCAGGACTAAACCAGGTCTAAACCAGGTCTAAACCAGGTCTAAACCAGGACTAAACCAGGACTAAACCAGGACTAAACCAGGTCTATCCAGGAACTAAACCAGGTCTAAACCAGGTCTAAACCAGGTCTAAACCAGGACTAAACCAGGTCTAAATCAGGTCCTTTGGAAAAGTTGCAGAGTGGAGCTTTAATTAAAAGATTTCAAAGTCATGATTCTTTTCCACTCGTTTCAAACTTAATTATTGTTTTTTTTTTAAATAAAAAAATGTGCCATAAAAGTGGATCTAAAACTATTTGAAAAGATTCTTGCGACTGTTCCTCAAAGAACCACAAAGATCAGGACTAAACCGAGATCTAAACCAGGTCTGGACGTGGACTAAACCAGGTCTACAGTGGGACTTGAACCGTTTCTCACGAACTAAAATCAAAAAAACTTGAGAAAATCCGCTCACTTGACCCTAAACCGTTTGTGTTTCTGTCTCGACGTCTTTTTGAAATCTCCTCCAAAGCGTAAACGAGGTGAGGTGCATCGTGGGAAATGTAGTCTGACACGCAGGAGCCGAGGAGCAGCTGCGGCTCACAGGCGGCTCCCAGAAAACCCCAGAAATCCTCTCGTTTTTGTTTTTTTTCTTACACTTTTGGCCGTCCACATTCCTGTTCTGAAACTCGTGTGGAGTTTTTTGACGCCCGCAGCTCGACCGCGATGTCGGACCCACATTTTTCTCCTCGCATGTTTTTTCTCTAACTGTATTTTTGCTAAACACTAAAAAAATTAAAGCGTAAAATAAAACTCGACGACCAGCGCGAAGCCGAGAAACGACGGAACTGCAAAACGTTTCAACGGATTTAGACGAAATCTGATGGAAAAAAAACATGTTTGGTTCTTTAAAGTTACTGGTTCAAAACGAGAACTAAACCAGGACTAAACCAGGTCTCTAAACCAGGTCTATCCAAGGACTATATCAGGTCTAAAGCAGGTCTATCTACAGACTAAACCAGGTCTGAACCAGGTCTAAACCAGGTCTAGCCCAGAACTAAACCAGATCTAAACCAGATCTCGCCCTGAACCAAAGCAGGTCTAAACTAGGTCTAGCCAAGAAAAAACCAGGTCTACCCGAGGACTAAATCAGGTCTAAACCAGGTCTAGCCTGGAACTAAAGCAGATCTAAACCAGGTTTAACCAAGGCACAAACCAGGTCTAAACCAGGTCTATCCAAGGACTAAATCAGATCTAAACCAGGTCTAGCCCAGAACTAAAGCAGATCTAAACTAGGTCTGTCCAAGAACTAAACCAGGTCTAAACCAGGTCTCTCGCCAAGGACTAAGCCAGGTCTATTGAAGGACTAAATCATCAGGTCGAAATCAGGTCTAGCCCTGAACTAAACCAGGTCTAAACCGAGTCTAGCCCAGAACTAAATCAGATCTAAACCAGGTCTAGCCAAGGACTAACCCAGGTTTAGCCCAGAACTAAACCAGGTCTATCCAAGGACTTAACTATGTCTAAACCAGGTCTAGCCCAGATTTAAACCAGGTCTATCCAAGGACTAAAGTAGGTCTAAACCAGGTCTCTCGCCAAGGACTTAACCAGGTCTATTCAAGGACTAAATCAGGTCGAAATCAGGTCTAGCCCTGAACTAAACCAGGTCTAAACCGAGTCTAGCCCAGAACTAAATCAGATCTAAACTAGGTCTAGCCAAGGACTAAACCAGGTCTGGCCCAGGTCTAAACACACATTTGACTCTTTAAATTTACAGTTTTTTAAATGAAATGAAACGTAATAAAACGTTAAAGGAACTCGAGTGAAACCAGGACTTTTTAGGACTAAACCTGGACTAAAACAGGTCTAAACAGGACCACAGATTAAGACGATTTTAATTCATAAAATCCAACGAGAAAATGTGGGAGTAACAAATGAATTTTAGGTCTAAACCAGAACCGAGTCTAAACCCAGACAGAAACGCGGAAAATGTTTTATTCTAAATCCTAAATCCGGATTTAAACGTAAAATAAAGTTGTATAGAAAAAGACGGAGGAGGGACTGAACCTGGATCAAACCTGGACTTCAAGATCCAAAAGTAAACTTGGATTAGACTCGACTAAACCAGGATCAACGGAACAGAAGTGAAACCAGGATCAGTGTAGGACTAAACCTGGACTAAAGCAGGTCTGATCTTGGACTAAACCAGGACTAAACCAAGAGATTAAGAATATTTGAATTCATAAAACGAGAAAAAGACGAAGTAAGAAATGAACAAAACCAGGATTTGAATAAACTAAGACTTTAAAGACAAACTTTTATTCATTAGAAATCAAATTATAAACCAGGATTTAGTCGGGATTATTATAAATTCCGTTGTAAACTTTGAATAAACACAGATTTTATTATTTGTTATTGAATTACTAAACCAGGACTAAAGAGACTAAATGAGTTTCTACAGAGAACGGGAGAGTCAAATGGACTGAACCAGATATAAACCAGGACTGGACCAGGATCCAACCAGGATTTACTGAGGACTAGAGCATATCTTATCTGCAGGTCTAAACCAGGTCTATCCAAGGTCTAAACAAGGACTAAACCAGGTCTATTCAAGGTCTAAACAAGGACTAAACCAGGTCTATCCAAGGACTAAAGCAGGTCTAGACCAGAACTAAACCAGGTTGATCCAAGGGCTAAACCAGATCTAGACCAGAACTAAACCAGGTCTAGACCAGAACAAAACCAGGTCTATCCAAGGACTAAACCAGGACTAACCCAGGTCTATCTAAGGACTAAACGAGGTCTAGCCCAGAACTAAACCAGGTCTAGATCAGTTGTTCAAATCCACAACTAGAACCTGGTCTAAACCTGGTCTAAACCAGGACTAAACCAGGTCTAAACTGGTTGTTTCTCTTTAAATCCCGTTAAACGTTTGCGCGGTTTTGTTGTGACTCGCGCTCTCACGTGTTTGTTTGTTTGTTTGTTTATTTGTTTGTATTTATTGTGCGTTTTTGCCACGACTTTAACTTTAGAATCACACACGAGCTGTAAACATCTCTGAAAAAAGAAAAGATTTTTATGATGATCTATTTTTAAGAGAATAAATAACCTGCTGTTTTTCCTCGAGAGAAAATGTTGACGTTTATATATTTTTGCCTTTAGCATTAGCATTAGCGTTAGCGTTAGCGTTAGCACAGACAGTCGTTCTCTTGAATGAGCCGTAAAATAAAAACATCAAATGTTTGAGTTTTTGTACAAAGTGGAGTTCAGCACTTGGACCAGAGCCCTGCTGCTACTGTCTGTAACCCTCAATAAACTATTCTGATCTCACAACTTTTTGTCCTTTTTTTTTGTGTCTTTTTTAAAATAATAAATAATGTAACATTTACCCGCAAGCGGCAACGATCGGCAACACATCTGACATCATAATTAGTGCTGTCAAGCGAGATTAATTAATTATGATCTGCAATTAATTAATCTCTTTTTTAATCTCACCTAAAAATTGCTGAGAAAAACCTTCAACTTGAAGTATTTTAATTTGAATTCATTATTACATTATTTTCCTACTATCAACGTTATATAAGTAACATCATTATCAATCAATCAATCAAACTTTATTTGTATAGCACTTTTCATACATTTGAAATGTAGCACAAAGTACTTCACATGCAACAGAAAAAATTACAATATTAAAAATAACAGCAGCCCCCCCCCCATTATTTCATATATACAAGAATAAAACATAAACATAAAGCTCCTAAAGGTTATAATAAAAATATAAATGGAGAGCTAAAAACAGATGGAGACTAAATAAAATATAAATGGTAATTTAATTAAAAGCTAATAATAATAATAATAATAATAATAATACTGATAAAACAAGTAAAAGTTTCAATTAAAAGCTAAATTAAAAAGATACATTTTGAGTTATGTTATTATTACTAATCTGCATAAATAAACTCAACTTTACAACATATAAACATTTGACATTATAATGTGTTTTATGCAGATTTGTTCAAGTCTCACAGAAACTAAACTAAAAACCACATGACTCATTTGCATAAACTAAGCCAGAAAAGAAAAAAAAAACAAACGCTTGTGTCGCTGATGCAGTTCAACTTCTGTCGGACTCAAGGACACGACTCAGTGGAATATCGATGTTCTTTCTGTGACAGAGGGAGGTTCTGCTGAAGGTGAGTCTGTTCTGTTTGTGTCGTGATGTTTTCAGATCAGACGTGTGCAGGTTTATCACAGACGCAGCGAGAACGAGAATGAAAATTACAATTCTTTGCGGGAGCGACGTGTTGTTGTCCAACACATAAAAACAGATTTTATAATAAGGCAACTCGTACAGAAACAGTAAAGTTAGAGATTAAAAATAAGATTAACGCGATTAAAAAAACATAAAAAAATATGACTGTAATTAATTAATCGCAATTAGCGCAATAATTTGACACCCCTAATCATAATATCAGAGTGAGTGGCTCAAGTCCACCGGGTCGTGTCTCCAGAACCTGTGGGGACATGGGAACAGCATTTTATACAAGTTCTCGACCTTCCTGACGTCACCGTGGAAACACTGATGAATGACGAGCGTCTGGACGTCTCGTCGGGGTCACACGGGTTTGAGTCTCACAGGCCCCTGACATAAACACGTCCACATGTTTCACAACTGACCAGAGTCCAACTGTCCCACTGTCCAGAGAGTGGACACAGGACACTGGACACTGGACACAGGACACAGGACACAGGACACAGGACACTGGACACTGGACACTGGACACACACTGGACACTGGACACAGGACACAGGACACAGGACACAGGACACACACAGGACACTGGACACTGGACACAGGACACTGGACACTGGACACAGGACACAGGACACTGGACACAGGACACAGGACACTGGACACTGGACACAGGACACTGGACACTGGACACTGGACACAGGACACTGGACACTGGACACTGGACACTGGACACTGGACACTGGACACTGGACACAGGACACTGGACACTGGACACAGGACACAGGACACAGGACACTGGACACTGGACACAGGACACAGTGGACACAGGACACTGGACACTGGACACAGGACACAGGACACTGGACACAGGACACAGGACACTGGACAGGACACTGGACACTGGACACAGGACACTGGACACTGGACACAGGACACTGGACACTGGACACTGGACACAGGACACAGGACACAGGACACAGGACACTGGACACTGGACACAGGACACTGGACACTGGACACTGGACACAGGACACTGGACACAGGACACACACTGGACACATGGACACTGGACACAGGACACAGGGGACACTTGGACACTGTTCTCGGGGAAATGCAAACGCACAAATTCTTACTCATTAGTTAAATCTAGTTGAGACAAAAAAAGCACAAACCTCATCGTGTGACGCTCCAAACCACAAACCACAAGCCTCTGACCTGCTCTGACACTGGCTGGTCGGGGTCATGTTTGGGTCACGTTTGGGTCACGTTTAGGGCATGTTTGGGGCACGGTTGGAACATGTTTGGGTCATATTTGGGGCACATTTGGGTCACGTTGGTCGTATGTTTGGGTCACGTTTCGGTCATGTTTAGGTCATGTTTGGGGCACGTTTAGGGCACATTTGGGACATATTTAGGACACGTTTGGGACATTTTTGGGGTCATGTTTAGGGCACATTTGGGGTCATGTTTGGGGCATGATTGGGACATGTTTTGGGTCATATTTGGGGCACATTTGGGTCACGTTGGTAGTACGTTTGGGTCACATTTCGATCATGTTTAGGTCATGTTTGGGACACATTTGGGTCAAGTTTGGGGTACATTTGGGGCATGTTTACGGCACATTTGGTCATGTTTAGGGCACGTTTGGGTCACGTTAAGGGCACGTTTGGGTCACCTTTGGGGCATGTTTTGGTCCATTTGGGTCACATTTAGAGCACATTTAGGTCACATGTGGGGCACGTTTAGGGCATGTTCAGGTCACGTTTGGGGCATGTTTGGGTCACTTTGGGAACACATTTGGGGCACGTTTGGATCATGTTTGAGTCACATTTGGGGCACGTTTAGGGGCACATTTGGATCAAGTTTCAATCATGTTCGAGGCACAGTAAGATCATGTTTGAATCACATTTTGGGCACATTTCAGTCACGTTTTGATCACGTTTAGATCAGATTTGAGTCACATTTGGGGCACATTCAAATCATGTTCAGGGGCACGTTCAGATCACGTTTGGATCACGTTCGGATCACGTTCAGGGGCACGTTTAGGTAACGTTTGGCCGCTGTAAACCTCACATCATCGGGTGCATTGTGTGTGTCCTGGTGAGACCTGCACGCCTCTGACAGCCTGAGCCCCGTTGAAGAGCTGAGCCTCCCACAGCTGTTTGTGCGGCTCTGTGTCACACCCACGGGATTACGGGTAAATCTGTACGAAACAAAACCAAATGATCGTTAAAACACAAGAGCGGGGTCAGGCCGGGGCACAGGGTGAGGCCGGGGCGCAGAGTTTAATGTCAACATCACATCTATCCATCAAAATCAGGCTGCTCTTTAATGCTATAAAAAAGAAAGAAAAACAAACATAATAATGACACTGGGGACATTCAAAGCACCAGAAAAGTTACATAATGCACCTTTAAAGAGCCCGTGTGACTCTATTTTCCTGCAGATTTTGGCTTTGGAGCTCTTCCCTCAAACAGAAAACACTCAGTTCCACCTTGTGATGTCACGTGGTAATACAGGAAGCGCTCCACTGTGTTTTTAAACTCCAAACGCCTTCACTTCTGGAGTCATTTGGATCATTTCGAGCCCTGGAGTCGACGATCTCGGCTGAACAAAAGGAGCTGCTCACTTGAAAACTACAAAACTGCCGCCTCATGACATCACCGGGTGGAGCAGAGCGTTTCGACCTTTGGAGATGTAAACAGACTAATAATAATAAAGAGTTACTCAAACTTTGTGTGTGAATGAAACAAACACAAGTCCAGGTGTGTTTTTGCAGAGGGAACAGCATTAGAAGACGGATTAAAGCGACTTGTAATGAACAGAAGTGTTTTTGTTCCTCTCTCCACCCTTTACCTGACCATTATGTAACTCTATTGTCCTTTTCTCTCTCCTCCCTCGCTCTCCTCTCGCTCTTTCTACCTCTTTCTGTCGCTTCTCTCCATCTCCCAGTCTCTTTCGTTCTCTCTGTCTCTCCACTACTGAAGCCGAGAGTCACAACAAACGCAAACGCCGCAACAAATACAAACACGACAACACAACAAAAAGCCACAACAAACCAATAAAGACACAACAAACAAACAAAAAAACACAACACACAAAAAAAACAACACACCAAAAAAAAACACAACACACCAAAAAAAAAGCCACAACACAACAAAAAAGCCACAACAAACTAAAAAAGCCACAACAAACTTAAAAAAGCCACAACAAACCAAAAAAGCCATAACACACCAAAAAAGCCACAACAAACTAAAAAAGCCACAACACACCAAAAAAGCCACAACAAACAAAAAAGCCACAACAAAAAAAAGCCACAACAAACCAAAAAAGCCACACACACCAAAAAAGCCACAACAAACTAAAAACCACAAACTTTAAAAAAGCCACAACAAACCAAAAAAAAGCCACCAACACACCAAAAAAGCCACAAACAAACAAAAAGCCAAAAAACCAAAAAGCCACCACAAAAAAAAGCCACAACAAACTAAAAAAGCCACAACACACCAAAAAAGCCACAACACACTAAAAAAGCCACAACACACCAAAAAAGACACAACTGAAATGAACGCGGGACTCTATTTTAATTCAGACGCCACAACAAAATGCAAATGCCACAACACATTAAAAAGCCACAACACACCAAAAAAAGCCACAACAAACCAAAAAAGCCACAAAACAACAAAAAAAGCCACAATGCAAATGCCGCAACAAATACAAACGCCACAACACAAATGCAAATGCCACAACACATTAAAAAGCCACAACAAACCAAAAAAAGCCACAATAAACCCAAAAAGGCCACAACACAAATGCAAATGTCACAACACATCAAAAAGCCACAACACATCAAAAAGCCACAACACATTCAAAAACCACAACACAAACGCAAAAGCCACAACACATTAAAAAGCCACAACGGAAGTGACCGCGGGACCAAGCAGCAAGTGAAGAAGAAGAACTACAACGTGAAACGAATAATGATAAAACAATAAATTACTTTTACTTACGTTTCCAACTTCTCCGTTCCTTTACTTTTCACGTTGTAGTTCTTCTTCTTCACTTGTCCGTCCGTCACTTCCGTTGTTCTTGTAATAATCTTATAAATGCACAAGCGCAAAAATGATCTCTTTAATAAAGCAGGAAAAATACAAACAATCATGATAATATAATGTGTTTAATTCAGCCTTGACACATTTGTTTATGTTTCACACAAACTGAAGATAAAATGACATGACTCATTTATATTTACAAGTATTTGTGATCATATTTCATTCTGGTCGGTAAATGTGCAGAGGTTAAATCTTAATGCAAAACCACTGAGAGAATGTGACTGTAAATGTGACGAACTAGAAAAACTCACTTGATTCACTTTGATTCAGTTTTGTGTAAAGTTCTAGAGGAAGTGGGATTAAAGGAGAGGTTCTCAAACTCTGGTTCAGGGTCCAAAAAAGAGGTGCAGAACAGTTTGTTTGGTTTATTTTAAGACTAAATGAACATTAACAGGATCAAATGGAGATAGATTTATAAAAACACTGATATAAATGTGTGAAAATAACTGTAAAATACAAGTAAATTAAAGAAATGCCAAAGATGGTTTTAATTTGGTCTCGATGGGCCGTGGTCTCGGTTTTGACCTGTAAAAGTCTCGGTCTCGTCTCAGTCTCAGACCCTGTGGTCTTGGACTGGTCTTGGTCTGGATTAGTGCAGTTTTGACGACAGCACTAACTAAAGTCGCTGTGTCAGCTGAACGGAAATGACCTCATATTTCTGCAAAAATAATAATGAATCATTTTAGAAATAAACTCGCACAAATGAAACAGTCACAGCACAAAACAGAACAAACAAAATACAAACGTTTGGTTTAATTTTCTGTTGTTTTGAGGCTGTTTCACATTTTGAGGCTCGACGACGTCATCGAAAATAAAACTGTTCATATTTTAAGAACCAGAATCACACAAAACAAACTTTTTACAGCACGAACCAAACGATTGACTCCATTGTTTTGTAGTTTCAGAGCAGTTTGAAGTTTCCTTGGGGCTGGTGACTCCAATTTGACCTGTAAAAGAATCAAACTAAAGCAACACAAATTAAACTTTTTGCAGCACAAACGACTGACAGAGTTTTTGTGTAGGTTTATGTTTGATGGGGGTGACTTCATGGAGGTCTATGGATAGAATATGACACACACACACACACACACACACACACACGTCAAACATATTCTCCAAATTCACTCTTCTCTCTCACTTCCCGTCTTTGTGTCAAACTATTTCCTGTTTTTATCCTCCAAAATCTCTGGGCTCATTTAAACTCACAAACAGCTCAGATGGACACAGATTATATAAACTCACACCGTTTGTCTTTTTATTCTTGTCTGGAACAGAACCAAGACTAAATCTGGACTAAACCAGGTCCAAGTCCAAACCCAAACCCTGACTAAACCCATTTTAAATCAATGTTACAGATTTTATTTGTATTTTTTGGACATGTTAGAGAACAGATGTACAGCGACGTGTGGCTGAAGTCTGAATAATAAAAAGTGGAGTGAGTCTGTGTTTGTCACGTGTGCGTTTGGTAAATGTGCATAAATCTCGCTGCAGGAGAAAACGTCATTCGAGTTTCCAGATGAACCTGCAGGATCTATAGGCGCGTACGTGACCTGAGCTCTGTTTGTGTTTATCTCGGGAGATTACGGACGAGTTTCAAAGTGAGTTCTGGTCTGGAGTCGATTTGAGGTTTGACACATTGGAGCGGCTCGAGTGCTCGCAGCTGCAGCGGACGAGCGGAGACTAAACAAAGGCCGTGAGAAGAATCGGGCTTTGGGGAAACACTGCGGTTCTGAAAATTCATCTGCTCCAAACCGTCCGTGAAAGCGGCTGCACCGGGTTCTGCTCATGTCACAAACTAAAATGTGTTTAAATGTGACAAAAGGAGCAGGAGTTCAGTCGGTCGAGCGTTCGTCCACTGATCTGAAGGTTTGTGGTTCGAAATCTGCTCAACATCACGGGATGAGCATCAGATCCACTGACCCACAGGTTGCTGGTGTGATTCCAGCTCCCACAGATGAATGCTGTCACTGTGTCCTTGGGCAAGACACTTCCTTGTTGTAAAGCGTTTTGAGGCCCTGAAGGTGGAAAAGCGCCACAGTAAAAGTGACAAGAGCAGCTCCTCTTCTCTCTCTGCATCTGATCACTGAGCATTTTTATCTTCCGTGAAACAGTAAATAATGCTGGGGTGCTGTTAGCATGCTAGTTGTTAGTATTACTGTGACTTGTCGTCTTAAGGCTCGTTCAGACGGCGGCGTCGAGGCGTCTGGTTCACACGCAAACTCTATTTGGATGTGCGTCTCAGTGGTCCTGTGTGTTTGCGGCGTGGATCTGCCATCGACTCGTCGTGTCTTGAACGTTCAGATGTCAGAAGTTTAAAAAAGCTGAAGTTTTGGCCTCGGATGCACCACGTCAACCAATCAGGGACGAGTATCCAGTGACGTAGCAACGTTATTACCCAGAAGAAGAAGAAGAAAGAGAAAGACCCAAGAACCAGGACCAGGAGCCACAAACAATATAAACACGCCACAACCACCGAACTGATCTCCAGGACCGGACCAGGACCAGGACTGGACCAAGACTGGACCAAGACTGGCCCGGTGTCTTTAGCGGAGTATAAATATAAACTCGCCTCAGCAGCTGAGCCGATCTCCTCGTCTGATGTGTTTACAAAAACATTAAAGTCAGAGCTGCTCCAGGAAAAGACGGGAAATGTGACGGACGCCCGGGAGGCGCGTTGGGGACGTCCAGGAGGTTTTTTGTCTGAACTTTTATAAAGTCGAGAGGCGACAGTGAAAACAGGACACGAGCAAAACTGACCTCAAAACTGCATTTAAAAGTTTGTGACATTTCATTCCATCTTTTTTTTTTTTTTTTTTGCATGTCAAAAATGTACTTTAATTTATTTATCTGATCTATTCATTTTAAATATTATATAAATGTTTATTTTGTAATTCCAAAGGCCCCTGAGCTGCAGAGGCTCAGGTCTGATCAGACTTTTGTGACTGAAACTACGACTGCAGTATTTATTATATCCTGCATTATATAAGTATTTATTTATTATATAAGTATTATTTATTTATTTTTATTTGATTAATTTGTTCTGTTTCTGGTGCAGCTTCCTGCAGATGTTTTTAGTTGTATTTCATAAGTTCACGTCAAACTCCTCGTAAATCAACACTGGAGCAGTTTGAACGATGAAAACAGAAGAAGAAGAAATATGTGACAGTGTCGTCCTCCTCACGTCTCCTCCTCACGTCTCCTCACGTCTCCTCACGTCTCCTCACGTCTCCTCCTCACGTCTCCTCCTCACGTCTCCTCCTCACGTCTCCTCACGTCTCCTCCTCACGTCTCCTCCTCACGTCTCCTCACGTCTCCTCCTCACGTCTCCTCACGTCTCCTCCTCACGTCTCCTCCTCACGTCTCCTCACGTCTCCTCCTCACGTCTCCTCACGTCTCCTCACGTCTCCTCACGTCTCCTCACGTCTCCTCTCTCACGTCTCCTCACGTCTCCTCCTCTCCTCACGTCTCCTCACTCACGTCTCCTCACGTCTCCTCACGTCTCCTCCTCACGTCTCCTCCTCACGTCTCCTCCTCACGTCTCCTCACGTCTCCTCCTCACGTCTCCTCACGTCTCCTCACTCTCTCACGTCTCCTCCTCACGTCTCCTCCTCCTCACGTCTCCTCCTCACGTCTCCTCTCCTCTCACGTCTCCTCACGTCTCCTCCTCAGTCTCCTCCTCACGTCTGTCTCCTCACGTCTCCTCACGTCTCCTCTCTCCTCACGTCTCCTCACGTCTCCTCCTCACGTCTCCTCACGTCTCCTCACGTCTCCTCACGTCTCCTCTCCTCCTCACGTCTCCTCACGTCTCCTCACGTCTCCTCCTCACGTCTCCTCCTCACGTCTCCTCCTCACGTCTCCTCACGTCTCCTCCTCACGTCACGTCTCCTCACGTCTCCTCACGTCTCCTCCTCACGTCTCCTCCTCACGTCTCCTCACGTCTCCTCACGTCTCCTCCTCACGTCTCCTCACGTCTCCTCACGTCTCCTCACGTCTCCTCCTCACGTCTCCTCACGTCTCCTCACGTCTCCTCACGTCTCCTCACGTCTCCTCCTCACGTCTCCTCCTCACGTCTCCTCACGTCTCCTCACGTCTCCTCACGTCTCCTCCTCACGTCTCCTCACGTCTCCTCACGTCTCCTCCTCACGTCACGTCTCCTCACGTCTCCTCACGTCTCCTCTCCTCACGTCTCCTCCTCACCTCCTCACGTCTCCTCACGTCTCCTCACGTCTCCTCCTCACGTCTCCTCACGTCTCCTCACGTCTCCTCCTCACGTCTCCTCACGTCTCCTCACGTCTCCTCACGTCTCCTCACGTCTCCTCCTCACGTCTCCTCACGTCTCCTCACGTCTCCTCCTCACGTCTCCTCCTCACGTCTCCTCCTCACGTCTCCTCACGTCTCCTCACGTCTCCTCACGTCTCCTCCTCACGTCTCCTCACGTCTCCTCCTCACGTCTCCTCCTCACGTCTCCTCACGTCTCCTCCTCACGTCTCCTCACGTCTCCTCCTCACGTCTCCTCGGGGTCTGAGGCCTGAGACTCAAACAAAACTGCAAACAAAGAGCCCAGTGTGAGGGTGAGGACAGAGGACAGAGGACAGAGGACAGAGGACAGAGGACAGAGGACAGAGGACAGAGGACGAGAGGAAGACGAGGAGGACGAGGAGGAGGAGGGACAGAATGTGGAGAAACGAGACAATGAACGAAACAATCAACAAGAAAAACAAGAAATGCCTCCAGGCTGAGGTCACGGCCGCTCGTTCAACAGTATTTGTCGTTTGTTGGTGTGATTCCCACAGCTGCAACACAAACCCAAAATAAACAATTAAACTCACTAATAAAATCTAAACCATAATAAATCATGATAAAGATAATAAAAAGGAGAAACATTCTTCATGAACAATTTATCCTCAACGATCAAGAGAAGAAAGAACAAAACTAAAAGTCGTTTCAGTCCAATCGACAGGGAAAAAAAAAACTGTTATTAAACATTTTAAAATCTGAATTATTTGGATTATGACGAGAGAAAAGCTGCGTATTTATAATTTTATTTGCCTCCACAAACTATCACCAGACCTGGTTTAGTCCTGGTTTAGACCTGGTTTAGTCCTTTTTTAGACCTTGTATAGTCCTGGTTACACCTGGTTTAATCTTGGTTTAGTCAAAACTTAGTCCTGCTTCTGGTTTTAATCTTGTTTAGAAATGGTTTCGTCAGTGGTTCAGATGTGGGTTTTTATTGTCTTGGTTTAGACCAGTTTTAGTCCTGGTTTTAGACCAGGTTTAGTCCTGGTTTAGTCCTGGTTTAGACCTGGTTTAGTTTTAGTCCTGGTTTAGTCCTGGTTTAGACCTTGTTTTAGACCTGGTTTAGTCCTGGTTTAGTCCTTTTAGTCCTTGTTTAGTCCTGGTTTAGTCCTGGTTTAGTCCTGGTTTAGTCCTGGTTTAGTCCTGGTTTAGTCCTGGTTTAGTCCTGGTTTAGTCCTGGTTTAGTCCTGGTTTAGTTCTTGTTATTGTTTGGATTATGACAGAAAAGTCACATATTTATCTTTTTCACCTTCACAAAATCTCGTTGTAAATCTCGTTCTTACTGTGAGATTCAGATTGTGTAAATATCGTATCAATAGATTTTACATTTACATCTTTATTTTGTTCATTTATTTTAATTTAAATTCCAACCCGTTTGTCTCATTAACCAAAACTGCCGCCTGTTTTTCACTGTGACGACTCTTCTTCAGGTTTCGTGTTTTCGGAGTTGGTTTCTGAGCGTTTCTGGGCTGGAGAAATGTTTTTTCCGAAGCTCCGAGTCTGGAAACATAATCATCGATTGTTACACGAGGAGCTGAGGCCCGTGAACGTCTCGTCCGATTAAAGCTGGAGCCCATCAGCAGCTCCAGTCTGTTCATCCAGACTCCAGCGCTGGAAATACCCCGAGCTTCTGTTTGAGACGCTTTATTTATATCAACCAGTCACCAGGACTAAAGCAGGACTGTATCAGGGTCTAAACCAGGTCTAAACCAGGTCTAAACCAGGACTAAACCTGGACTAAACCAGGACTAAAGCAGGACTAAACCAGGACTAAACCAGGACTAAACCAGGACTAAACCAGGACTAAACCAGGACTAAACTAAACCAGGACTAAACCAGGACTAAACCAGGACTAAACCAGACTAAACCTGGACTAAACCAGGTCTAAACCAGGACTAAACCAGGACTAAACCAGGTCTAAACCAGGACTAAACCAGGTCTAAACCAGGACTAAACCAGGTAAACCAGGACTAAACCAGGACTAAACCAGGACTAAACCAAGACTAAACCAGGACTAAACCAGGACTAAACCAGGTAAACCAGGTAAACCAAGACTAAACCACCAGGACTAAACCAGGACTAAACCAGGTCTAAACCAGGACTAAACCAGGACTAAACCAGGACTAAACTAAACCAGGTCTAAACAGAAAACTGCATCTGTAGAGAAACCAGGACTAAATCAGGACTAGGTCTGGGCGATATGGATCAAAAAATATATCTCGATATATTTTGTTATATCTCGATATACGATATATATCTCCATATATGTTCAAGAAAAAATAACCTCCTAAAACTGAAAACTGCAAAAACAAATCTGCCAAATTCCACAAGGTCTTTTTTTATTGAAGTGTAAGAGGTCGACAGTTCATGCAGGAACATTTAAGTTTACAAAAACCTAATTACATAAATAATAATTTAACTGTAAAATAAAAGAAATAAAACATATTTCCTTCTTTTCATTCATAAATAAAACAACTCAACACAAGCTCATCTTTGCATTAACTCTGTTCTCCAGACCAGAACCAGAACCATGAGCTCCTTCAGCAGAAGAAACTCAGGAGGTTCATTATTTTAACAGATCCATGTTCCAGCGTCAGGATCTGAGGTTTAATCCCACAATCCACTGCAGATCAAACCCAACGATTCAAACACTGTTGAACAAGTGACACTGCAGCAGATTATTAATTAAAATCTTCTACATAAATAAACTTTACATGACTAAACTTTACAACATTTAAACCATAACGAGACTAGATCCACATCAGCCGTTTGACATAATCATGTGTTTAATTCAGTTTTGCCACACGTGTTTACAGTGTTTTTACAGAAACTAAACTTAAAGAGAGACAGAGAGAGACAGAGTGAGAGAGTGAGTGGGCACCGTGGAGCCTCAGTCCCGGCGTGGTCCTTTCGTCTGCGGTCACTCGACAGTCTATGCGGGCACCTTCAGACCAGTCCCGACAAACAGTCCTGGTTTAGTCCTGGTTTAGTCCTGGTTTAGCCCCCCGCTCCTCACTTCTTCTCCGTGCACCGCACTCCTCACCTAAAATATTTCTTGAGGAGTGGATTGTTTCAGACGGAGCACGACTGAAGGACGAGGGGTGAAACACTCCAACATCACCAGAACGAAACTTTACACAGGAAATATCTGCTCCTGGTCTGATTTTACAGTATCAGCGATTTCCCCAAAAAGTTTGACTTAAATATGTTTTTTTCTTCATTATTCGTTTTTTGGCTGCTGCGACTTTTACTTCTAGACTGAAAACTACGACACATATTCACTGGTCTCTTCTTCTTTTCATTGATCCATTATAAGAATGTTTCAAACTGTTCAAAAACACCAGGTGTGATTGGTTGAGGGGGCGGGGTTTGTTCTCTTCATCGTCTCGTTTCTTGTTTAAAATGGATTATAAACGGCGTCGGGGGGGGGGGGAAACCCGCTCGCCGCAGCCCACTGTTTGACGTTCACTTCCATCTTTCCTTTTGGAGCGAGACTCAGAATCCTGTGGGTCTGTGAGGATTTAAACCTCAACCAAATCAAATATTGTGATTTGTGGAGGGGGATTTGAAACCTCAGACCTGGCAACCCCCGACTGTGACTAAACTAATAACACGAAACTACTGAGACGAGCAACAGTCTGAGTCTGAACTTAAACCAGAACGAGAGACTCTGTGTGTCTGTGGTGATGACCTCTGACCCCCGACCTGGTCCAGACCTCCTGGAGTCCTGCTTAGACCTCATTTAGACTTATTTAGACCTGGTTTAGACCTTGTTTAGTCCTGGTTTAGTCCTGGTTTAGTCTTGGCTTTAGTCCTTCACCAAATCAAATCCTGTGATTTATGAGGGGGATTTGAAACCTCAGACTTGGCGCCCGCTGAGTTTGACTAAACTAATAACACGAAACTACAGAGACGAGCAGCAGGTCTGATGGTGAGTTTGTTTATTCATCCCACACAGACCAGGGACGTTGCCTGGCAACAAGCACTTCTTTCACAAGTACTTTACTGCGTCTGTATTACTGCAGTACTTTACTGCGTCTGTATTACTGCAGTACTTTACTGCGTCTGTATTACTGCAGTACTTTACTGCGTCTGTATCACTGCAGTACTTTACTGCGTCTGTATTACTGCAGTACTTTACTGCGTCTGTATTACTGCAGTACTTTACTGCGTCTGTATTACTGCAGTACTTTACTGCGTCTGTATTACTGCAGTACTTTACTGCGTCTGTATCACTGCAGTACTTTACTGCGTCTGTATTACTGCAGTACTTTACTGCGTCTGTATTACTGCAGTACTTTACTGCGTCTGTATTACTGCAGTACTTTACTGCGTCTGTATTACTGCAGCAGTACTTTACTGCGTCTGTCTGTATTACTGCACTGCAGTACTTTACTGCGTCTGTATTACTGCAGTACTTTACTGCGTCTGTATTCACTGCAGTACTTTTACTGCGTCTGTATTTACTGCAGTACTTTACTGCGTCTGTATCACTGCAGTACTTTACTGCGTCTGTATTACTGCAGTACTTTACTGCGTCTGTATTACTGCACTTACTGCAGCAGTACTTTACTGCGTCTGTATCACTGCAGTACTTTACTGCGTCTGTATCACTGCAGTACTTTACTGCGTCTGTATCACTGCAGTACTTTACTGCGTCTGTATCACTGCAGTACTTTACTGCGTCTGTATCACTGCAGTACTTTACTGCGTCTGTATCACTGCAGTACTTTACTGCGTCTGTATCACTGCAGTACTTTACTGCGTCTGTATCACTGCAGTACTTTACTGCGTCTGTATCACTGCAGTACTTTACTGCGTCTGTATCACTGCAGTACTTTACTGCGTCTGTATCACTGCAGTACTTTACTGCGTCTGTATCACTGCAGTACTTTACTGCGTCTGTATCACTGCAGTACTTTACTGCGTCTGTATTACTGCAGTACTTTACTGCGTCTGTATTACTGCAGTACTTTACTCTGGGTGAGTTTTTCTTTTTCTGTTTTAAAGTAAAGACAAAACAAAAACATCTTTATTTGAAATCATCTCGTTCAAACTGTAAAAGAATAAAACACAAAACAACATGAACAAAATCTACAAAACATGAACATGTGAAGATCCTGTGCTCCAGAATGTTCCAAACTACAGCATTAAACTTCTCTATCTCCATGGAGACGGGCAGGCGACAGCACCAGGTCAGGTTACAGGTCAGATCTGTGGAGAGACGTAAGAGTCTGTGTTTATCAATAAAAACACCAGGTAAGAGTCACGTCTGTGGAGACGCGAGCCCCAGTCACAGTAAACACACACACACAAACACACACACACAACACACACACACAACACACACACACACACACACACACACACACACACACACACACACACACACACACACACACACACACACGACACACACACACACACACATCACACACACACACACACACACACACACACACACACACACACACACACACACACACACACACACACAACACACACACACACAACACAAACACACACACACATGAACACACAACACAACACACACAACAGGTTTACTTCATGTCAGAAAAGTGACGCATTGTGGCTTTAAAAACACTCGGCCGTTGTTTTGATTTTGGGTGTTTTCTGCGTTCGCTCTGTCACGATGTCAGAGATGTTATTGTTTTGTCTAGAATGTTCCACCCTAGGGCTTTAACCTGTTTATTATTTGTCACCATGGAGACAACAAGACAAACATACCGAGCCCTCGCGTTAAGTTTTGAGTCAGGTCTGTGGAGAGGCGAGCCCACTCTGGAGGATTTTCTGAGCATTTTAAACAAATAAATGCTCCTGTTCGAGTCTGTTTATTGGCTGAAATGTTACGCAGTGGGGCTTTAAACGTGCATAGCTGTATGTCATGTTTCAGAGGATGGTACGCCACCTCCTCGTTGCCATGGAGATGCTGTTGCTTGGTGTAAAATGTCCCAGAGTGTGACATTAAACTTAAATCTTAAACTTTTCACTCATTTTTCTTTTGAATACAAACACACGTTCAGTGTGTGAGGTCGGCTCGCCTCTCCACAGACCCGACCTGTAACTCAGCAGGATTTTAGTTTGGGGTCTGATCATTTTAATGCCGCGCTGAGGGACATTCCAGGTCAAACAAACAGAGCAGAAACATCTCCATTTTTAGCGTCTCCCCGAAACCAATCCCGTGTAAAAGCGAGAACGTCCCAAACTCCACGGTGAGGAAATCGGCGTCTGGTCTCCACGGCAACGGTCGGAACAAACAAAACAAAAAACAAAAACAAAAAACACGGAGTTTTTTGCGTCCGAGGCTTTAAATAAAAAGTTTGGAGGAAGTTTGAGTCTCTGGAGGCCGAGTGTGGGAACAGCCGCCGGACGAGCGTTTGACGAATGGATTTATAATGTGCGTCTGTTTAAGGCGTTTAAAGAGCATTACGTAACTTTTCTGGTGGAGGGTGGGTTTATATCTACAGTTCCAGGTCAGATCTGTGGAGAGGCGACCCCGCTCACAGTCACAACGTCTGTTTTTCTAAGTATATTTGAGCTTTAAAACCTCCTGTGATTGATTAAATGCT
Organism: Boleophthalmus pectinirostris; assembly: GCF_026225935.1. Classification (NCBI taxonomy): domain Eukaryota; kingdom Metazoa; phylum Chordata; class Actinopteri; order Gobiiformes; family Gobiidae; genus Boleophthalmus; species Boleophthalmus pectinirostris. The sequence goes on along the minus strand of NW_026570971.1, from coordinate 1,460,682 downwards.
AAAGTGGAGCTGTTTAAAGTCGCACTGTGGAACATTCCAGACAGAGCGCTGACGTCTCCGTGGAAACAAACGGGTGACAGATGCCCGACCGCAAAGTTCCGCAGTGCAGCTTTAGCGTCAGTGTGAGTGAACATGTGGAAAAGACTCGACTCCTCCCAGAGAACGAAAAAAAAAAAAAACTCCTCCAGAAAACAAAGAAACTTTTGTGTCGAGAAAAAGAATCTGAACCAGGACTAAACCAGGACTAAACCAGGTCTAAACCAGGTCTAAACCAGGTCTAAACCAGGACTAAACCAGGTCTAAACCAGGTCTAAACCAGGACTAAACTAGGACTAAACCAGGTCTAAACCAGGACTAAACCAGAACTAAACCAGGACTAAACCAGGTCTAAACCAGGTCTAAACCAGGTCTAAACCAGGACTAAACCAGGACTAAACCAGGTCTAAACCAGGACTAAACCAGGTCTAAACCAGGACTAAACCAGGACTAAACCAGGTCTAAACCAGGTCTAAACCAGGTCTAAACCAGGACTAAACCAGGACTAAACCAGGTCTAAACCAGGTAAACCAGGACTAAAACCAGGACTAAACAGGACTAAACCAGGTCTAAACCAGGACTAAACCAGGACTAAACCAGGTCTAAACCAGGACTAAACCAGGACTAAACCAGGACTAAACCAGGTCTAAACCAGGTTCTAAACCAGGAAACTAAACCAGGACTAAACCAGGTCTAAACCAGGACTAAACCAGGTAAACCAGGACTAAACCAGGACTAAACCAGGTAAACTAAACAAACAGGACTAAACCAGGACTAAACCAGGTCTAAACCAGGTCTAAACCAGGTCTAAACCAGGACTAAACCAGGTCTAAACCAGGTCTAAACCAGGACTAAACCAGGACTAAACCAGGAAACTAAACCAGGACTAAACCAGGACTAACCGGACTAAACTAAACAGGTCTAAACCAGGACTAAACCAGGACTAAACCAGGTCTAAACCAGGACTAAACTAAACCAGGACTAAACCAGGACTAAACCAGGTCTAACCAGGACTAAACCAGGACTAAACCAGGACTAAACCAGGTCTAAACCAGGATAAACCAGGACTAAACCAGGACTAAACCAGGTCTAAAACCAGGACTAAACCAGGTCTAAACCAGGACTAAACCAGGACTAAACAGGAAACCAGGACTAAACCAGGACTAAACCAGGTCTAAACCAGGTCTAAACAGTAAACCAGGTCTAAACCAGGACTAAACCAGGACTAAACAGGTCTAAACCTAAACCAGGACTAAACCAGGTAAACAGGTTAACTAAACAGGACTAAACCAGGTCTAAACCAGGACTAAACCAGGACTAAACCAGGATAAACCAGAAACTAAACCAGGACTAAACCAGGACTAAACCAGGTAAACCAGGACTAAACCAGGACTAAACCCAGACTAAACCAGGACTAAACCAGGACTAAACCAGTCAAACCAGGAAACCAGGTTAAACCAGGACTAAACCAGGAAAAAACCAGGTCTAAACCAGGACTAAACCAGGACTAAACCAGGAAACTAATAAACCAGGTCTAAACCAGGACTAACCAGGACTAAACCAGGTTAAACAGGTTAAACCAGACTAAACCAGTTAAACCAGGTCTAAACCAGGACTAAACCAGACTAAACAGGACTAAACAGGTCTAAACAGGACTAAACCAGGACTAAACCAGGTTAAACCAGGACTAAACCAGGACTAAACCAGGTCTAAACCAGGACTAAACCAGGTTAAACCAGGTCTAAACCAGGACTAAACCAGGACTAAACCAGGACTAAACCAGGACTAAACCAGGACTAAACCAGGACTACAGCAGGATTAAACGGGGTTTTGGTTCAGTTGTTTTATTTATATTTGTAGGTGAGTTTGTTTTGCAGATTTTAAACTAATTTTAAACTTTAAAAAAATAAAATCACAGATAAAATGTCACGTTGCTCCATAAATAAATAATTTATTTATTCATCAGGTTTGGCTAAAAATCACAATAAACATTAAATACATATAAAAAAAAAACACAACTTTCCAAGACAAGGAACTAAAATAGTTGAATAAATAGATTTTAGTTTGATGATGTGGACTCAAAATGTTCTTTTTTTAACACAATATATAATTTAAAGTTTTTATGTGACACAAATGTGACTGTGTGAGGTTTAAGTCGTGTTCTAATGTCGTCTCCTCGTCAAAAACAGAACTGGAGTCGTGTTTGAGTTTTTATTATTCGTCTGTTTACTTCTCCAAACATCAAAACGCTCTGTTCCACCTTGTGATGTCATGAAGTGGTAGTTTTCAAGTGAACATCTCCTTTTTTCCCTTTAGTTCAGTGGAGATCATCAGTTCCAGGACTGAAATGCTCCAGATGATTCTGTTGAAGGTGTTTGGACGTCAGTGGCGTTGAGTTTATTTGATTTCTTTCGTGTCCTGCTTCGTTTGGCTGCTGCCCACACGAGTTTATAAAACACACAAACAATCGTCCGACAGATCACACGTCAAACGCAAAGTGTCGTCTCACGGAGCAGCGGGATTTGAACACAAATCATCCACGATCCGACTTGAAAACATGAAATTTAAACAAATGTTCCCGTCGCTCCTCATCAGACTCTGAAAACAAACACAGAAGAACATTAAACTGAAGAACATTAACACTGAAGAACATTAAACACTGAAGAACATTAAACACAGAAGAACATTAAACACTGAAGAACATGAAACACTGAAGAACAAGAAACACAGAAGAACATGAAACACTGAAGAACATTAAACACTGAAGAACATTAAACACTGAAGAACATTAAACACTGAGGAACATTAAACACAGAAGAACATGAAACACTGAAGAACATGAAACACTGAAGAACATGAAACACTGAAGAACATTAAACACTGAAGAACATGAAACACTGAAGAACATGAAACACTGAAGAACATTAAACACTGAAGAACATGAAACACTGAAGAACATTAAACACTGAAGAACATGAAACACTGAAGAACATGAAACACTGAAGAACATGAAACACTGAAGAACATTAAAACACTGAAGAACATGAAACACTGAAGAACATTAAACACAGAAGAACATGAAACACTGAAGAACATGAAACACTGAAGAACATGAAACACAGAAGAACATGAAACACTGAAGAACATTAAACACTGAAGAACATGAAACACTGAAGAACATGAAAACACTGAAGAACATGAAACACTGAGGAACATTAAACACTGAAAGAACATGAAAACATAAACAGAAGAACATGAAACACAGAAGAACATGAAACACACTGAAGAACATGAAACACTGAAGAACATGAAACACTGAAGAACATTAAACACAGAAGAACATGAAACACTGAAGAACATTAAACACTGAAGAACATGAAACACTGAAGAACATTAAACACAGAAGAACATGAAACACTGAAGAACATTAAACACTGAAGAACATGAAACACTGAAGAACATTAAACACTGAAGAACATGAAACACTGAAGAACATTAAACTCTGAAGAACATGAAACACAGAAGAACATTAAACACTGAAGAACATGAAACACTGAAGAACATTAAACACTGAAGAACATGAAACACTGAAGAACATTAAACACAGAAGAACATTAAACACTGAAGAACATTAAACACAGAAGAACATGAAACACTGAAGAACATGAAACACTGAAGAACATGAAACACAGAAGAACATGAAACACTGAAGAACATGAAACACTGAAGAACATTAAACACTGAAGAACATTAAACACTGAAGAACATTAAACACTGAAGAACATGAAACACTGAAGGAACATTAAACACAGAAGAACATGAAACACTGAAGAACATTAAACACTGAAGAACATGAAACACTGAAGAACATGAAACACTGAAGAACATTAAACACTGAAGAACAGGTCCTGAGACAAAAGACAGAAGGACAGAAAATATATTTCATATTAATCTGTGTGTCGTTCGTTCATTTGTTTTTCAAAATAAAACCAAAAATAAGAAAATGGAAAAAAAAAACAGTTTTCTTCATTATTTGTCTCCAAAATCAAAATGAAAAAAACAGATAAAGATTCGTTTTTTCAGTTTTCGATTTTGTGTTTAAATGAAAAATGAAAAAAAAATAAAATAAAAAACGGTTAAAAAACTGAACCAGAACTGAACTGTTTTCAATCCTGGTCTGGTCCCAGTCTAGTCCTGGTCTAGTCGTGGTCTCTGTCCCAGTCTGATCCTGGTCTGGTCCTGGTCTCAGTCACAGTCTGGTCTCGATCTAGTCCCGGTCTAGTTACAGTCTCGGTTCCGGTCTGGTCCCGGTTTCAATCACAGTCTAGTCCTGGTCTGGTCTCGGTCTAGTCCTGGTCTAGTTGCAGTCTTGGTCCCAGTCTGGTCCCGGTCTCAATCACAGTCTAGTCCTGGTCTCGTCTTGGTCTAGTCGCAGTCTTGGTCCAGGTCTAGTCCTGGTCTGGTCTCGGTCTCAATCACAGTCTGGTCCCGGTCAGTCTTGGTCCTGGTCTCAGTGACTTGGTTCAGTCCGTTTTTTGTTTTTTTGTTTTTTTCATTTTGGTTTTGGAGACAAATAATGAAGAAAATATATATTTTTTAATTTTTGGTTTTATTTTGAAAAACGAATAAACGAAAGAAACACAGATTCATGTTCAGTGTCCAGTAAGAGTTTGTTTACACGAAAAACACTTGAGTAAAAACGACAAAATATTTGATGCGAAGTGTCTTTCGTTTAGACGTGACGGAGTTTTTGGGGCTTAAAAACGTTAAAAAAGTTGAACACACTCTGCTGTAGAGTTTCTGTTTACACTGCCCAAGACACAAAACTCTGGTCACATGAGCTCAGGTCGTGTACGAGTTTACGTCACAAACGTCTCCACCGAGTCGCCTGCGTCAAACACAGTCCAGTTCCACACACTTTCGCGTCATCGTCTGCAGCAGATTTCCTCCTGAAAACACTCGAATAAACACGGAATAAAAAGTGAAAACGCACCGACACTTTTACTTCTTCTGTTCAGACGTCGTCATATAAACGTCGCCTCAAACAAACGCTCCAGTCTCTCCTCATCAGACTCTGCAAACAAACACTGAGAAACATTAGACGAAGAACAGAAGAACTGAAAATACATTTTATTTTCAATATCCTGTGAGTCTGACAGACACATGTGCTGCTCCTCTGGGACGGATGGAAACGTTCTGTCACGACTGTTTTCAGTTTGAGAGAAGAACTCGAGTTAAACCTGTTAAACTTGTGTGAATGAAACAAAAAAACAACAGCTGCAGTGTGTGTGTTTATGACGAGGAAACGACGTTAGAACAGAAACAGAACAGAACAGAACAGAACAGAACAGAAGAGGAAACAGCGTCATGTGGATCTTTAACAAAGATCAGATGTACAAAACATTTTTCAATTTCTTAATTTGAGGAAACAGAATTGAGACGTGAGTGTTTGTGTGTGTGTGTGTGTGTGTTGTGTGTGTGTGTGTGTGTGTGTTTGTGTTGTGTTTGTGTGTGTGTGTGTGTGTGTGTGTGTGAAGTTTAAACAAAGATGATTAAAATTACGAAAAATGAGACAAAACTGTATTATTTATTGTAAAGAAAATGTCAAAGTCATTTGTATTTTCAGTAGAATTTACAGACGTGTCGTCTGTGTTTATGAACAGTGTTGGGAAATTTACTTTTAAAATGTAATCCCCTACAGATTACAGATTACACAAGACAAAATGTAGTTTGTAACATAATCCATTAAATTACTTAAAGTGAGTAATGTAATCTGATTACTATGGATTACTTGATTTGCTGTAGAGAAACAAAGACTCTGACACTTAACCGTATTAAAAATATTATTGAGTGTGTTCACATGCACATCAATAACCCGGTTATGATTGGGTTTTTTCAGTGTCCCGGTTTCTTCATGGTTCATGTAAACGCAGTAACCTGGTTTCAGTGTCCAGGTTATTAGAAACCGAGTTACTGTAGCTGGTTTATTCTGATAGTAACTGTGATACTGTGACATGTAAACGCAGTTTCCCGGTTACTGCAACATAAAGTTGAGTCACATGTGTCCAAAAGACACTTTCCAGTCTTTTCACCACAACAGTAGTGACATAAATAAATTGACCAACATAAATAAAGTGACCAAACGAGTGAAATGACTGTAAAATAAAGAGCTGCACTAAACCTGCACATGTACAATCTGCACTCGTGTGACGCTGAAAAAGCTAAAACATGAACTATCTCCTGTACAACACACACACAGAACAGACTCACCATCATCAGCACCTCTTCTGTCACAAAAACAACTCACATAATCCACAGAGTCGAGTCATTTAGTCCAAAAGAAACTGATCACATCAGCGGCGCAAGGAGCGAGTTGTTTTTATCGCCGCTAACAGTTTATGCTAATTAGCCAAACGGTCTTAAGTTTCGTTTCTGTAAAACATAAACAAATGTGATCAGAGCTGAATGATCTGATCAAACGGGCTGATGTGTCTCTAGTGTTTATGGTTTATATGTTGTAAAGTTGAGTTTATTGATTCTGCGCAGTGGATTGTGGGAGATCTCGTAGCTCCTTAGCTTCTTATGCTAAAGGAGCTCACAGGTTTGTATTTTTCCTGGTTTATGAAATTGATTTAAATTAATATTTGCGCCTGCGCATTTGTAAGATTATGTCAAGAAACCGGGACACAACATTTGATCATGTGACGTGGATATGAGTGTCTCGGTTTCTCAGTGAACATGTAAACACAGTAACACAAATACTGACAGAACCGGGATATGGATCAATAACCGGGTTATTGATGAACATGTGACACACTCACTGATAGACACGTCCACACAGCAGGATTTAGTCCTGTTAAATCCTAGTATAGACCTGGTTTAGACCTGGTTTAGTCCTAGTTTAGACCTGGTTTAGATCTAGTTTAAATCTAGTTTAGACTTGGTTTTAGTCCTGGTTTAGTCCTGGTTTTAGTCCTGGTTTAGACCTGGTTTAGATCTAATTTAGACCTGGTTTAGACTTGGTTTTAGTCCTGGTTTAGTCCTGGTTTAGACCTGGTTTAGATCTAATTTAGACCTGGTTTAGACTTGGTTTTAGTCCTGGTTTAGACCTGGTTTAGATCTAGTTTAGATCTAGTTTAGACCTGGTTTAGATCTAATTTAGACAACACACAAAAAGCCACAACACATAAAAAAAAAAAAGCCACAACAAAAATGACCGCGGGACTCTATTTTAATGCAAATGCCACAACACATTAAAAAGCCACAACACATTAAAAAGCCACAACACATTAAAAAGCCACAACACATTAAAAAGCCACAACACATTAAAAAGCCAGTGTTTGGACTGTCTCAAGATTTTGTATTTATTTATTTATTTTTGCATTTATACATTTCAATAGCAAATTACCAAAACATCACATTAGTGCAATTACCCCCCCAAAATAAATTAATAATAATAATAATATTAATAATAATAATAATAATAATAATAATAATAAAAGCTAACATAAAAAAATTATTATTATAACAATAATAATAAATGAAAAAAAAAAAAAAATCAGCAGATATAAAGACAGATAAATACATAGTGACAAATAAAAAAGACTTACACAGCCAGGCTAAAGTTTGGAGTCCATTTTATGTGTCCATGTGTTTCAAAAAAATGACTGCGGAGATTTGATATTTTCTAATAAAGTAAAAGATTTAATCAGATTTTTAATATGATTCAGTGAAACGTCGGCAGGTTTTTCATTAAAGGAAACTCGTCCGCAGACTCGACTCGACTCGACTGTAAATGTGACGAGTTTCAGTCAAACGGTTCCAGATTTCCACATTTGAAAGGTGTAAAATAAAAACATGTTTCTGGAGCAGATGGAAAACGAGAGTTAAAGATTCACAGATTTGCTCCGTCAGAACAAAAGAGTTTTTATCAGGAGGAAAAGTGATGAATTTAAGACACACTTCATCTGTTGGACGAGCAGGAAGAGTTGGTTGCTACGGACGACGGGGCAGAAAACACTTCAAAATACAATATGTGACTTTCTGAAGGTCAACTGCAGGATTCCATGGAAACAGAGAGTTAAAGCCACACTCTGGAACATTCTCTGTGGGGATAGATCAGTTTTATGTGAAACTGTGGATGATTATTACCCTGATTCATCAGCCGGTTTCACTCTGTGGAAACCGTGTGACCTCACAGTATTAGGATTTGTTCGCTCGACGGTAGAATCTGTGTATCATTCGGCCATTTGTTTTTCAAAATAAAACAAAACCAAAAAAAAGAAAAGAAAAGAAAACAACTATTTTCTTCATTATTTGTCTCCAAAACCAAAATAAAAAAACAGATAATGATTTGTTTTTTCAGTTTTCGATTTTGTGTTTAAATGAAAAATGGAAAAAACGGATAACGGACTGAACTGGTCTGGTCCCGGTCTCAGTCCGCGTCTCAGTTCTGGTCTCAGTCCTCGTCTCAGTTCTGGTCTCAGTCCTCGTCTCAGTCCCGGCCTCAGTCCTCGTTTCAGTCCTGGTCTCAGTCCTGGTCTCAGTCCTGGTTCAGTCCTGGTTCAGTCTGGTCTCAGTTCTGGTCTCAGTCCTCGTCTCAGTCCCGGCCTCAGTCCTCGTTTCAGTTCTGGTCTCAGTCCTGGTTCAGTCCTGGTTCAGTCCTGGTTCAGTCCTGGTTCAGTCCTGGTTCAGTCCAGCATTCACAGTTTCAATCATGAAAACAGTAAACGGCCGTTATCCATTTTTCATTGAAACACAAAATCGAAAACTGAAACTCTGTTTTATTTTTTAAATTTGGTTTTGGAGACAAATAATGAAGAAAATTGTTGTTTTTTCACTTTCTTATTTTTTCTGATGTGCTGGAAACTCTCTCGTTATGTTCCACTTCACTTTTGCCTCCATCTTCCTCCGTTCTGAAATGTAGAATGTTTTTGTTTACAGTTTCTGTTCACACTCGGGTGAAGTGTTAGAAGTGTGCAGCTCAAGGGCACAACAGCAGCAGTTTGTGTGTTTGTGTTTCGAGTCGTTTATGACCCGAGCTCCTGTTCGTCTCGTCTTTATGACTCTGATTATCAAAACTTTATTACATCAAACTTTCTCTGATAAGAAAAAAACAACACGACGACTCTGAAACTGAACCGACAAACGCCTGGTTTAGTCCTGGTTTAGTCCTGGTTTAGTCCTGATTTAGTCCTGGTTTAGTCCTGATTTAGTCCTAGTTTAGTCCTGGTTTAGTCCCAGTGTAGTCCTCTTTTAGTTCTGGTTTAATCCTGTTTTAGTCCTGGTTTAGTTCTAGTTTCGTCCTGGTTTAGTCCTGTTTTAGTCCTGTTTTAGTCCTGGTTTAGTCTTGTTTTTAATCCTGTTTTAGTCCTTAGTTTCGTCCTGGTTTCGCCCTGGTTTAATCCTGATTTAGTCCCAGTGTAGTCCTCTTTTAGTCCTGGTTTAATCCTGATTTAGTCCTGGTTTAGTCTTGGTTTAGCCCTAGTTTAGCCCTGGTTTAGTCCTGTTTTAGTTCTGATTTAGTCCTGGTTTATTCCTAGTCTAGTCCTGTTTTAGTCATGGTCTGGTCTTGGTCTGGTCTTGGTCCTGGTCCTGGTCTGGTCTGGTCTGGTCCTGGTCTGGTCTGGTCTGGTCTGGTCTGGTCCTGGTCCTGGTCCTGGTCCTGGTCTGGTCCTGGTCTGGTCCTGGTCTGGTCTGGTCTGGTCCTGGTCTGGTCTGGTCCCTGGTCCCTGGTCTGGTCCTGGTCCTGGTCTGGTCCTGGTCTGGTCCTGGTCTGGTCCTGGTCTGGTCTGGTCTGGTCTGGTCCCTGGTCTGGTCCTGGTCCTGGTCTGTTCCCACAGCTCTAATCGTGTTTCGGTCTCAGACAAACGTCACTCACATTTTTCTGGAGCCGAACGAGGGAAACTTTTTCTTCTTTAAAAGGAAACACCCCCCCCCCCCTCCTCCCTCCTCCCCCCGTTTCACTTCCTGTTTCCATCTCCACGGCAACCGTAACCACAACAAACACTCGCCCGTCGCCAAGGAAGCCTCCGCTCTGTTTGGGTTTGACCTTCTCTTTATTTTCTTTGACATTCTTTCACACAAACCCGAAGAACAACGCCGACACGGAACTGACGGTTCTGCACCGCTCCAGGTGGTTCTGGTCCGGTTCTGCAGGACTCCAGGTGGTTCTGGTTCCGGTTCTGCAGGACTCCAGGTGGTTCTGGTCCGGTTCTGCAGGACTCCAGGTGGTTCTGGTCCGGTTCTGTCGGGTTCTGTTGGACTTCAGGTGGTTCTGGTCCGGTTTTGTTGGGTTCTGTAGACTTCAGGTGGTTCTGGTCCGGTTCTGGTCCGGTTCTGTTGGACTTCAGGTTTTGTCGGGTTCTGTCGGGTTCTGTAGGTTTTCTGGTCGTTTTCTGAGTGATTCGGGTCACGGTTCTGACCCTGAAAACGACTCAGTTCTGAGTTTGGAGTTTGAAAAATGTCCAGGTTAAATCGGGTTAAATAAAAACTCGGGAAAAGAGAAAAAAACAGAAGAAACATGTGGGCGAGAATTTAGAAGAAAAAAAAAACGTGATGAGAAAAAAACAGAGAGAGAAACATGATAAGAAAGAACAGAGAGAACAAGAAGAGAGAGAGAGAAGAGGAGGGAGGGAGAGGAAAAGAACAGAGGGGAGAGAAACATGATAAGAAAGAAAAGATAAATGAGAAAGAAAAAGAATAGAGATGGAGAGAGAGGAGGGAGGGAGGAAGAGAGAAGAGAGAGAGAAATGGGGGGAAGAACGGAGGGAGAGAGAAGCATGATAAGGAGAGAGAGAGAGAGAGAGAGAGAGAGAAAGAGGAGGAGGAGGAGGGAGAAAATAACCGGGAGAGAAACATGATAAGAAAGAACAGATTAAGAGAGAGAGAGAAGGAGGAGAGATCAGGAGATAGAGAGAGAGAGAGAGAAGAGAGAGAGAGAGAGAAGAGAGAAGAGAGAGAGAGAGGAGGAGAGGAGAGAGAGAGAGATAGAGAGAGAGAAGAGGAACAACGAGAGAGAGAGAGAGAGAGAGAGAGAGAGAGAGAGAGAGAGAGAGAGAGAGAGAGAGAGAGGAGGAGGAGGAGGAGAGAAATTGCAAAAGACGAGGAGGAAGTTTTTGCGTCTGAAATCGACTCAGGGTCAAAGCCAAAAGAAACAAATCGTAAATCAAACAGTGAAACTTTCACAGACTCACAGTCCAGACTGAGGGAATGTGTGACTCTGGGGGTGAGCTACATACTAGTATAAGTGTATGGTGAAATGTTGAGCTGTTACCATGGAGACACAATGTAAACATAAGCATATATATATCTATCTATAGATTTGGGGAAAAGTCCCGCAGTGATTCATTTTCCTGTGACGTTGTTTGAGTTGAACTTCTTCAGCAGCTCAAATGTGACTTTAAATGTTCAGGTGGAAAATAATTAAAGATACAGTCTGTAACTTTCTGGAGGTCACCTGCAGGATTCCACAGAAACAGAGAGTTAAAGAGTTAAAGCCGCACTCTGGAACATTCTCCATGGAGACAGATCAGTTTCATGGGAAACTGTGGATGAGGTGAGTCCTGCTGCTGCGGTGGAGCTGCTCCGTCAGATTGTGGATGTGGTGGAGGCGCATCACAAACACACACATCACACACACACACACACACACACACACACACACACACACACACATCACACACACACACACACACACACACACACACACACACACACAACACACACACATCACACACACACACACACACACACACACACACACACACACACACACACACACACACACACATCACACACACACACACACACACACACACACACACATCACACACACACACACACACACACACACACATCACACACACACACACACACACATCACACACAACACACACACACACACACACACACACACACACACACACACACACACACACACACACACTCACACATCACACATCACACATCACACACAACACACACACATCACACACACATCACACACACACACACACACACACACACACACACACACACACACACATCACACACATCACACACAGGGCACCAAGTGTTTGTGGAGGCACCACATGAATCCTCACAAAAGTATCAGTGATGAGGCCCATGACTCTGGGTTTGTTCTCTGGGCGTCTCCAGACTCTCCTGGTCCTCGATGGCGCCCGGACGATGAGCTGCGTCTCTGTGTGGAGCTTCTGTTTCTGTCCGTGGTCCTTGTCAGTGATGGACACGAGTGTTTTGGACTTTGTTTTGTGTTTTCTTCGTGTGCGTCGGCCTCAGCGTCGGCCTCAGCGTCGGCCTCAGCGTCGGCCTCAGCGTCGGCGTCGGCCTCAGCGTCGGCGTCGGCCTCAGCGTCGGCCTCAGCGTCGGCCTCGGCCTCGGCGTCGGCGTCGGCCTCAGCGTCGGCCTCAGCGTCGGCCTCGGCGTCGGCCTCGGCCTCGGCGTCGGCGTCGGCCTCAGCGTCGGCCTCAGCGTCGGCCTCGCGTCGGCCTCGCGTCGGCCTCGGCGTCGGCCTCGGCGTCAGCGTCGGCCTCAGCGTCGGCTCAGCGCGTCGGCCTCGGCGTCAGGCGTCGGCGTCGGCCTCAGCGTCGGCCTCAGCGTCAGTCCCTCGGTCAGTCGTCGGCGTCAGCCTCAGCCCGGTGTGGAGGGTTTAGTGTTTCTGTTTCTAGCAGCTGATGAAAGTTCACTCAGTCACAAAGAGAGTTCATCTCACCATAAAAAATTTACTCTGTAAAACTTGTTTTGCATTAACTTGTGAAAAACGTGACATTTTTGACAGAACTCATTTTTTATTAAATTAAAAATTAAATCTCATAATAAATTAATTTCACTTCCGCAAAAATGTTCAACTCTGTTTCAGCTTCAGTCAGATTCTGTTCAAATAAAACTTCACACTCACAGAAGAATGTCGTGACATCAGCTGCAAAGTATCAAGAGAATTTGCATGTTCTGCCTGTGTGTGTGCGTGCATGGGTGTGTGTGTGTGTCTCTGTGTGTGTGTGTGTGTGTGTGTGTGTGTGTGTGTGTGTGTGTGTGCGTGCATGGGTGTGTGTGTGTGTCTCTGTGTGTGTGTGTGTGTGTCTGTCTGTGTGTGTGTGTGTCTCTGTGTGTGTGTGTGTGTGTGTGTTTGTCTCTCTGTGTGTGTGTGTGTGTGTGTGTGTGTGTGTGTGTGTGTCTGTGTGTGTGTGTGTGTGTGTGTGTGTGTGTCTGTGTGTGTGTGTGTGTGTGTGTGTGTGATGTGTGTGTGTGTGTGTGTGTGTGTGTGCGTGCATGGGTGTGTGTCTCTGTGTGTGTGGTGTGTCTTTGTCTGTGTGTGTGTGTGTATCTGTCTGCAGCTGCTGGACTTCCTGCTTAAACACGTTCACTTTAAACCGGTTCTTTAAGTTCCTCTGAGAAACTTTCCTGCTCAAGAACTGAAGACGTTTCCTTTGTGCCACGGCTGAATGTCTCTCCTCACTCTTCACCCTCAGTTCAGTTAAAGGGTCAAACACAGACGAGACGTTTCACTACAAACTCTGAGCCTCATTCATGAATCTTTTTTTTAAAAAGTGTTCATAACTTCCACTTCCAGCTGAGACAAAACTCACAAAAAGTTTTTACGCTGCTGGATTCCTTCTTAAGTGACAGACGCACCGAATTCACCAACAGCTCAGACACAAACTCCTCCACGCTCATTTACATTTCATTTACATTTAAAAAAATGATCTGTATTTGGTTAGAAACGCCTCTGAACTTCCAGTGGACGTCACATGAACAATATGTGTTTGTTATTCTGACACATGAAGTGTGAGGAAGAGAACGACGATGAAGAGGAGGAGATCAGGAGGAGCAACTTCAGCCTCACTGCAGCCTGTAGAAAGTCTGTTAGACCCAACAGAACACATCAAATAATTTAAGAAAATATATCACTTTCAGTCATGGAGGAAGTAGAATTTTTTGTTACGTTTTCAGAGAAAAAATATTCTAAAACTGTAGAATTTTTGTTGTTACGAGTGCTCCTGACTGTTTGGAGGATTTGTTTTTCCGGAAGAACATTTCCAGTTAAGAAAAAGTTCTGTGAATGAACAAAAATGTTCATAAGGAAAAAAAAAACTTAAGTACAAATTTGTCCATAAGAAAGTTTCATGGACGAAGCTCAAAGACACAAGGAGAAAACACAAAGAAAACACAAAGAAAACAAAAGAAACAAAAAGAAAACACAAAGAAAACAAAAGAAAACACAAAGAAAAAAAAAAAAAAAAAAAACAAAAAAAAAACGTAAAGAAAACAAAAAGAAAACAAAACAAAAAAAATGCAAAGAAAATGCAGAGCTGTGGGCGGGGATAGGGGGTAGGTGTGAATGCAAATTTTCTGAGATTTACAATATTAAACTGAAACACAAACGAAATGAGAAAAAACAGGAAACGAACGAGGAACTTGTGTATGAACGAGTTCAAAGGAACATTCACTGAACACGTTCATTTTCAGTGAACTTTGAACTGAACGCGACACATTTGTAAATCAAGAACTTGAACGTGAATTTGTTCAGATTCTGTGAGATGAACGACGTCACTGTTGGGGTCAATTAAACGTCAGGATTTGTTTTCACCTGATGAGTCGAGTGACAAGGCGCTCGTCAGTGTTTTCGCACGTAACATCGTGAAACCACAGTCGAGCGTCAACACAAACACGACTCCAGCTGCAGCTGCAGCAGGACCAACACGCGCAGCACTGACTCTGGGTTTGTCCGTGTAAAGTCGATCAAACTCGACTGAGGCGTTTAGTCGTTTGTATCAGGTCCACAGAGAAACGAACAGAACACATTGGATTTACCTTCTGTCCACACTCACCACAGCAAACACACTGTTACAGAAGTTAATTTAAAAACTCTAATAAGAGTGTTTCTGTTCACACGACACAGATCTGCTGATGGAAACACACAAACACAACAGTAGATGTTCTCATACACACACACACACACACACACACTCACACACACACACACACACACACAGTCGTGTCCTTCAGTCCGACAGAAACTGATGCATCAGCTCAGTTTATGCAAATGAACCGTGTGGTTTAAAGTTTTCACTTCTGTAAGACGAATGTGTCAAAGTTGCACCTTAAACACATTAAACACATGATAAAGTCACACGGGCTGATGTGGATCTAGAGTTTATGTTTATATGTTGTAAAGTTGTTGTAAACTGGAAGTCTGTTTGAAAAATAAGTTTAAAAAAAAATGAACTGAACTTTGAACTAATTCATGAAAAGTGTGAACAACTCTGACGACTTTACATTTAAACCATAACCTCGGCCACACTTTACACCCTCACAAACTGCATCTCCGAAATAAAGTCCTGGCTACACTTAAACTTCCTCCAACTCAACTGCAGCAAAACTGAAATAATCATTATCGGCCCCAAAACACTCACCAGGCTCACAATAACCTCTCCCTCTCCACTGACGGCTCCTCAGTCTCCTCCTCCTCCTCCCGCCTCCGTAACCTCGGCGGCCTCTTTGACCAGACCCTTTCCTTTGAACGCCACGTCAAACACATCACCAAAACCACCTTCTGTCACCTCCGGAACATCGCTCGCCTCCGCCCGTCCCTCTCCCCTCAGTCCATCTGCTCTACGGTTCAGCCTCCAAACTCCTCAACAGACTCCAGTACATCCAGAACTCTGCTGCCTCCCCGCCTCCTCCTGTGAACACATCGCCCCTGTCCTCTCCACCGGCCCCATCCCTCGGAACATTCAGTTCAAACTCCTCACCATCGTGTACAAGTCCCTCCACAACCTGCCCCCCCCCCCGCCTCTCTGAGCTCCACCACCACACCCCCGCCCGTGTCCTCCGATCAGCCGACGCCAACCTCCTGTCTCCCCCCAGCAGGACTAAACATAAGACCTCGGGGGGGACGGGCCTTCTTCTCCGCCGCTGCCCCCACCTCTGGAACTGTCTGCCCAAACACATCAGAGACTCATCCACACTCCCCATGTTTAAAAAAAAGCCCTGAAAACCAACTCTCTTTAAAAAAACCTTTCATTAACTGTCTTTTCTCTTGTTTGTCAGTGTGTTCACATGCACATCAATAACCCGCTTATGATCGGGTTTTTTGAGTTTCCCGGTTTCTTCATGGTTCATGTAAACGCAGTAACCTGGTTTCAGTGTCCAGGTTAGTAGAAACCGAGTTACTGTAGCTGGTTTATTCTGATAGTAACTGTGATACTGTGACATGTAAACGCAGTATTCCCGGTTACTGCAACATAAAGTTGAGTCACATGCGTCCAAAAGACACTTTCCAGCCTTTCACCACAACAGTAGAGACATAAATAAATTGTCCAAACGAGTGAAATGACTGTAAAATAAAGAGCTGCACTAAACCTGCACATGTACAACCTGCACTCGTGTGACGCTGAAAAACTAAAACATGAACTATCTCCTGTAAACACACACACAGAACAGACTCACCATCATCAGCACCTCTTCTGTCACAAAAACAACTCACATAATCCACAGAGTCGAGTCATTTAGTCCCACAGAAGCTGAATCGAATCAGCGGGACAAGGAGCAGCTGATTTTATCACCGCTAACAGTTTATGTTCATTAACTGTTGCGTTGGTGGAGTAAACAGCGTCTGTGCGTCTTGCGTCTGTGGACTGTGTGACAGTCGTACGTAAACCACGTACCGGCGGCGCAGGCAAGTCAGTTACACTAGAAACGTAGGGAGTTTGATTGACAGCCTGTCAGCTCACAGATAACGAGGCAGTGTCGTTATCTATTGGCAAATGTTTAGCCCCACCACGTCCAGAGTTGATGAATTTTTATTCTCTTTTTTTGGTCATCATAATTACAAGGCGACTGCATCTATAATCTATCACTGACAACTTGAAACAAAAAACATCCTCCATACAAACTTTAAGTTTCGTTTCTGTAAAACGTAAACAAATGTGATCAGAGCTGATTGATCTGATCAAACTGGCTGATGTGTCTATAGTGTTTATGGTTTATATGTTGTAAAGTTGAGTTGATTGATTCTGTGCAGTGGATTGTGAGTCTCGTAGCTCCTGAGCTTCTGACGCTAAAGCAGCTCACGGTTTGTATTTTTCCTGGTTTATGAAATTGATTTAAGTTCATTTTTGCGCTTGTGCATTTGTAAGATTATGTCAAGAAACCGGGACACAACATTTGATCATGTGACGTGGATATGAGTGTTATTATTGTTATTATTATTATTATTGTTATTTGTTCAATTACAGGAGGTTTTATACTTTATGATTGTGAGGATTAAACCAAAACTAAACCAAGAACTCAAAGAGACCCACCAGAGACAGACCAGGACTAAATCAGGACTAAACAAGTACTAAACCTGGATTATACCAGGACTAGAGGCAGACTAGACCGAACAGAGACTCCGACCTGGACTCTGGGAAGAAGACTTAAAACCAGATCAGAGTCCAGAGACCAGAGACCAGACCAGAGACCAGACCAGAGACCAGAGACCAGAGACCAGAGACCAGAGACTAGAGACTAGACCAGGGACCAGAGACCAGAGACCAGAGACCAGAGACTAGACCAGGGCCAGGGACCAGAGACCAGAGACCAGAGACAGAGACAGACAAGACCAGGGACCAGAGACCAGAGACCAGAGACGAGACCAGGGACCAGAGACCAGAGACCAGAGACCAGAGACCAGAGACCAGAGACCAGAGACCAGAGACCAGAGACTAGAGACTAGACCAGGGACCAGAGGACCAGAGACCAGAGACCAGAGACCAGAGACCAGAGACCAGAGACCAGAGACCAGAGACCAGGGACCAGGGACCAGAGACCAGAGACCAGAGACCAGAGACCAGAGACCAGAGACCAGAGACCAGAGACCAGAGACCAGAGACCAGAGACCAGAGACCAGAGACCAGAGACCAGGGACCAGGGACCAGAGACCAGAGACCAGAGACCAGAGACCAGACCAGAGACCAGAGACCAGAGACCAGAGACCAGAGACCAGAGACCAGAGCAGAGATTAGTCCAGATTTGGGGAGAATGACGTCAGTGGAGGAAACCCTGAGCTCAGACGGAGGAAAAAGTGACCAGGACGAGATTGGGACGAGACTCTGAAGATTCTATTTTGGGTCCTGCAGGAAAACGGTCCAGATGGAGGTTTTCTGAGTGTCTCTCCCACTCGCCGCTTCCTGTGGAGGAGCCCAGAGCAGAGAACAGATCTACAGACACGTGTGGATGAAGTTTGTCTAATAAAAGTTCACAAATGTATCTGTGTTTGTCACGTGTGTTTGGTTTGATAAATGTGCAGAGGATAAATCCCACTGCAGAATCAGAAAGAGAAAGTAACTCCAGATGAAACTCAAAAAACAGCTGCCATGTCAATCGGCGCCATCGGTCCCTCCGACCACACACACACACATACACACACACACATACACACACAACACACAACACACACACACACACACACACACACCACTTTCATATTAGACAATGTGTGTGAAGTGTCTTGCCTAAGGACACAATGATTGAATTGATTGTGTTTAACTGACCTTGACCATCAACTGTTCTGTTCTGGACCTGGAGCAGGTTTTGTGTTCATGGACCTGGAGCAGGTTTTGTGTTCATGGACCTGGAGCAGGTTTTGTGTTCATGGACCTGGAGCAGGTTTTGTGTTCTGGACCTGGAGCAGGTTTTGTGTTCATGGACCTGGAGCAGGTTTTGTGTTCATGGACCTGGAGCAGGTTTTGTGTTCATGGACCTGGAGCAGGTTTTGTGTTCATGGACCTGGAGCAGGTTTTGTGTTCATGGACCTGGAGCAGGTTTTGTGTTCATGGAGCAGGTTTTGTGTTCATGGACCTGGAGCAGGTTTTGTGTTCATGGACCTGGAGCAGGTTTTGTGTTCATGGACCTGGAGCAGGTTTTGTGTTCATGGACCTGGAGCAGGTTTTGTGTTCATGGGGGAAACTGGAGGAAACTCATCCAGACATGAGGAGAAACACAAACTCCACACAGAAAGACCCAGGTGAACCCAGGACCTTCTTGCTGTGAGGCATGAGTGTTTAACCACTCAGCCGCCTCACTGCGTGTGGGTGAGGGTCCAAAACGGCGGCGCAGAGTGTTTCTGAGCAGAACCGTTTGTTTGGTTTTGTGGTATGTGAATCATTCTGGTCATTTGAAATTGGCTCAGGCTGTAAAACTGTGAGCTCCTGTTCTAAACACAAACCAGCGTCTGTTTATTCGTGTGTAAAGTTTTGCTCCAGAATGACACATGCAGCCGTAATAGTCGAGTAATTAACCACATTTTTGTTACGCAACACATCGGTGTAATTCCAAACTCCCTCGGTGAGCGACTTGGAAGACGCTGGGATAAGTTTGATAGTTTTATATAAAGCCACATGGGAAAAGGAAAGAAAGTACCAACGTTTAATGTGGAAAATCACATTCTGTGTCTAAAAAAAGAGTTGTTTTTTATAACTGAATCTGTTTCTTAGTATTGAAGTCGGGTTTTGTGACAACAAAGTAAAAACGTGAGTAAATTCAAACTCACTTTACCTGTATTTTTCAGACTATAAGTCTACGTTCAGTCTGCAGGTTTAACGCTCAATTCAGATTTTTTTGTGAAATCTGATGTTTTTTCGAGGTCGTTCACATTTCCAGTTAAATGTGACTTGTATGTGACTCCAGTGTGAACATTAAACGGTCCAAAAGTGTCCCACATGTGACACTGGAGACACGACGACGTCAACCGCAGCGAGCGTCTCTGTGTTTACACAAGTTGAACAAACATGGACGCAGCATCGAGCACCTGGAGATTTTAAAGTTCCTCTCGTACCGGAGCCACAACATGAACAACTGACTTGTTTTAAGGAGGAGATTGAGAAGGAGAAGGAGCAGGTTTTTGGTGGTGGTGTTTTGTGGTGAGTGGAGATGTGCTTCACTTCAGTCACATGGATCATGAACAGTTTTCTCTACTTCAGTGCAGAATAGTGACGTTTGTGTCTTGTTGATGACGTGTAGGTGGATGAATGTGACCTGACTGTTCACACTCAAGTCACATGTTAAAGATCAGATATGGATCAGTTTCAGGAGCACAGATCCAAGTGTCCTGGTCACATGTGAAAACATCACATCTGTGTGGTTCAGACATGAAAAGATCAGATGTTTCCTTGTGTCTGATGTGGTTCAGTTTGTGTTGGACTAAAGGACACAGAGACTCAGTGGAATATGAGTGTTCTGTCTGTGTCAGAGGGGTGTTCTCTCTGTGTGACAGAGGGGTGTTCTCTCTGTGTCAGAGGGGTGTTCTCTCTGTGTCAGAGGGGTGTGTCAGAGGGTGTTCTCTCTGTGTCAGAGGGGTGTTCTCTCTGTGACAGAGGGGTGTTCTCTCTCTGTGTGACAGAGGGGTGTTCTCTCTGTGACAGAGGGGTGTTCTCTCTGTGACAGAGGGGTGTTCTCTCTGTGTGTCAGAGGGGTGTTCTCTCTGTGTGACAGAGGGGTGTTCTCTCTGTGTGACAGAGGGTGTTTCTCTCTGTGTCAGAGGGGTGTTCTCTCTGTGACAGAGGGGTGTTCTCTCTGTGTGTCAGAGGGGTGTTCTCTCTGTGAGAGGGGTGTGTGTCAGAGGGGTGTTCTCTCTGTGTGACAGAGGGGTGTTCTCTCTGTGTCAGTGTCAGAGGGGTGTTCTCTCTCTGTGACAGAGGGGTGTTCTCTCTCTGTGACAGAGGGGTGTTCTCTCTGTGTGTCAGAGGGGTGTTCTCTCTGTGTGTCAGAGGGGTGTTTCTCTCTGTGTCAGAGGGTGTTCTCTCTGTGTGTCAGAGGGGTGTTCTCTCTGTGTGACAGAGGGGTGTTCTCTCTGTGACAGAGGGGTGTTCTCTCTGTGTGTCAGAGGGGTGTTCTCTCTGTGACAGAGGGGTGTTCTCTCTGTGTCAGAGGGGTGTTCTCTCTGTGACAGAGGGGTGTTTCTCTCTGTGTCAGAGGGGTGTTCTCTCTCTGTGACAGAGGGGTGTTCTCTCTGTGACAGAGGGGTGTTTCTCTCTCTGTGACAGAGGGGTGTTCTCTCTGTGACAGAGGGGTGTTCTCTCTGTGTCAGAGGGGTGTTCTCTCTGTGTCAGAGGGGTGTTCTCTCTGTGACAGAGGGGTGTTCTCTCTGTGTGACAGAGGGGTGTTCTCTCTGTGACAGAGGGGTGTTCTCTCTGTGTGACAGAGGGGTGTTTCTCTCTGTGACAGAGGGGTGTTCTCTCTGTGTCAGAGGGGTGTTCTCTCTGTGTCAGAGGGGTGTTCTCTCTGTGTCAGAGGGGTGTTCTCTCTGTGGAGCTGTTCTCACAAGTGTTTGTGTCTCGGATGTTTCAGTTTGTCTCTGGTTTATTTAAACTGTTTTCCACAACAGAGTCACAAACCCAGAGAATCAGAAGGAGCGAGTCACATACACACTAGTGTGAACAACACTGTACACACAACACCACTCACATACACACTAGTGTGAACAACACTGTACACACAACACCACTCACATACACACTAGTGTGAACAACACTGTACACACAACACCACTCACATACACACTAGTGTGAACAAACACTGTACACACAACAACACCACTCACATACACACTAGT
>NW_026570971.1:1431533-1434033 GCF_026225935.1 Boleophthalmus pectinirostris | reverse complement strand
GACTAAACCAGGTCTAAACCAGGACTAAAACAGAAAACTAAACCAGGTCTAAACCAGGTCTAAACCAGGTCTAAACCAGGTCTAAACCAGGTCTAAACCAGGACTAAACCAGGTCTAAACCAGGTCTAAACCAGGTAAACTAAACCAGGTCTAAACCAGGTCTAAACCAGGTAAACCAGGTAAACCAGGTCTAAACCAGGTCTTTAAACCAGGTTAAACCAGTCTAAACTAACATGTTCTTCTACTTGTTCTGGTGCAGCTCCAGATTGTTCAAATAAATCAGGCGTCTCCAACCTTTTTTCTCCACTGAGCTCCTTTAAAAATCAAAAAAGCTGCTGATTTCAGAAATCACAAAGAAACTGAGTAAATATAAAAGCCACGACCTCAGACGGGAACAGTTAATAATGATAATTATGAAACATAAACCATTGTCCATTTATCGGTGAACCAAGTTAAGGATCAAAATGAGACATTTCCAATGATAATTAATCAAATTTGACTTATTCTCCACAACACACAGAGTTCAGAAATCCTCTGGAGAACACGAGAGTGGAGAGAAACTGGGAGCTTCTGAGCTGCAGGTCGGAGACGTCTGAGCTCAAGACGTTCAGGAAAGACTCAGTTCTGTCAATAGGACATAATTTAGTTTGTAATAAAGCTCATGTTTTATGTCAGACTCAGGTCCAGGGTCAGATTTGTCCAGTGAAATATGTCCAGTGAAATAATTATATTTGTCCAGTGAAATAATTATATTTGTCCAGTGAAATAATTATATTTGTCCAGTGAAATAATTATATTTGTCCAGTGAAATAATTATATTTGTCCTGTGAGATCATGTCAGTGTTAGAGCTGCTGCTGCTGCTGCTGCTGCTGCTGCTGCTGCTGCTGCTGCTGCTGCTGCTGCTGCTGCTGCTGCTGCTGCTGCACTGACACTACAAATCCCAGAATGCTTTGCAAATGCGTTTGTGCTGCTGTCACTCACACTAATATCCCCCTGCTCCTGTCGCCTCATGAACATCTGCACCTGTCGCTCATGAACATCTGCACCTGTCATCGAAATCTGCACCTGTCGCCTCATGAACATCTGCACCTGTCAACTCGTGAACATCTGCACCTGTCGCCTCGTGAACATCTGCACCTGTCGCCTCGTGAACATCTGCACCTGTCGCCTCGTGAACATCTGCACCTGAACATCTGCACCTGTCGTCTCGTGAACATCTGCACCTGTCGCCTCGTGAACATCTGCACCTGTCAACTCTGCACCTGTCGTGTGAACATCTGCACCTGTCGTGAACATCTGCACCTGTCGTCTCGTGAACATCTGCACCTGTCGTCTCGTGAACATCTGCACCTGTCGCCTCGTCAACATCTGCACCTGTCAACTCGTGAACATCTGCACCTGTCGCTCTCAACTGAACATCTGCACCTGTCGCTTCATGAACATCTGCACCTGTCGCCTCATGAACATCTGCACCTGTCGCTCTCATGAACATCTGCACCTGTCGCTTCATGAACATCTGCACCTGTCGCATCTGTGAAATCACCTCTGCATCTGCTGTCGCCTCGTGAACATCTGCACCTGTCGCCTCGTGAACATCTGCACCTGTCGCCTCGTGAACATCTGCACCTGTCGCCTCGTGAACATCTGCACCTGTCGTCTCATGAACATCTGCACCTGTCGCCTCGTGAACATCTGCACCTGTCGTCTTATGAACATCTGCACCTGTCGCCTCGTGAAAAACCAAAAACAAACATATAAATGATCTAAGTGTCTGTAGTGTGGAGATATTCTGTTTGTTCTGGATTCACTGTTTAAATAAGAAAAGGTTTAACATGACAAATCTGGACAGAAGAGAAAAGACGCAGGTTAATAAATATTTAGTTTGGCCACGACTTAGTCCCAGTTTTCGTTTTGTCCCTCTGTGAATTTGAGTTTGACACTTTGTTATTTCTCGTCTTTCTTTTCCTCGTCCAGATGTTTTTTTATTTTTTTTATTTTGGCCGCGGCAGTAACAGGCGCGTGTGTGTGTGTGTGTGTGTGCGTGTGTGTGTGTGTGTGTGTGTGTGTGTGTGTATGTGTGTGTGTGTGTGTGTGTGTGTGTGTGTGTGTGTGTGTGTGTGTGACTCGACGTTTTTATGAAAATCAAAACAGTGATGAGACTCTGATTTGTCTTGTGTTTTATAAATGTTGTTTGTTCTTTTTTCATTATTTGTATTCTTACATTTTTTCATTTTTTCATTGGTATTAATATTATGATCTGTTTTTTTTTGCCTGTGCCGTGTTTCAAGTCCTATAATTGGCTTTTCTGTTTTAGTCCTGTTTTAGTCCTGGTTTAGACCTGGTTTAGTCCTGATTTAGTCCTGTTTTAGTCCTGGTTTAGTCCTGTTTTAGACCTGGTTTAGTCCTGTTTTAGTCCTGGTTTTAGACCTGGTTTAGTCCTGTTTTAGTCCTGTTTTAGTCCTGGTTTAGTCCTGTTTTAGTCCTGGTTTAGTCCTGTTT
>NW_026570971.1:1401533-1426533 GCF_026225935.1 Boleophthalmus pectinirostris | reverse complement strand
ATAAGTCAAATAAATAAAAGACACAGAGGAGCAAACGACTCACGCGGTGTTAAAAACCAGAGAATAAAAGTAGGTCTGAAGACGAGACTGAGGCCCCGTTCACACTAGTGTGAACAGTGTTGTCACAGTCACAGTGCTGCTGGTTTATTCTGTTTTCCTGTGTTATGTAAAAGAGAAGGCGGCGGACAAAATGAATAGTTTTAAAATGCAGATTTTATTGTCATTCAGTGAGTTCTTGGGTCTAGTCAATAATAAAAATGATCAAGTCAAACATTTGTGAATTTACTTTTTGGATTTTTCATGGCAAAATCATTAAGAGAAAAAACTGGCCCTTGTCCAATGAGAAATGGAAAAAACAGATAAAGGCCGTTTACGTGACTTAAACTGTGATGTTGGACTAAACCAGGACTAAACCAAGTCTGGGACCAGACTGGGACTGAGACCAGGACCGGGGCCAAGACTGGGACCAGACCAGGACTGAGACCAGGACTGAGACCAGGACTGAGACTGGGACCAGACCGGGACTGAGACCAGGACTGAGACTGGGACCAGACCGGGACTGAGACCAGGACTGAGACTGGGACCAGACCAGGACTGAGACCAGGACTGAAAACGGTTTAGTCCTGGTTCAGTCCATTATCCGTTTTTTCCATTTTTCATTTAAACACAAAATTGAAAACTGAAAAAACGAATTGTTATCTGTTTTTTCATTTTGGTTTTGGAGACAAATAATGAAGAAAATTGTTTTTTAGTTTTCTTATTTTTGGTTTTATTTTGAAAAATGAATGAATGAATGACAGACAGATTTTGCTCTGATCTGAGCCTCTGACATCGTCACTTTCTAAACCACGAGTCTCCAGTCTTTATCTCAGGAGCCTGTGTCTCTCCGCCTCCTTCCAAACCGAGGGATTTCAGAATTACACCATCGTGTTGCAAAACAAAAATGTGGTTAATTCCACGACTGTTACTGTTGGACGTGTGTCAGTTTGAAGCTCTGTGCACTAATAAATGGACAGAGGTTTATGTTTCATTGGCTCTAACTGCTCCCAGAGACTCAAACTCTTTCTCATCATCGTCTCATTTTCTTGCGATCACTAAAATGAGGATCTGTCTGGTGGTTTGGTTTTGTTTTGTAAAGGAGCTCACCGGAGGAAAAAGGCTGGAGACTCCTGTTCTAAAATAACATCATTTTGCATTTTAACAATATTAATTTGAGCTGCACCCGTCTGTATTTATTAACATCGACCTGTAGAATGTTGTGATTTCATCTGAAACATACGGAAGCTGAGAGGATCACAACAAATGCAAACGCCGCAACAAATACAAATGCCACAACACAACAAAAAGCCACAACAAACCAAAAAAAGCCACAACGGAAATGACCGCAGGACTCTATTTTAATGCAAACGCCGCAACAAAAACAAATGCCACAACACATTAAAAAGCCACAACAGAAGTGACCGCGAGACTCTATTTTCTGACGGACCGATCGAGCGGCAAGTGAAGAAGAAGAACTACAACGTGAAACGAATAATGATAAAACAATAAATTACTTTAACTTACGTTTCCAACTTCTCCGTTCCTTTACTTTTCACGTTGTAGTTCTTCTTCACTTGTCGCTTGATCGGTAAAAATGATTATTATTATTACTATTATTATTACTATTATTCGAGTTATTCAAGAGCCCCGTTCTAAAACCTGAAATCCATGAATTACCAACATCATTTTGCATTTTAACAACATTAACTTGAGCTTCCCTCGTCTGTATTTATTCAACATCGGCCTGTAGAATGTTGCGATTTCATCTGAAACACAGCAGCAATTGAGGAAGTTCTGCGGAAGGGAAAATTATTTTTGGGTCGATGAGGCAAAAGAGCAGAGGCCACTGAAAACAAAACGACGTCAACTTGGATTCAACTTCAGATTTTATTATAGTTTTATGGGAGCAAGGGCCAGATTTCTCACTGTACTTTACAATAAAACCTCCAAATAAAATCACAAATGTTCAACTTGGTATTTGACCCAAGAATTCACTTTAAAACAACTGAATTTTGTATTGTTAATCATTTTAAATCATCTGAAACCAGCGACAGCCACATTCTTCTCAAACACGTTCACTTCAGATTTGATCGTTTCAGAACCAGCGTCAGTTTCTCAGTTTCTCAGTTTCGTCTCTTTCTGGCTTCCTGTTTATGTTTGGCGTGACCCTGTTGCCACGGCGATGTCAGGGCGCATGATGGACGGCGTGAGCGCGTGCGGCGAGGGAGTGTCCCGGGTACAAAGTCGAACGCTGTAATCATTAAACTGACTGGGACGTCTCCATAAAGAGAACAATAAACGTCTGACCGACATGTGACCGATGAACACAGGAGTGACAACACAAACGGACTTCAGGAGCTCCTGCTTTTATGAGAATGACTTTGTTCGACGCGATAATAATCTCAACTTCATCTGTGTCGTTGTTTCAGATCAGTGACAGTGAAAGTTTACAGAGAATAAAACTGGAAAGGAAAGTGAAGTCGCGCTGAGTTTTTTGTAAATCAGGAATCAGGTTCTGGTTAATGTTCGGGTCAGATTAGGGTTTGGTTCAGTTTACTTTGCGGTGACGTCACTCCGGGGGTGTTCTACGTCCTATCTCTACTGACGGAATGTTCAGCGGTTTCCCATGGCGACGCAAAGCAAACACTGGGTGACCAGATTTTCAAAATAAAAAACTGGGAAATCCCT
The DNA here is from genome assembly GCF_026225935.1 of Boleophthalmus pectinirostris. Lineage (NCBI taxonomy): Eukaryota > Metazoa > Chordata > Actinopteri > Gobiiformes > Gobiidae > Boleophthalmus > Boleophthalmus pectinirostris. Next base: position 1,423,806 of record NW_026570971.1, on the reverse strand, counting down.
GGTTTGTGCTGGTTGGTGACAGTGTCGTAGTATTCGAGGCTGGTCTTGGTCTCGAGATCGGCCTCAAGACGCTTTTATACGATCTGTGTCCCGTCTTGGACTCTAGCGCTTTTGGACTCAGTCTTGAAGGCGCTTGGACTCGGTCTTGTCTCGGTCTTGAAGGTGCTTGGACTCGGTCTTGTCTCGGTCTTGAAGGTGCTTGGACTCGGTCTTGTCTCGGTCTTGAAGGTGCTTGGACTCGGTCTTGTCTTGGACTCGAGGTCTGACACTTGGAGTACAACCCTTATTCCGACAGACCCTAAACCCGACAATCCATCATTCCCACATCTCTCCATCCTGACACTTTTTATGTCGTCATTCTGACGACCTGCTCAAAGTTTGGAGCGTCACCTTTTTTGCCTCGTAGGCCGTGCATCCTCCCGCGCGCAGCGTGAGACGCCACAAATATAAACACACTGCAACCACCGAGCCGATCGCCAGGACTAAACCAGGACTAAACCAGGACTAAACCAGGACTAAACCAGGACTAACCAGGACCAGGACTAAACCAGACTAACCAGGACTAAACCAGGACTAAACCAGGACTAAACCAGGACTAAACAGGACAGGACTAACCAGGACTAAACCAGGACTAAAAGGACTACACCAGGACTAAACCAGGACTACAAGACTAACCAGGACTACACCAGGACTAAACCAGGACTAAACTAAACCAGGACTAAACCAGGACTAACCAGGACTAAACCAGGACTAAACCAGGACTAAACCAGGACTAGGACTAACAGTAAACAGGACTAACCAGGACTACTACAGGACTAAACCAGGACTACACCAGGACTAAACCAGGACTAGACGAGGACTGAAGCGTGTTGCACGGACCAGGCCTCCTTCCGTGCACCAGACGACTACGTCACCAGTCTGTGAAAATATCCTCCTGTAAAAAGCGCTGCCGGAGATTAAGAATTCCCTTGAGTGTCGTTATGCGGAATGTTGGAAAAAAAAAGCAAAAGTGCTGCCGCTCCGACTAAGGAAAAAAAAGTTGGAGTGCAGAGACGTTTGATAAAAAATGGAAATGCTGCCGCTCCGACTGTAGGACGTCAGTGGCGGTTTGTGACTCTGACACTCGGTGAATTCGATCATATTTAAATACAGTTGGTAAATGTGCAGAGACTAAATCTCACTGCAAAACCAGTGAGAGAATGTGACTGTAAATGTGATGAACTTGAAAAAAAACCTCACTTGATTCACTCAGAAGCAGTTCTGTGTAAAGTGCCAGAGGGTGAGCGTCCAAAAAAGGTGCACAGAGTGTTTCAGTTTCAGTGCAGCTCTGTTTGTTTGTTTGGTTTATTTTAAGTATAAATGAATATTAACCAAATCAAATGGAGACAGATTTATAAAAACACTGATATATTTGTGCCAAAATACAAATAAATGTAGAAAATGACAAAGATGATCTTGATTTGGTCTCGATGGGCCGTGGACTCAGTCTTGTCCTGGTCTTGTCCTGGTCTTGTCCTGGTCTTGTCCTGGTCTTGTCCTGGTCTTGTCCTGGTCTTGTCCTGGTCTTAGTCTTGACGACAACACTGGTTAATAATCATAAAATTGTGAAACGACTCATGACTAAACTAAGTGACATTAGAATATGAGTCAGTCTCGTCACATTTACTTTGTGTTTTTGTCATTTTTAAGCAGCTTTTCTGTATTTTATCTCAACAAATGACAATTTATTCTTTTTTTTACTGTTGGCAGGTGTAAAATTGGTCAAAAATAGGGACACCTGGGACATTTCTTGTATAAAATTGGGACAAATCAGTGGTTTTGTATAAATCTACTGGGACAGAGACACAGGGACGTCTGGTCACTGTATGCGCACAAAACTCTACCAAAAAGTGTGAAATGTCGAGAAAAAAATCCCAAAGTGATTTAAAAAGCACATTTTCATTTTCCTGTGGTCAGTCCAGACGTTCATGATCCTGTTTAAAATAGTTTAACAGTTTTTATCACCTGTTGTAGTTCAGATAAATCAGTTCTTTCTGGTCAGATTGTGTCAAAACAAACCTCAGATTACAGACAGAGCAGTGCCTCCAGTTTGCTTCAGCTGCAAAATATCATCAGCAGCATGAAAAACTGAACATCATTTAAAGAGACATTCAAAATACTTTTATAATCACCTCATTTTGCGTCGCTTTGAAGCTCACTGATGAAAACTCAAGCGTTAATCTGAACAAACGACTCGGTTATTGCAACATGAACAAACAATTAAATCATCATTTGCTCATTAAACGACGGTGAGTGAGTTGGGAGTGAGTTTTTTATGGCTGCGTGTGCGGTTTTTTTATCTGCAGCTTTGTGTAACTCGAGCAAACAGACGTCGGCCTCGTAAACGCGCGGAGAACAGAGTCATAATGGAAAACGAACGGCATTTATCACAAAGGAATCGGCTTAAAGAGACACGAGGCTGTATTTTGGTGTAAACTCGGCGCTGTTACTAGGAGGAGACAGGAGCAGACAGGAGCAGACAGGAGCAGACAGGAGCAGACAGGAGCAGACAGGAGCAGCCGCACGATGTAATTGGCGGGTTTCAGATGACTTCATGACGCTGTAAAGGCCGTGAGATACAAAAGAGACGGGAGGCACCTGAACTCCTCTTTGTTCATGATTGTTTCGCTGTCGTAACAAGAGGATTTTAAGGTCTGGTGAGAAACAAAAAGGAAATGATCAGGTTCAGCCGCGTCCTGCAGCGTGACCCTCGACCTTCAGCTCCGGGTCACAGCGGTTTCCCCCTCGACGCCGAACCTCCCAACGCTGATCCGGAGTCATTTGTGTTTGACGAATCTTTAATCTCTTATTTTCAAGACTCCATTTTGTCGCTCTCTCCTCGTTTTCAGCTCCAGCGGTTCAGACTCTGTGAATAAACGTGAACCCAACATGTCGAGTTGTTTTCAGGGTTTGTGTCATCGGCTCATGGGCCCAAAAATAATTTTCTCTTCCACATTTACTTCCTCAGTCCAGGCGAGTTCAGGTGTTTGGGTAACACTTTATAATAACTACACCTTATTTAGCCTTAATAAAGCATGAACAAAGACTTAATTAATAATGAACAAAGACTTAATTAACAATGATTCACACTTAGTAAATGTTTAATAAAGCATAATTTGTCTTCACTTTAGAAAATCTCTCAAAAAGATTTAACTAACAGATAAACGCTGCCTGAATGATCATTGAATTACATTATTAGTAAATCATTCTCTCATAGTTTACTAATGATTAATAAATGCTCAAATGTTTAGTTCATGAGTAATTAAGTATTAAATAATTATGAGTAATTATTTACAGCACAGGCAAATGAAGTGCAAGTGCTAATTAAGGCAGTAATTAAGTAGTTACTCAGCCTGAATCATTATTAATTAAGTCTTTGTTCATTATTAATTAAGTCTTTGTTCATGCTTTATTAAGGCTAAATAAGGTGTAATTTTTATAAAGTGTTACGGGTGTTTGTTCATCCTCAGAGCCGTCTGGACTCTGTGTCTGGACGGTCACAGAAAACGTTCCCCAAATTAAACCACATAAACCCACAAACAGAATCGAGTGACCAAATAAAAAAAGACACAAAACAGAACTAAGCCACAGAACTACACACACGAACACAAACACACAGTGTTGGGAAAGTTACTTTTAAAATGTAATCCCCTACAGATTACAGATTACACACTCCAAAATATAGTTTGTAATGTAATTCATTAAATTACTTAAAGTGAGTAATGTAATCTGATTACTTTGGATTACTTGATTTGTTGTAGAGAAACAAAGATGAGGAAATCTTCACATAAGAAGTTTTGTCTGATAAAAGAAAATAAAAAGCCCAGACTTTACTTAAACATATTAAAAATATTATTGATAGAAGAAGAAGAAACACGTCCACACAGCAGGATTTAGTCCTGTTAAATCCTGTTTTAGACCTGGTTTAGACCTGGTTTAGTTGTGGTTTTAGTCCTGTTTTAGTCCTAATTTAGTCCTGTTTTAGACCTGGTTTTAATCCTGGTTTTAATCCTGGTTAAGACCTGGTTGAGATCTAGTTTAGTCCTGGTTTAGTTTCCGGGAATGAGTGGAATTACAGAAAAAAGAAAAAAAAAAAAAAAAAGGGTATAGCGCAAAATGTGAAAACAGTTAAATCCCTCTGTTTAATCCGATTTATTTCAACAAAGTAACTGTAATCCAATTACCACTCACTGAAACAGTAACTGTAACTGAATACAGTTACTCATCATTTGTACTCTGATTACTCTGGTACATGTAATCTGTTACTCCACAACACTGCAAACACAAAGTGTCTGACTGGCCACCAAGACCAGCAGCCCCGATCAGGTGCAGGTCATCCTCTTACACAGGGGGCGGAGTCTGCAGGTGAGGTGGGCGGAGACCTGCTCCACCAATCACAAGCCAGGACTCCCACAGCAGGAATCAAATCGTGCCAGAAAAATATTTTAAAACACACAAAGCAAATTACAACTGCAAACCTGGAGCCGTAACAACAAGTCCAACCACAAGAGACGGTCCCAAAAAATACTTGTACTTCTACAACTTTGACACATGTGTTTAAAGAACCAAAACTTATGACTCATTTACATAAACTGTAAACTCTGATAAAAACATCTGTTTCCTTGTGTGCTGGAATATGAGTGTTCTCTCTGTGTGACAGAGGGGTGTTCTCTCTGTGTCAGAGGGGTGTTCTCTCTGTGACAGAGGGGTGTTCTCTCTGTGACAGAGGGGTGTTCTCTCTGTGACAGAGGGGTGTTCTCTCTGTGTCAGAGGGGTGTTCTCTCTGTGTCAGAGGGGTGTTCTCTCTGTGTGAGAGGGGTGTTCTCTCTGTGTCAGAGGGGTGTTCTCTCTGTGTCAGAGGGGTGTTCTCTCTGTGTCAGAGGGGTGTTCTCTCTCTGTGTCAGAGTGTGTACACACAGATGTACAGAGGTGAAATGGTAAAACTGTAAACCCCTGAGGTGGTTTAATGGTGTCAAAATTTGGACACTGCCCAATCCTACGAACCACTGCTTTAAAAAATTCAGTACAGAACTCGACTCCAGATTCGCTCTGTAACCGCAGCCTCGATGAGCTTCATTTGACTGGAGCTGAACCCTGTGTGACTCTGAACACTTCTGTACTCGTCTGTGTCCTGAATCCACGTATCAGTCGTTCATTCGTTTTTCAATATAAAACCAAACATAAAAAAATGAAAAAACAACAGTTTTCATCATTATTTGTCTCCAAAACCAAAATGAAAAAACAGATACTGATACATTTTTTCAGTTTTCAGATTTTGTGTTTAAATGAAAAATGGAAAAAACAGATAACGACCGTTTCCCGTTTACATGACTTCAGTGACTGTGATGCTGGACTGAACCAGGACTGATCCAGGTCCAGGACCAGACCGGGACCAGAGCGGGACTGAGATCTGAACTGAGACCGAAACCAGGCCAGGACCAGAGCTGGACTGAGACCGAGACCAGAGTGGGACCAGAGCTGGACTGAGACCGAGACCAGGCCAGGACCAGAGTGGGACTGAGACCGAGACCAGAGCAGGACCAGAGCTGGACTGAGACCGAGACCAGAGTGGGACCAGAGCTGGACTGAGACCGAGACCAGAGCGGGACCAGAGCTGGACTGAGACCGAGACCAGAGCGGGACCAGAGCTGGACTCTGAGCTTTGACTCTGACCCTCCGCAGAGTCCAAGCCTCAGCTTCGAGCTCCGGCCCTGGGCCCTGGGCTCTGAGCCTCCGGTCTGGTCCGAGTCGGGTCTCAGTCTCTGTCTGGTCTCGGTCTGAGTTCTCATCTTAGTCCCAGTCTGGTCCCAGACCTGGATCAGTCCTGGTTCAGTCCAGCATCACAGTTTAAGTCCTGTAAACAGGAATCGGCCATTATTTGTTTTTTCATTTTGGTTTTGGAGACAAATAATGAAACGAACGACGCATGGATTTGTCCTGGACCGTGACTCACACGAGCTCGTCCCAACAGCCTCAGGAGAAACACAGTTTGCAGTGGTGAAGTTTTATTACACTTGATAATTGCAGCATTAATGATCTGAGTCTGAGAGTCTGAGAGTCTGAGAATCTGCAGCACCGTCCACACACCTCCACCAAACTCCACCAAACTCCACTCTGCTCCACTCTGTGCTCTAATATTAGCTCTGTGAACAATAGAAGCTTAGGCCTGAGCTAAATGATTCATGTGTGTGTGTTCTGTGTGTGTGTGTGTGTTCTGTGTGTGTGTGTGTGTGTGTGTGTGTGTGTGTGTGTGTGTTTGTGTGTGTGTCTGTGTGTGTGTGTGTGTGTTCTGTATGTTTGTGTGTTCTCTGTGTGTGTGTGTATGTGTGTATGTGTGTGTGTGTGTGTGTGTGTGTGTGTTGTGTGTGTGTGTGTGTGTGTGTGTGTGTGTGTGACGGATCTATTTTCTATTTTCTATTTTAAACTCGTTTCCTCGTCACAAATCGACCTGGAGTTTTGTTTTTTTAACTCACAAAAAAACTACAGATTCAGACGGAGTTTTTCTCTCAAACTGAAAAAACAACAACAAACACAGTCAGTGAAACCAGGAAGGAAGAGCTCCACTGTGTTTTTAAACTCCACACACCTTCACTAGAATCAACTGGATCATTTCAGCCTCTGGAGTCGCCGATTTCTACTGAACTAAAGCTAAAAAAAACTGTTTTACTCTCTCCTCTCTGTGCCTCTCTTTCTCCTCTCTCTTTTTCCTCTAGCCATTTTTTATTTTTCCTCTCTCTCTCTCTCTCTCTCTCCCTCCTCCTCAGCCCATCATCCCTCATCATTACTCATCGCTCTCTTCCTCTCCTCCCTTTCCTCCTCCCTTCTCTCTCTCTCTTCCTCTCCTTCCTGCTCTACCCCTCTCTCTCTCGCTCTCCTCTGTTTACCTCCTCCTCACTCATTCTCTCTTCCTCACTCTGCCTCCTCCCTCCCTTCCTCTCTTTTCTCCCCCCTCCCTCCCCCTTTCTCTCCTCACTCTGCCTCCTCCCTTTCTCTCTCCATCCTCTCCCTCCTCCCTTTCTCTTCCTCTTTCTCTCCTTCCTGCTCTACTCCTCCCTCCCTCTCTTCTCTCTCTTCTCTGTTTACCTCCTCCTCTCTCTGCCTCCTCCCTTTCTCTCCCTGTCCTCCCTCTCTTTCCTCTGTCACTCCTCTCCCTCCCTCTTTCTCTCCTCCTCCCTCTGCCTCCTCCCTTCCTCTCCCCTCCCGCTCTTGCACCCCCTTCTCCCTCCATCTCTTTCTTTCCTCCGTCTCTTTCTCTCCTCCTCACTCCGCCTCCGCCCTCCCTTCCTCCCCTCCATCCTCCCTCTCTTTCTCTCTTCCTCTCCCCTCCCTCTCTCTCCTTCCTGCTCTACCCCTCCCTCCCTCTCTCCTCTGTTTACCTCCTCCTCCCTCTGCCTCCTCCCTTTCTCTCTCTGTCCTCCCTCTCTTTCCTCTGTCACTCCTCTCCCTCTCTCCCCCCTCCCTCCCTCTCTCTCTCCTCCTCCCTCTGCCTCCACCCTCCCTTCCTACTTCCCTCCATCCTCACTCTTTTCCTCCTCCCTTTCTCTTCCTCTCCCCTCCCTCTCTCTCTCTCTCCTCTGTTTACCTCCTCCTCTCTCTGCCTCCTCCCTTCCTCTCTCTCTCTCTCTCTCTCTCTCTCTCCCTCCCTCTCCTTCTCCTCCTCCTCCTCTTCTCTCTCTCTCTCTCTCTCTCTCTCTCTCTGGTATAAAAGTCGCGTGCGTCTTGTTTTTCTCACACTTGTGCCTCGCGCTCTTCTTTCTCTCCGCAGGTGCTTTTCTCTTTTTCTCTCAGTTTTTTGTTTTTCTCGGATTTTCTTCGGAGACTCTTCGGTGTTTGTCCGACATGCCCAAGTGTCCGAACTGCGGGAAGGAGGTCTACTTCGGTACGTGCGCAAAAAAAATATATATATATATACCGTGTGCACACTTTTAACGCCAGTTTCACTTCCGGTCTCGTGCAAACAGGAAGAAAAAGCGATAGATTTATAGATTTACAGACTCATTTATTGATTTATTTGTGATTAAAGTTAGTTTCAAGTGTCGCTCTGTGAAAAACAGATCAACCAGAAGGAAAATGACACGAAGGGCGAGGCCAGGATATTGAATTATTTATGTGAATTTAATTTAATTTAATTTAAACTCGTTTCTGAGTTTTCAAAGCTCCGGGTTTTGCACACGGCTCAAAATCACGCAAATATTTGAGGTGTAATTTCTCATAAACATTTATTTTTTGCATTTTATTTTAAGAAAGTTCAGTTTGGAGCAAATGTATTTGTGATGTACTGCAAAGTGCACAGGGCGTGTACCTGAACGCAGTAGTAGTAGTAGTAGTTATTGTAGTAATAGGTGCAGTAGCAGTAGTAGTAGCAGTAGAAACAGTAGTAGTAGTTGTAGTAGTAGTACTTGTAGTAGTAATACTTGTAGTACTTGTAGTAGTAGTACTTGTAGTACTAGTACTTGTAGTACTTGTAGTAGTAGTTTAGTTGTAGTAGTACTTGTAATAGTAGTAGTAGTAGTAATAGTAGTTGTAGTAGCAGTAGTAGTATTTGTAGTTGTACTTGTAGTACTTGTAGAAGCAGTAGTACTTACAGTAGTAGTTGTAGTAGCAGTAGTAGTTGTAGTAGTTGCAGTAAAAGTAAAAGTATCACATACTTAAGTAAAAATATTAAAGTACCCGTTTAAAAATGTACTTAAAGAGTAAAAAGTAAAAGTATTTTGCAGATTTTGAAATTTTATAAAACTTCAAATGTGCTGACGTTGATACAGATTTGTTTTATTTGTAGAATTTTATTTAATTGTGAAAATCCCCTCAGTCTCAGTAAATAATTTAAAAAAGTACTTTTACTTTTCCGTCCTGTTTAAAAGTGTAGTGGAGTAGAAAGTACAGATACTTACTCTCAAATGTAGTGAAGTAAAAGTAAAAAATATTCACTTTAAATGTACTAAAGTAACGTGTAGATACTTCAACTTTATACTTAAATACAATACTTGATAGTAGTAGTAGTAGTAGTATTTGTAGTAGTAATTTTCAGTGTTTATTTAACAAAGTTTATATCTTGTCAGTTCTGAATTTTGACACTGGAACAAAGAAAAACTCACATAAAAGTAAAAGTATCACATGAAAAAATGTACTTAAGTAAAAGTAATAAAGTACCTGTTTAAATTTTTACTTAAAGAGTAAAAAGTAAAAGTATTTTGTGTACATTTTGAGTCTGTTAAAGCTTCAAATGTAAAGATTCTGATACAGACTTTGCTGAATTTTGTGCATTGTTTTTTTTCTTGCTGTTTTTATTTGTATAATTTTGTTTCTCAAACTATAAAAAAACGCCGTTTAGACTTTTGTGCAGGTCTCAAACTATAATACCAAAGTGTAGTTCAGTAAAAAGTAGAAATGTGGAGAAGAAATGTTTAAAAAAATCCACTTTAAATGTTCAAAATCTGTACTTCATCACAATACTTTCATGCTTTTATTTTGTAGTAGCAACATTAGTATTTGTGTTATTAATTTGCAGTATTTAAGTTATATTTTGAGTTAATTGAATCCTGCAGCACAGTTTTTTCTCTCTCAGCACAGTTTCTCAGATTCTCAGCACAATTAGAATCACGGGAGAGAATGTTTTTGCGACAGCAGCTCCGCCCGGACGCAGACAAACGCGCTGGAATTATGTAAGAGGCACTTTATCCGGAGTTTGAGCTGCAAATGAAACACGTCCGATCCAACGTAAAACACAGCCGTGAAACGTTTTTGAAATGTTTTTGAAATGTTTTTGCACTTGAAACTTGGACGCAGAAGCTCCACGCGTCACAAAAACTAGAATAACAAAAAGAAAACAGAGACATTTTTATTATAAATTCAAAATAAAAACAAGAAACGAGAATGCACATATACGTCTATAAAAGTCAAAATAAAACATAAAAATATAATAATACAAATATATCCCAGTTTATACAAAAGGTCGTAAGGAAAAACAACACAAAGACGGAATAATATCCAAGATAACTTATGTAAAGAGAAGATCCACAGTGATTCTAGAATGTTCTGTGGAGCTGCAGCGTGTAATTCAGTCACTTGTAAAAGCAAAAAAAATGTTTAAAAATGTTTGTGATGTTTTCAGGTGAGTACAAGAGTCTGTAATCTTGTACTGCAAAGTGCACGGAGTATTTGTCTGAAGGTAGTAGTAGTAGTAGTAGTAGTAGTAGTAGTAGTAGTAGTAGTAGTAGTAGTATTTGACACAGTGGTTCTAGAATGTTCTTTTTAGCTAAAATTCTGTCAGAACTTCAGTCTGCAGTTCAGTCTGTGTCCACTAGGAGGCATCACTCTGTTTGACAGCACCTGATCTAAAAACTATCAATAAATATCAAGATATCGAATAGTTTAATGTGATGAAACAGTATCGATATTGTGGGCTGCCATGTCAAGATAATTTTTTGGTTTATTTTACTAAATTATTTAGTTCCAGCTTCAGTTTTGTTGTTTGTTCAGAGGAAGAACATTTTCACAGTTTTGAGGATGAAACCGGGCGTGGTTCCTGTGAACTTTGCACAAGAAGAAGTGATTTAACAAAAACTTTTAGAATCACAGACATGATTTACACTTTATTTTTTATTGAATAGTTTTGAATCAATTTGAAATATATATCGTATCGAATCGAAAGTTCGACATATGTAAACCTCAACTATTGACTAGACGTGTTTTTCTTTTGTTTTGGTGCGATTTGGACGATGAATTTTGTGCTTTATTTGTTTTTTGTATGAGCATAAATGGAAACAAAACCTTGTCATCTTTTAAAAATAAAGATAAGTAATTTAAAAGTGATTGTATTTGTGGTCGAGGGATTAGTTGATGGAACAACCTGAGTGACGATTTTAAAAACGTCTAAAAACAGAATAAAGCATCTAGAGCTTTGGCATGAATGAATTCTGCTTTAAACTTTGTTTATTTTAATAAGTCGTAAGTGAAATTATAAACTCAAACTTGTTTCTCACACGCTGCTTTTCTTTCTTGGAATTCTGTCGTTGTTTAATCGGGTTTGGCATTGAAGAATTTTGACTTCAGCCTAAACACTTTCGCTCGTGATCCATGCGGTTGGAGTTTATGTTTTGTTTAGTTTAGTTTTGTAGAGCTGCAAAATGACAGAATAAAACTAAAAAAAAAAAGAAAAGTATCGTATCGTGGCCTGTGTATCGAGGTGTTTATCGTATCGGCAACTTCCCCGCCCTTTTTTTCCGTGTAAATTCATATAATTCATGCTCCTTTTTTATGTAACGGATAAAACGTCTTTCCTTATTTCAGAGAAAGGTTGCTTTGTGTTTTTATGGAATGGAGTGGGCAGAAAACTGGCAGAAGTCGCTGAAATGTGAGTTACAGTCACTTGTAAAAGGCTCGAGCGAAATGGTGCCTTAATGGAAAAAGCTCGTGGTCTTAATGTGTTTTAAATCCCGTCGAGTTTGACGCAGACGGAGGGCGGCCGCCGCACTCACGCTCCTCTGGATCTGAGGAAAGTCCAGGTTTATAGAACAGAACAGACCACTGCGCTTTCCGGATGTTTCCATTTGATTTCAGGCTTAATCTATAGAGCACATTGTCTTTGAACACGACTGTAAATCAGAAAAACTCAAACGTTTGCTGGAGTTTTTTAGCTTCTGCCAGTTTTCTACCCTCACTGTTCCATGAAAAACACAAAGCAAAAAAACTTCTCTTTGAAACACGGAAAGAGTATTTCTCCGACTCATGAAAAAAAGACCATAAACTGTGTGAACTTCCACAGAAAATGTAGAAAACAGAAAAGGAAGCAGGTGATGTCATTTTAGTCCACGTTCAGACGGCACAGTTTAAAGATCAGTTTGGATTTTTTTGTGAAATCAGATTTTTGTCGCGAGCTCGTTCACATTTCCAGTTAAACGCCCTAAAAGTGTCACACAAGAACATTGGAGGAAACAACGTTAATGTTTACGGAAGTCGCCTAAACGTGGACGCAGCATCGACCTGGAGATTTTACACCTGAACATGTACAGATTTGGAGATTGACCTGTTCTATTTAGTTCCAGCTTCAGTTTTGTTGTTTGTTTACAGGAAGGAAACTCATTTATGCGACACATTTGACATTTTCACTGTTTTGACGATTAAAATGTTTGTGTTTCGTATGAACTTTGCACAAGAAGAAATGGTTTAAACAGAGACTTTTAGGTCACATTTACACTGAGGCGAATCATCGTATCATTATATCGAAAACGATTTGCGTCCAGACTCGTCGTTTCTGTGTTCGTTCCCTCCAAACAGTAACACGAAACCTCCTGAAACACGAGTCACATGACCAGACTGGCCTCACAACGTCACATGAGCGGTAAAATCAAGGAAGTGTTGCACTGTGTCTGAAGTTGCAGGCAGCCGACAAACGTGAAAACGTGAAAATCTTCTAGTTGTAGTTCGGCTGTTTCTTGTTTGTCTTTGTGTTTCTCACATGACGACGTCATGACCCCAGAGAATCAGAAGGAGCGAGTCACAGTGACACAGTGTCCAATCAGGACGAGACTCCAGCTCCTACATCAGAGGATCAGAGTTTTCAGGAGTCCACACAGTCCCCGTCACATCTGGACCAACATGAACTCGTGGAGCTGGAGGCACCAGATCGTTCAGACTCTGGAGACGTTTTCTACGGAAGCCGAGAGTCACAACAAACGCAAATGCCACAACACATTAAAAAGCCACAACGGAAATGACCGCGGGACTCTATTTTCCGACGGACCGATCAAGCGGCAAGTGAAGAAGAAGAGTCCCGCGGTCACTTCTGTTGTGGCTTTTTAATGTGTTGTGGCATTTGCTTTGTGTTGTGGCATTTGTCTTTGTTGCGGCGTTTGCGTTTGTTGTGTCTCCTCTCGGCTTCCGTAGTTTTCCATCGGACTAATGTGAACGAACACTGCACCCACAACCAACACCACTCACATACACACTAGTGTGAACGGGGCTTTAGTATCACAGCCACGATTTAACTTTTATTTTTATTGAACCGTATCGAATTGTTTTAAAATGTATCGAATCAAAAGTGCACCGTATGAAGTTATGTATCGTATCGGCAACTTCTTAATGATTCTCAGCTCTAATATCGATACTGCAACAGGTTTACGTGTAAAGTCTGTGGAGAGGCGCGTCTCCACACGAAAGCTGAAGAATCTGAAGTTCGGGTGAAATTCTCGGCGGGTCAGCGAGGTTCAAATGTGTGTTTCAGATAAAAAGGCGTTTGTCGTGTTTTTGGCGCCGCATTCGTTAAGATCGACTTTTTTCTCTTTTCGTAATTGTTTCCTTTCCTCGTTCAGTCACTTGAAGTTGTTTTCAGACTGACTCATGCATGTTGGAGTCATTAGGACGCCATTGTTCCAGAATGTTCCTCACACACGCCCTTTACTTTACTTTACTTTTTCTTCACAAAAGCCGTTTTTACGTATTTCACATTTTTCCAGAATCTTCTTTTCTCTGTTCTGATCTGTGGGCGTCGTGGGCGGAGCTGCAGGAATAGACTTTTTTGTTTCTTTTATTTCTTTGATTACAGACGGATTATGTCACTTTCCCGGTTCTGCCATCTCCTCGTCTCCATGGAGATGTTGTTGCTTTGCCTGACATGTTCCACAGTGCGGCATTAAACAGGATTCAGTTATTATTGTTTTTATGGCTCCAAACTCTGTCTGTGAGCGGGCGGCCTCTCCGTAGACGTGACATGACCTCTAACCCCGTGTGGCGCTGCTACTTGTTTGTCTCCGTGGAGATTGAAAGGTTTAATGCCACACTGCGGAACATTCCAGTGGAAGCTGTAACACGAGCAGCTGTAACGTGGGAGAATTTGAGCAGTAAAAGGTCAAATTGAACTTTTATGGCAAATTTTTTGGTTATTAAAGTTTCGTGGCAAATGCGAAACTGAAATGATACGTGGAAACTCATCAGAAAAGTTGTGTAGTGCAGCTTTAAGTCGTTTTAAGTAGTTTTAAATCAACATTGCAATTTAAAATGTAAAAATATGACATAATGATGCAGGTAAAACAATATAACAGAGAAAACTTGACAACTAAACCAGGACTAAACCAGGACAAAACCAGAACTAAAACCAGAACTAAAACCAGGACTAAACCAGGATTAAAACCAGAACTAAAACCAGGACTAAATTAGAAATAAACCAGAACTAAAATAAGATCTAAACCAGGTCTAAAACAGGACTAAACCCTCTCCCCGTACGCTGTCGGTCCGTGAAAATATCGTCACTTAAATTTATTTTCCGTGCATCATTTTCACTTAAATTCAACTTACTACGAAGTTTTATTAACCAAAAATCTGCCATAGAAATAATATTTGACCCTCGACAGCTCAAATTCTGTCGTAAAACAACAAAAACAACTAAACTTTTCCAGTATTGCAAAGAAAATGAACAAACGAGAAACTCTGAGCCCCTAAATAAAAAACTGAAATACTGGAGCCAGGTCTGAGTAAAACTGCACAAGACAAAAAAACAAGACAAAAAAGTGAATCAAACGAAGTCACAAACTGAACCTGAAGCGCTCCGAGTCGGACCTGAAGCGGGACGCGCCCCGCAGTTTGACAAACGCGTCTCTGTCTTGTGTTAAGACCCGTCGCAGCTCGGCCCCGATCCAAAGAAAACCCAGATCCGTGGAACAAAGCCCGAGGGCCCTGCAGTCTGGAGTACACACACACACACACACACACACACACACACACACACACACACACACACACACACACACTCACACACACACACACACACACACACACACACACACACACGCACACACACACACTCACACACACACACACACACACACACACACACACTCACAGCACTCACAGGACTCACAGGACTACTGCAGTACTTTTACAGTAGAGACCAAAACCACAGAATCATGAGCTCATCATCATCACCGCCGCCGCCGCCGCCGCCGCCCTGCGCTCGATTTATTCATTAACTGTCGACGGATTTGACGTGACGTTTTGGCAACAACTCAATAACGGAAAGATCATGACGTCGTATCGCCAAAGGTTAAACTATTATTAAAACAAACGACTATTTATGCAGAAAAAACCACGAGGACACTGTGTATTTATATAAAAACTGATTAAACGTGTGAATCAAAAGTTCAAAGTTTACAGAGAAATACCAAAAAATACAAAATCTTCATCTTTGTCGCTCTCTTCTCCCTCCTGCTGTCGTCCAAATGAAACTTTTATCAGCTTAATTTATTGCTGATTAATTCAAATTTAAATCGACTGAAACTTCATCGACCGAGTGGACGTTTTCAGATTTTTGACGGTTCTGATCCAGACGGAGGCCAGAGAGTTTGGGCCGTTTGTTCGACTCTTTCCGGGACGTTTCAGCTCATTTGGACATATTTTATAATTTTACCTCTAAAGCTGCATTGATTTTATTTTAAAGGTGTTTTTTATGACATTTTTTGTTCGGCAGCTTCACTTTTTCATTACTTTATCATAACATAAACCAGAGTCGTGACTTGGACTCGAGTCAGATTTAAGTCTCTATTTTTAGGACTTGACTTGATAAAATGGACTAAGACTTGGGACTCGACTTGGACTTGAAGGTCAGTGACTCGGACTTGAGGCCTGTGACTTGAGAAGACTCGATGTTTCTGCTAAAAAGATGTTTTTATAAAATACTTTTCTCTTTTCAGTTGATAAATGCGACACTGAATTTTACAGGAACAAACTGGAACATGTCGCTCCTACTTTTGTTTGTACTTTGGATGAAACTGAAGTACTGTGATACTCAAAAGTACTACAGTAATATACAGTACTATACAGTAAAACAGAGGAAAGTACAGAGAACATGATCCTTCCATTTCAGCGCAGACACACGACAGAAAAACTGTTATTAAACCATTTAAAATCTGAATTCTGAGCAGCTCAACAAAACAACGAGATTTCCTGCTTTTTTAAAAATAAAGAAATACAATTCTAATAATGCAGAAATTAGTTAAGAATTTTGGTCCCGGCCTCCACATT
Organism: Boleophthalmus pectinirostris; assembly: GCF_026225935.1. Taxonomy (NCBI): domain Eukaryota; kingdom Metazoa; phylum Chordata; class Actinopteri; order Gobiiformes; family Gobiidae; genus Boleophthalmus; species Boleophthalmus pectinirostris. Next base: position 1,407,753 of record NW_026570971.1, on the reverse strand, counting down.
ATTTTCTGTTTCTCGTGTGGCCCCGTGGAAACTCGTGGTCTGTAAAAGCAGTGACGTCTAATGGACCAAACCACAGCAGCTCTGAACTTTTCACAGTGTAGTTGTGTTTCTCGTCGTGTTTTTAGTGTGTTTCTCGTGTTTCTCGTCGTGTTTTTAGTGTGTTTCTCGCGGTGTTTCTCGTGTTTCTTGTCGTGTTTTTCGGCGTGTTTCTTGTCTCGTCACGTTTCTCGCCGCGTTTCTTTTCGTGCTTCTCGTTGCGTTTCTTGTCATGTTTCTCGTGTTTCTCGTTTCTTGTCGCGTTTCTTGTCATGTTTCTCGTGTTTCTTGACGTGTTTCTTGTCGTGTTTCACGTGTTTCTTGTCGTGTTTTCTTGTCGTGTTTTCTTGTCGTTTCTTGTCACGTGTTTCTTGTCGTTTCTTGTCATGTTTCTCGTGTTTCTTGTCGCGTTTCTTGTCGTTTCTTGTGTTTCTTGTCGCGTTTCTTGTCGTGTTTCACGTGTTTCTTGTCGTGTTTCACGTGTTTCTTGTCGTTTTCGTGTTTCTTGTCGTGTTTTCTTGTCGCGTTTCTTGTCGTGTTTCTCGTGTTTCTTGTCGTTTTCTTGTCGTGTTTCTTGTCGCTTTTCTTGTCGCGTTTCTTGTCGTTTTCTCGTGTTTCTTGTTGCGTTTCTTGTCTTCGTGTGTTTCTCGTCTGTCTGTCTTCTGTCCGGCGTTTCCCACAGTGGAGCTCCTGATTAGTGCAGGAAATGTTTCGTTTATTTCCTCGTGAGTTGGATGTTTTTTCAGTCAAGTGCCTCGGGTCTGTGAGGTTCTGGTGTGAGGAGCTCGGGCCAGAACCAGGACCAGAGAGTAAACACGACATTTTACATTCAGCGTAAAAACACAGAGGAGAGAACGAGACGAGGAAAACCAAGTGAAGTGAAGCTAACTGTAGGCACTGCTCTGTCTGAAGCTCTGTTACTCGAGTATTTGAGCACAATCTGACCGGAAAGAAGTGACTGATCTGAACTCTGCCAGTAAGAAATTAAAAACTAGGGAATGGCTAAATCCAACCCTTCCAACACTTGAGGACTGGTTCGGTTTAATTTTGAAAATATTTAAAATGGAAAAATTGGCTTAAACACAAAGGGAAAAATGTCTATAAGATTTGGGAAAAAGTAATCGAGTTTGTATCCCTTTTTCGTGGCACCTTGGGTTGTTTTTTCTTTTTGTCGTTAAAAAAAAAAGACAGAAAAGGACTAAGATTTTTCTGATATATGACTGATTTTAAAGCTGTCAACCTTTTCTAATAAAAACATAAAGAAAAAAAATAAAGAAAACAGATCAGAAATTTGTGTAATATGGATTTTTTAAACTTGAACTCGCATTTTATGATATTTCTGAAAATACTGATCATAAAATCATCTAAAAATTGTAAACTGTGTGATCCAAAAAGACAAAAACATGAGCTAATTTTAAAAAATCCATCACTTTTCTTTTGTTTTTGTTGTTTTTTCCAGCGCAGTGGACCTGAAGTGGAGTGTGGAGTGCGAGGGGAGAGTCTGGTCACAGATCCGAGTCTCATTCAAATGTTTTATGTAAACCAGGTCGTTCTGCAGAAACACGGGTCGTTCTGTTTGTGTCTCTGAGTTTTTATGACAGATGCAAAGCGACTCGTCTTTCCTGTCTTTTTTTGGGATGTTCTCGTTTGCATAGAAACATCTCGCTCGTTCTTCTCGTCCAGCGTCACCCACACGTGTTTCTGAAAACGCCCACGTCACTCGAGTCGTTTCCTCGTCACAAACGCTGGAGTTTGTTTTGTTTCGTTCACGTGTTTAAGTCACGTTCACTTTTATTTCTTCTCGTTTAGACGACTCTAACGAGCTTTTCTCCAACATCAGCCTCCGTGAAGTTGTTCGTTTATGGTCCAAAAATCTGCAGCGCGACTTTTAACTGGAACCAAAAAACATGAACGAATTACCCTGATTTTAGCTGATTTAGTCCTGGTTTAGACTTGGTTTAGTCTGGGTTTAGTTCTGTTTTAGACCTCATTTAGTCCTGGATTCGACTTGGTTTAGAGTTAGTTTAATCCTAGTTTAATACTGGTTTAGCTTTGGTTTAGTCCTGGTTTAGACCTTGGTCCTTTGTGTCATTTATTTTTATTTATTTTGTTTATCTTTTATTTTATTTTTTTTCTTGATCTTATTTAATTTGACTCATTTTATTTTCTTCTCGAGGATCAGTGCCGTTAAATCGAGTTTTATTTTATATTTATATTAGATTTGTTTTATTTGTATTTGTGCAGCTCTTTGGAAACTGTTTTGTTTATGAAATGTGCTGTAGAAATAAAATGGATTAGATTGGATTTAGATAACTCTTTATTGTTCATCTGTAGTAGTAGCAGTAGTAGTAGTAACTGTAGTAGTAGCAGTAGTATAAGTATTAGTAGTATATAAACTTTATTACTGCACTTTCGTCTTGTCGTTGGTGTGTTTATGTCGTCGGGCGTTTCCACTTTCACAGATAAACATGTTTTTATCAGTTTTTTTATGAGAGTTTATGAGGCTGCAGCAAAGTCCTCTGGGAAACGTAGTCCGTCCCACACCCACAGTCCTCAGATGGGATCAGTTTAACCCCGTGACCGGACTCTGGTCAAGTCCCTTTAGAATCACGTCACAAATGTTCTGTTTTTTTATATAATGACACGTCTGAGGATCAAACTAAAGCTGCTCTGAGACGTTTTTATCACATTTCCTCCAGTATCAGTGTTTACATGTTTACATGCACCGAAATCTGATTAGAATCTGATTTCTCTGGACCAAAAGGTTTCAGCACTTTAACCACTGTAACATCATCTGTAAATGTCACTCCAGCAGCACAGTTTAATTTTAGTTTTTGTTGGTTTAGACACAGTTAAGTCCTGGTTTAGACCTGGTTTAGTCCTGGTTTAGTCTGTTTCTCTCAGATATTTCACTCATGTGCAGGTTCTGACGAGGAACAGAAAGTTAAAAAAAGGCCAAACTAATGTGGAAAAGACAAAAACGAAAGCGAAAATGAGAAATATTGAAAGAATCTTTAAAATTTCTTTGTACTTTGTCTTTCAAATACAAAAATACAACAGTTCCTCTAAAAATCCTGGGCTTCACTGGCGCGTGTCACCAGGTGTTTTTGATGAACAGATTTTTCTTGTTCACACAAACTCACCAAAAATCAGATCGAATCATCGGGTTATCTGATTATTCTAGTAAGTGTAAAAGTTGTAGTGTTGTAAAAGTGTTTTTGTTGTGTTTTCCAGCGGAGAAGGTGACGTCTCTGGGGAAGGACTGGCACAGGCCTTGTCTAAAGTGTGACAAGTGTGGAAAGACTCTGTCCTCGGGCTCACACGCAGAGGTCAGACTGAACACTCCCACTCTGACAGATCAACTCTGTTATATCTACTCTGTCAAATCAACTCTGTTATATCTACTCTGTCAAATCAACTCTGTTATATCTACTCTGTTATATCTACTCTGTCAAATCAAAATCTACTCTGTCAAATCAACTCTGTTATATCTACTCTGTCAAATCAACTCTGCTATATCTACTCTGTCAAATCAACTCTGCTTATATCTACTCTGTCAAATCAACTCTGTTAAATCTACTCTGTCAAATCAACTCTGTTATATCTACTCTCTCAAATCAACTCTGTTATATCTACTCTGTCAAAATCAACTCTAAATCAACTCTGTCAAATCTACTCTGTCAAATCTACTCTGTCAAATCTACTCTGCTAAATCTACTCTGTCAAATCTACTCTGTCAAATCTACTCTGTCAATCTACTCTGTCAAATCAACTCTGTCAAATCTACTCTGTCAAATCAACTCTGCTATATCTACTCTGTCAAATCAACTCTGTTATATCTACTCTGTCAAATCAACTCTGTTAAATCTAACTCTGTCAAATCTACTCTGTCAAATCTACTCTGTCAAATCTACTCTGTCAAATCTACTCTGTCAAATCTACTCTGCTAAATCTACTCTGTCAAATCTACTCTGTCAAATCTACTCTGTCAAATCTACTCTGTCAAATCTACTCTGTCAAATCTACTCTGTCAAATCTACTCTGTCAAATCTACTCTGTCAAATCTACTCTGTCAAATCTACTCTGTCAAATCAACTCTGCTATATCTACTCTGTTATATCTACTCTGTTATATCAACTGTTACATAATATCTGTTAAATAATCTCTGACAGATCTACTCTCTCAAATCAACTCTGTCAAATCAACTCTGCTATATCAACTCTGTTAAATCTACTCTGTCAAATCTACTCTGTCAAATCAACTCTGTTAAATCAACTCTGTCAGATCTACTCTGTTAAATCAAAACTGTCCAATCAACCCTTTCAAATCAACTCTGTCAAATCAAAACTGTTAAATCAACTCAGTCAAATCAACTCTGTCAAATTAACCCTTTCAAATCTACTCTGTCAAATCAACCCAGTCCAATCTACTGTTGTTGCATCCCCAGTTTTAATTACAAAAAATACTCATGTGGTATCAGATAGATTAGTCCTGGTTTAGTCCTGGTTTAGTCCTGGTTTAGTCCTGGTTTAGTCCTGGTTTAGTCCTGGTTTAGTCCTAGTTTAGTCCTGGTTTAGTCCTGGTTTAGTCCTGTTAGTCCTGGTTTAGTCCTGGTTTAGTCCTGGTTTAGCCTCTGGACTTTGAGCCCGGTGAGTCTTTGGTCTCCTCTCCACAGATCTGACCTGTAACCTCTGGGCGTCGCTCTCGTCTACGTGGCGACAGACCGAGTTTATGTTGTAACCTGGAACTTTTACATAAAACCGTTTTATCTCCGTGGAAAGAAGGAGGCGGAAAAACTGTTTTATCAAATCAGATCAGCGGAAAACACTGAATCGGCTTTTTCAGTATCAGATAAGAACGAAAACCTGCCCGTAATCTGGACTTTCCCCGAGATAAAACATTAATCCACATATCGTCTGTCAGAGTGGAGTAGAGTTTAAGACGCCCACCCCACGGCCACAGGGTCACAGGGTCGATTCTCTGTCCTTCGTGTAAATTCTCGGTCGTCTGATGATGTTTTGTGTTTTGTGTTTTTCAGCACGAGGGGAAACCGTACTGTCACAAACCCTGCTACGCCGCCATGTTCGGACCGAAAGGTACAAACACTTCAAACACTTCAACATCATCTGTAAATGTAGACCTGGTTTAGTCCTGGTTTAGTCCTGGTTTAGTCCTGGTTTAGTCCTGGTCCTGGTTTAGTTTAGTCTTGGTTTAGTTTTGGTTCAGACTTGGTTCAGTTCTGGTTTAGACCTCATTTAGTCCTGGTTTAGTTCTGATTTAGACCTAGTTTAGTCCTGGTTTAGTCCTTGTATAGACCAAGTTTAATCCTGGTTCAGTTCTGGTTTAGACCTGGTTTAGTCCTGGTTTAGTTCTGGTTTAGTCCTGTTTAGACCTAGTTTAGTCCTGGTTTAGACTTGGTTTAGTCCTGGTTTAGCCCTTGTATAGACCTAGTTTAATCCTGTTTTAGTTCTGGTTTAGACCTTGTTTAGTCCTGGTTTAGTCCTGATTTAGACCTAGTTTAGTCCTGGTTTAGTTTTGATTTTGTCCTGGTTTAGACCTAGTTTAGTCCTGTTTAGTCCTGGTTTAGACCTAGTTTAGTCCTGGTTTAGTCTTGGTTTAGTCCTGGTTTAGACCTAGTTTAGTCCTGGTTTAGTTCTGGTTTAGTCCTGGTTTAGACCTACTTTAGTCCTGGTTTAGTCCTGGTTTAGTCCTGGTTTAGTCCTGGTTTAGTCCTGGTTTAAGTCCTGGTTTAGACCTGGTTTAGTCCTGGTTTAGTCCTGGTTTAGTTCTGTTTTTTTCCATGGAGAAAAAAAATCATTTGTCAAAGCCTCCATCAGAAAAGTTCCACATTAGATCTTTAAATGTGGTTTGTAAATGTTTGTGTTGTTCAGGTTTCGGTCGCGGTGGAACCGAGAGTCACACTTACAAATAAATCCAGGTTTGTTTTCGTGTTTATGAGTTTAAATTTTCATTTTCACGTCTTTTATATTTACGGACAAATAAATCTCACACTTTGTTTTTTTCTCGTTTGTGTTTCAGGTTTTTGTTTCCTGTGTCAAAAACTGCACCAGATTCGATGGAAGTTTTGATCATTTTAACTTCACCAGTTTAATTTTTACTGCTTTATTTTGACATGGATTTTATCAATAAACATGTTTGTAATTATGACGCGGCTGATGTTTTA
>NW_026570971.1:1179033-1394033 GCF_026225935.1 Boleophthalmus pectinirostris | reverse complement strand
TGTCCCTTGAGTACAATGGTTGCCTGTTATATCATTAGTATCACTTTTGTAATATAAAATTACCTTTTGTAAACATTTTTAGTACCTGCAGATACCAACTTTGTATAGAAATAACCACATTTTTCCTCAAGTTAAATGAACAAGTTCACCTTTAATTGAAACAATAACTTTTAACTCGTAACCAGACACAAACTCGGCCAACATTTTCTCTTTGTCTGTCACCATCACGATGTTTAAATCAATTTAAATCAGACACTTTTGCCACGTGCAATAAACTCAGCTTTGTCTCTCAACACACTTTTTCTTAAGCCGCCTCAATGTTAAAACACACCAGAGAAAAGGGGAAAAAGGCGGGTGGGTGGTGTATATGCGGGTGAGGCGGGTGAAAATAAATAAAATAAATAAAACACTCGACCAAAAGACTTAAAAATAAATATTTGAGAGTTTTACTTTCCTCTGCTGTTCTATATTACGGAAATGCCGCCCTCTAGTGGTGACACAGCATCATGACGTGGAGTGACTCGGAGCTCTTGATTTTTTTGTAATTTTATAATTTTATATTTTTGTTTCATCAAACATAAAGAAAGGACTGAACCAGAAAGCCTGAGGTTAGTGGGTGAATGTAGATCCTGTTTTCATTTTGTCTTTTGTTTAAATAAAAGAGAAAATAAAAAATGTATAAATAAAGGTGCAAATAAAACATTTACAAATGAATAAATAAAAATAAATGTATAAATAAAAATAAATTGCAAAAAATTAAATAAAATAAATAAATAAATGTATGAATGAGTAAAAATAAATGTATAAAATGTTAATAAATTGTAAATAAATAAATAAAAGTATGAATAAATGAGTAAAATAAATGTATAAATAAAAACAAAAAAAAACATAAATAATAAAAATAAATGTATGAATAAATAAGAGTAAAAATAAATGTATAAAAATGTAAAATAATATATATATAAAAAATAAACTAATAATAAAAATTAATGTATGAATAAAAAAAAAAAAAAAAATGAATACAAAAATTTACAAACAAGCATTTTATCCTTTTAATCTAACCCAGAATGTGCATTAATGCGTAATGTGTGTATTTTATTCACCATTTAATACTTTTCAACTATTATTCTTTTATTTATTTCTACTTATGTCATTTTTGCTCCTCCATATTATGTTAATTAAAAAGATTTGTGTAAAGTGAATGATGCAAAAGAAGAAAAATCACAGTAAACTCTTTTAAACTCATTCTCCATTTCCTTTTTATTTAGGCACAAATCTCAAATCTTGGCCACACGGGGGCGCTGTTTGTCCTTCACAACTTAAAAAAAACAACCAAAAAAACGTGTTCAGTCAGTTTATGGTTCAACACTGAAAAGGTTTAAAACATTTCGTTCAATTCTCAAACGACACTGGTTCAGTTTGATTATTACAAATCCATTTTTAAAGTTTCAACGTGGCACTTTTCTAGACGTCGTTCTGCCGTCTGCTCGTCTCCGTGGAGATGTTACAGCATGGCCTGGAATGTTCCACAAAACGGCATTAAACCTGGAGATCTCCAGAGGTCAGGGGTTACAGGTCAGATCTGTGGAGAGGCGATCCTGCTCACAGAAAGAACGCACGATTTTCAACATATTTTCATAATAAAACACTTGTAATTGAATGAAAATTTTGATCATTTAAATGCCGTACTGTGGAACATTCCAGACAAAACGATGACAAAGGGACTCCCTGAATTCTTGGCCGTGCGTCCGGGGTCTTTGTTTCAGTTCATTTCATAATCAGCAGACGGAATCAGAGCAAATATGAAGCTTCAGAGAGACGGAGTTTTTCTGTGATCTGTTAAATCCTGAAATACTGAACCTTTATTCTTAATTAAAGAAACTCAAAGAAAAGCTGGATGTGTTTTGGTTTCAGTTTCAGGTCTAAATTCGCACCGTCAAATCAAAAGTCTGTTTCTTCGTCCTGGCGGCAGCAGCTCAGGTGAAAAGAAAACACTTTGAGTTTAAAACTGAGCTAAGCCCCGCCCCTCGGAGGAAAAAACAAACTTTTATGATTTGGGAGTCCCCCTGGAGACGAGCGGGCGCCCAGAACCTTCACCAGAAAAGTGACAGAGTGCAGCTTTAAACCAGCATGGCAAAAGTAAAGGAGTTTTTTTCCAGCGTTTTCCTCACACATGCGTCGGGTTTATGTTTCTAGAATAAGGCTCAGTCGCATTTCACTGCAAAGAAATATTAATTCCACAAGATAAAATTACTCTTTGACTATTAATGAGATGTTTTTGACAAGTTTACACATGTTTATAATATTCTGAGCCAACATGATTTAAACATTTGAAGCTTAATAATGTTGAAATGTTGACATCTCGGACCCATTTTTGAATACAACTTCACAAATCAGGCTCCGTAAATCGTAACTTCACCTCATGTAGACAGAAACTGCTTCGACATGAGTCGTGCGTAAAAAAATACAGCGGGAAATCAAAACCCGGTGAGAGAAATTAGATATTTTTGGATCACATCGCACACTTTAAACCAAAAATATTGAGTTATTCAAAAAACTGTAATAACACAAACGCAGATTCTGTTGTCAGTGGTTATAAAAAGGAAAAGCAGCCAGTAGAAAAGAGGATTGGACAAGATTGTGATTGTCAAACCAGAAAATACGAGTATAGTTGAATATTGTAATAGTGAATATTTACCAAAGTTACTCAGGGCTCCATAGCAACCAAATATAACTTTATATTTGTCACATTTTTATATTTATATGTTGAATTAAGCCTCGTGCAGCCCTTTAAAATAATCCCACCGGTGTTCCTTCGATACAAAAATGTAAACCGGAAAAGAAAACCACAACATTTTTATGGAGAAGGGATTTTTGTCCAACTTTTCTATACGATATACACTAAATATTATATCATATTTTGAAAGTTTAACCCCTTAAATGCCAGTTTTTGACAGCAAAAGTCTCAAATTATGTGCAGAAAAAGTGAAAAAATTTACTTTTCTATATCTTGACTACAGGTACATTCATTATTACGGAAACAGGCCCAAAAAAAAGCACTTTAAAACTGTTCACTGTTATTGAAAACTGTGCTTTATAGTGAACTCAAGTCTATAGAGTTTTGGCACCGTCACGTGTCCCCATGGCAACGGTACCTACGCCGCCATGACACCGGACACACTATGTTATTGACTTCAGTAACATCGGAGAAACATGGGCAGGTTTTGTTGTGTATTTGGTTCTAGAGGCTCTGAAAGGGATAAAACGATTCGTTTCTTCACTGTTCCTCTGGAAATGACTCATCAGGATCAAACAAGGAAATTATCAGGAAAAAAACGGTAATTATGGTTAGAGAACATAAACCGCAAAGAGATTTCCAAAGGTAGTGAATACCTTGATGAAAGTGACGTGAGTGTGTCTTGATGGGACCATTGGAAATCTCTTCGTGGTTTATGTTTCTAGACATAATTCCCGTCTTTTGTCGATAATTCCCTTGTTTGATCCTGATGAGTCATTTCCAGAGGAACAGTGAAGAAACGATTCGTTTTATCCCTTTCAGAGCGTCTAGAACCAAATACACAACAAAACCTGCCCATGTTTCTCCGACGCTGCTGAAGTCAGTGACACAGTGTGTCCGGTGTCATGGCGGCGTAGGTACCGTTGCCATGGGGACACGTGACGGTGCAAAGCCTCAATTATTATTATTTCTGTATTATTAAAGAACAAAATAGGAGTTAGTGAATAAACATTTAACTTATTTCAACTTAAAAATCCCAAGTTTTCTAGAATAATATCTGTATTAACGTGAATTATAACAGAAAAATGTGTCGACTAAAACTATAAAATCCACAATTTAAATGAAAAGAAAAACCAAAAACTTGTGAATTTGAGGCATTATTCTGTGACAAAATCCTCTCTTCTATTAAAATTATTAGAACAAAAATGTATTATTATTATTTTTTTAAACGTGAATATTTAAGGGCCGTATTGCACTATTTTTCGTTTCCTCGTCGCAAACGGACGCGCCGGAGTCGTGTTTCGTTTCATTCACACAAGTTTAAAAACGCACAAATCCTGGACATTTAGTTTCGTTACTCAAACTGGAAACGCTCTGTTCCACCTTGTGATGTCATCGAGTGGTGATACAGGAAGTGCTCCACCGAGTTTTGAAACGGCTTCACTTCTCTGAGCACCAGCTTTTTTTTAAAATATCGTTTTGCATAATACAGGAACTTTAAATAAATGTGGGCGTTTCTGTAAATTCTATAATTGATTAATGGCTTTAAAAACTGATTTTCTGTGTCATTTTCTTTCAAAAATCAGTCCGTTCTCGTGCATGAGGAGCCCCGTTTGTCGCCGTGAGTGAGTGTAAAAACCGGAGCAGCAGAGAGAGAGAAACAGTGGTTCAGATCATGCTCGGGGCGGCGCTGTACAGAACTACGTCTCCCATGATCCTCAGCAGCGTCACCTCCTCCAGGCCGCCCACTCTGTGCTCGTACTCCAGCAGGTGAGTCCCGTCCACGGCCACTTTGAACATGTCCTCCTCCACCAGGATCTTCAGCTGAGGGACGACAGAAGAACAAAACCAAGAGTCAAAATGGATTTAAAGTCACGGGGTTTTCAGGTTTCACGTCAGCTAAGAAAGTGTTTCCCAAAGTTTTTTTTTCTGGGGACCCATATTTTAAAAGTCACCTAAGTTAATAGACATTATTAATAAATCACAAAATAAAGGTGGATTTTTGCATTATTGAACATTAATGAGGATATTTTATTGTATCTCTTTGAACAGTTACGATTACTCAAGTTTGAAACAATGAAAAACAGTTTTAAGCAGCAATAAAAGGATCCATAAGTCGTCTATTTGGACTTTAAATGTAGAACAATTCTTTTTCTTTTCAACATTTCAATTGAAGCAGCAATATTGGAACAAAATAATCAATAAAATAATTACAAAAAGATTAGAAATGATACAAAACATGTCTTAACGTTTGAACATTTCTAGTGAGGACGGTGGTTTCAGTTCGTGTGCAGGAGGAGACGCAGCAGCAGATCAGGAGCAGCTTCAGTCTGTTTCTGTTTCTGTTTTGTCTTCATTATTTTGAGCACAGAAAATAAATCCAAATTTACACATTTATGTAGAAGTGAAAGGAAAATGCAGAGACACTGGCCCTAGTGAGGATTCTGACCAAATGCTGATCCAGAATGACGCTGGATCACAGATCCATGTAGACCAGGAGTCCCCAACCGCCGGGCCGGGGACGGGTACCGGACCGAGGGTCGTTTGGTACCGGGCAGTAAAAGAGTGACCCCCCTATACGCTGCGTGGACTGTCCCCCCGCCCGTACACCGCACAGACCTAAACCAGGTCTAAGCCAGGGCTAAAACAAGTCTAAAACCAGGAGTAAAACAGAATTTAGCCAGGACTTAACCAGGCCACGTGGAGCGTCCCCCTCCTGTACACCACACGGGCCGCGTCTCTAAACCAGAACTAAAACCAGGACTAAACCAGGTCTAAACTAGGACTAAACTAGGATTTAGAAATATTGTTGGATATAAAATCAGTCCGTAGAGCAAAAAATGTTGGGAACCATTGATGTGTGAATGAAACAAAACACAACTGCAGCTCTGTTTTTGAGGAGGAAACTTTAAAACATGACTTAAAGTTCACAGGAGGCAGTTCTGCGTGATATAGAACCTTCAAATGGGAAAAAAGTTGAAAATAAAAATAAAAGAATTCAGGAAATAAGTTACAGTGAGTTAAAACTGAATATGTCTGCATTTGTCTTCAAAATGTTATCCAAAGTGTAGGGACAATTACGCACAAAGAAGGCATTTTTCTAATAGTTTAAACCTTCAATTAATAAAATAAAGTATTTTTTTTATAACTTAAAATAAAATGAAACTTGCCCCTGACACGCTGATATAATGTCCCATGATTTGGTGATGGGTCATGGACTTAAAAACAGAACAGGACATCAGGACTTTTACCTATGACGTCACAAATCTGGGAAATTCAAAATGGAATATGTGTGAGCGTTCAGAGGGAGAGGACGGACAACATTTCGATGAGGGAACGATGTTATAACATAGAGAAAAGTTCATAAAAGTCACATTTTCAGACGGTAAAATCAGGTACAGTTTTTTTTTTTACGTGTCTCACCTCAAACCTCTGGCCCTGCACGAAGGGAAAAGGCGCCTCTCGCTCCTCGGGGCCCCAGAACCCGCCCAGGTTTGAGTTCCTCACGATGGTGTTTTCAGGGAAGCGAGGATTAAAGTGGAAAACCACGTCCGAGCCCTTCAAGAAGTCGACCTGGAACCTGCCAAACGAACATCAGTGTGAGCTTCATTATCCCTTTAAGAACGATTCACCCACATTATTTGGATCTCGTCAGGAAACTAGCCCCAAAACTCCTCTAATATAAACAGACATTATTATTTGACAGATAAAATTATATGAACGCATCTTTATTTTGTCAACATCATGTTTAAATGATCAGAAAAAACTTATTTCTTATGTAAACTTTGCTCAACGTTCGGACAGAATTCTTCGAGTTTGTCGTCCTCAGTGTGGGACTCGGTCAAACAGAACTCTCCACTTCTTGTCATTTTCAACATTTATTTCAACTTTTCTTCACACACTGCTTCTGGATTTGTGTAAAACTATAATTACCACAGTTATTATCTCGCCAAATTAGAACTTAGGGCTACGTTCAGTCTGCAGGTTTAACGCTCAATTTCAAGATTTTTTTGTGTGAAATCTGATGTTTTTTCGAGCTCGTTCACATTTCCAGTTAAATGTGACTTGTATGTGACTCCAGTGTGAACATTAAACGGTCCAAAAGTGTCCCACATGTGACACTGGAGACACGACGACGTCAACCGCAGCGAGCGTCTCTGTGTTTACACAAGTTGAACAAACATGGACGCAGCATCGAGCACCTGGAGATTTTAAAGTTCCTCTCGTACCGGAGCCACAACATGAACAACTGACTTGTTTTAAGGAGGAGATTGAGAAGGAGAAGGACCAGGTTTTTGGTCGTGGTGTTTTGTGGAACAGAACGTTGAAAGGAACATGTGGATCAGTGTTATAACTTTTTTACAACCTCTATAGGTGAGTTTCATTGTTGACAAAAGCGTGCGTTGCATGCTGGGAATTATTTTGGTCGGCGGCAAGAAACACTAATTGAACATGACGGACGGAGCGAGAAAACACGTAAAGGGTATTGATCCCGGTTATTTATCCACTCTAACGGCAGAGGACCCAAGACCATTTGACCAGAAATTGGTCATAAACATCGACGGACGACAAATCACACTTTTCAACCCCGACAGAGTCTGGACCAAACCAAATTTCTGGTCTGAATCTCCAACTACCTGGACAAATATTCACTTGGGCGACATCCACAATGACTTGGTGGAAACTCCTGGGCCATTCACAGCAGAAAAGATGAAAACCTCCAAGAGTCTGGATGTGTTGTTGAACTTGTTGAGTCCACGGTTTGTTAGGATCTTCTACGTTTGCTCTGCGGATGTTTGAAAGTCGTTTAATTCACCGTTAGTGGTTCTTTTCACTCAGAATATGAAAAAGACATTTTCCTTCTTCTGTGCTTCTATTTGTGCATCTGATAATGCAGCAGGAATTTACCATCGGGGAGAAATACACGAGGTTACACACTGTGTTTGACGCTACCGTGTTTCTTGCCTCCGACCAGAATATTTCCCAGCAGCAACGCGGGCTTTTAATAACAATGACATCAGCTCAAACTCACCTATATCCTGTATCATATTTTGATGAACTTTTGCCAGTAATGAAAGGAATTGACCTTCAGTTGGTCATATTTTTGAAAAAAGTTCCCCCGGACTCAAAATGAAGTTTTGGTAAAGCAACAACCAGAATAAAACTGTCAGAAGGTTCATATCTGTTCAATCATAAAATAACCAAAGGCAATTTTCTCTTTAATAACACAGGAACAAAACACATCATCAGGGTAAAGATCAGATAAAATAGGCACTAAAAGTCCAAAAATGATGATTGTCAGTGTTGTTTATCAACGATGAATCGAATGGTTTATAAAGTGAAAGCAAGAATAGAAAGTGAAACTCCAGTTTATTATGATGTCAGTTCAACTTATTATTGATCCATTTTCAGTCAAATTGACTTGTAATGACCTTGTGAGAACTTAGCAGTTTCACATTTCATATCATCGGCTGTAATGTGTGTGTTAATGTGTTAATATTTTTTTGTTCCGGCGGGACTTTTTTAAAAGGGTGTTGAAAATGGAGTTTGATTTCTTCAATTATACCGAAAAGTTCATCCAAACATGATGCAGGACTTTGATTTTGGAAAAAAAGTTCAAAAAGTTATAACCCTAGTGTGGATGTGGAGACGGAGCCAAGAGTGGTGAGTGGAGATGTGCTTCACTTCAGTCACATGGAGTTCATTAACTATTTTCTCCTACTTCAGCGCAGAATAGTGACGTTTGTGTCTTGTTGATAACGTGTAGGTGGATGAATGCACTTTGGCTGTTCAGACTGAAGTCACATGTCAAAAGATCAGATATGTATCAGTTTCAGGAGCACATATCCAAGTGTCCTGAGTCACATTTGAAAAAATCAGATCTGTGTGGTTCAGACTGACATTAAAAGATCAGATACAGGAACATAGAGGCCAAAAAAATCAGATTTGGGTCACTTCAGTCTGTAGTCTGAACGTAGCTTTGGAGAATGGGCAGACACTCTTTAGGGAGCACCTGGCTGGAGGATCGGCCTATTGTGCAGGTTTTAGTTTAGGTTTAGGTAAGTCTACACATTTTTCATTTAGTACAAAGATGTGAAGAGTTTGACCCTGGATCAGAACAAACACGGCGTTTTGCATTTAAAAAAGGAAAGAAAAAAAACAACACAGGGATCGAAAAACACTGGATTTCTGCAAAATCAGCGGACGAAGTTCAACTCACAGACGTCTGATTTTAGTTTTAACTGCGAGACGACCCATGGGCTTCTCTGTTTCCCATGTGTCAGTGAAATAATCTGTGTGAGGAGGAGGTCACTGCACTGAGACATACAGTTACTCTACATGTACTCTACAAAGCAAAATAAATTAAGAAAAATTGATTTGGTGAAGTCTTTTTGGGTGAAAAAACGTGTTGGACATGGACCGTCTGAGTGAGCTATGCAGGATTTTCAATTTTTTAAGTTGCCGTTTGTGACATTTGCACCTTTATAAAGACACTGGTGTGAGTTTTCTGACAAACTTTTGACCCTTTTTCTTTCCTCCTCACCTCTCTCCTCCAGGCACAGGTTCCCCCACAATCGTGATTAAAAGTCTGGGCATAATTCCGGCGTGGAGCGGCAGGTCGAACGGCACCATCTGAAATTAAAAACAAAACACCTTAATGAATCCGTTTTATTAAATCTGTCCGTCTACAAAATGTGATTCTATAAAACAAAAACAGGCTCATTTACCATCGGCTGAAATCCACAGGGGACACGTTAGTCACAGAAAAGCAAACAAAGATAGCGGCTCTGTTATGTCATTGCTCAAATTAATTTATTGCAACACAAAATAAGCATAAAGACACATTTTAGTTAAACATTATGGTGTAGTTTCTGACCCCGCCCTGGTGGTTCCCCCGTTACACCCAATGACTCACTCCTGTTTAACTCAGCGGAAAAACGACTCAAAGTCCAGCCGATAGAAACTTACGCGTTTAAAGGTAAAGGCCCAGAGTATGTTCTAATGTTTTTTCCCTCCTCAAAAACAGAGCTGGAGTTGAGTGTTTGAGTAACTCTTTATTATTAGTCTGTCTACACCTGAAAAGCTCCAAATGCTCTGACATCATGAAGCATTTGTTTTCCAGCTCCTTCCACCTTTAGTCAAGTCGATATCGGCAATTCTAGGTCTGAAATCGTCAAAATGATTCTAGTGAAGGTGTGTGGAGTTTAAAAACACAGTGGAGCACTTCCTTTAACATGCAAAACCTGCATATTTAGGCCGAGTTCTTCCCTCAGATTGAAAACGTTTGTGATGTCATCCTGGAATTGTCAATCTCTACTGAACTAAGGTCACGTTTACACTGAAACGAATCAACGGATCGGAAACGATTTGCGTCCAGACTCGTCGTTTCTGTGTCCGTTCCCTCCACACAGTGACGCGAAACCGACTGAAACGCGAGTCACATGACCAGACTGGGGTCACAACGTCAGGTGAGCGATAAAAACAAGGAAGTGGAGCATTGTGTCTGAAATTGCAGCAGCCGATTTCGAGCCGAGGAAGACGACAAACGTGAAAGTTGTAAGTAGTAATAGTTCCTGTTTGTCTCTGGTTTGTTTAAACTGTTTTCCACAACATCGTCACACGACCGACGTCACGAACCCAGAGAATCAGAAGGAGCGAGTCACAGTGACACAGTGTCCAATCAGGACGAGACTCCAGCTCCTACATCAGAGTATCAGAGTTTTCAGGAGTCCACACGGTCCCCATCACATCTGGACCAACATGAACTCGTGGAGCTGGAGGCACCAGATCATTCAGACTCTGGAGACGTTTTCCATCGGATTAATGTGAACGAACACTGCACCCTACGGAAGCCGAGAGTCACAACAAACGCAAATGTGACAACACAACAAAAAGGAACAACAAACCAATAAAAGCCACAACAGAAGTGACTGCGGGACTCAATTTTAATGCAAACGCCGCGACAAATACAAACGCCACAACACATTAAAAAGCCACAGCACATTAAACCGATCAAGCGGCAAGTGAAGAAGAAGAACTACAACGTGAAAAGTAAAGGAACGGAGAAGTTGGAAACGTAAGTAAAAGTAATTTATTGTTTTATCGTTATTCGTTTCACGTTGTAGTTCTTCTTCTTCACTTGCCGCTTGATCGGTCCGTCGGAAAATAGAGTCCCACGGTCATTTCCGTTGTGGCTTTTTTTGGTTTGTTGTGGCTTTTTTTTGGTGTGTTGTGGCGTTTGTATTTGTTGCGGCGTTTGCATTTGTTGTGACCCCTCTCGGCTTCCGTAGCACCCGCAACCAAAACCACGAGGTAAAAGGAGCTGTTCGCCTGAAAAACGACCGCTTCATGACATCACGAGGTGGAACAGAGCGTTTTGAGCTTTGCAGATGTAAACAGACTCATAATAAAGAGAAAGTCAAACATGCGAACGAAACAAAACACGATTCCAGTTCTGTTTTTGAAGAGGAAACATTAGGACACGACGTAAACCTCACAGGAGTCAGTTTTGTGTGATACAGAAGCTTCAAACATGAAACAGTGAACAGAAAATGGTTAATAATAATAATAATAATTACAATATGCATGGGAGGGATGTTCAATGAAGCAAGGAAATAAAATGAAATTAAAAAATACTGATTTCTTGGGCAAGTCTGGCTTATTTAATCTTCATTTTTGTTCCATAAAGCAGGATTATCAAAGTCAGACTCAAGATCCCTGCTACAGATTCAGTTTTAAAGTAATTTCTTAAAATCTTAAACAACAATACAATATTATGAAGAATTTCCAGATAATTTACATAAAATTTAAATGAGGAAACTTATATCATGGACACAGCTGTAAAGTAATGACAAAAAACAGGTCCAATTTGGAACTAAACCAGGATTTGAACTGGACTAAACCAGGCTCAAGGTCAAGGACTAAAGATTATAAAGTTTTAACCTTGACTATTTAAAGGTGCATTGTGTAACTTTTCTGGTTGAGGGTCCGTCACCTGAGTCATTGCTCTGTCTGGAATGTTCCACAGTGTGACTTTAAGCAGCTCTACTTTACTTTTATTCAATTACACGTGGGTTTAAAGCTCAAAAACACCTCGAAAAACAGACATTCTGACGGTGAGCGGGGTCGCCTCTCCACAGATCTGACCCGTAACTTGGTCTGGTTTGGTCTCCGTGCAGATAGAAAGTTTTAATGCCGCACTGTGGAACATTCCAAAGGTCCAGACGAGGTTTAAACTAGGACTAAATCAGGACTGAGCCTCACAAAACCGAGATTTAAAGAGAAAAAAAAAAAAAAAAAACCTATGAAAACTGCAGAGTAATACAAACATACAACATGATCTTAACTAAAGATACAGTCTGTCACTTTTCTTGTAGAGCGTCAGGGAGCGGACCTGCCCACCAGAAAAGCTCCACAGTGCACATATATAACCCCGGGTGTAGACGGACTGCAGGTGCGGTTCAGGTCCGGTTCAGGTCCGGTTTGTGGTTTTCCTGCGGTCTCTGGGCTGCAGGCAAAGTGTGGAAACTCCCGAGACGACGAGTTCACCGGGATTCACGCGCTGGTCGGGAGGACTGTGCAAAAATATTAAAATATCAACATATCGTGTTGTTTAATGTGATGATACAGTCTGGATATCGTGGGCTGCTGTATCGATATATATCACCAAGAGGATTTTTTGGTTTATTTTACTAAATTATTTTGTTACAGCTACAGTTTTGTTGCTTTTTTCAGAAGAAGGAAACTTGTTTATGCGACACATTTGACATTTTCACTGTTTTGACGATTAAAATGTTTTTGTTTCATATGAACTTTGCACAAGAGGAAGTGATTTAACAAAGACTTTTAGTGTCACAACCATGATTTAGACTTTATTTTTTTAGTAAACGGTATCGAATCGATTTGAAATATATCATATCGAATAAAAAGTGCACTGTATCGAGGTGTGTATTGTATCGGCAACTTCTTAACGATACCCAGCCCTACTGGTCGGGAGGTCACGCCGTAGATTAGCACGTACAAGAAACCTTTCGGGAAACAACAGCTGCATTTCACACTGCGACCACTTTCTCACGCTTTTGGAAACCGTGGATATCTACAATGGTTAAGGACATTTGTGAAGCACCAGGAGAGTGCGAGGAGATTTTATTCTGAACCGGATCTGTCAATTCTGCGCGTCTGATTTCCTGTTTTCATGTGACTGGAACTGGACCGGATTTTGGGAGACAAGCCCAGCGTTGAGGAGACTTCTGTAAACTCTGATCACGCTCGCTGTGTGTGACGTCGTCGTTTCTCCAGTGCCCATGTGAGACACTTTTGGGGCGTTTAAAGTTCACACGCGACGTCACACACAGCGAACATGGACGCAGCATCGAGCACCTGGAGATTTTAAAGCTGCCAGAACATGAACAGATGATTTGTTTTAAGGAGGAGATCGAGAAGGAGAAGGACGAGGTTTTTGGCCGTGGAGTTTTGTGGAGCAGCGGCGGCAAAGTCCGTCAAAAGGAACATGAGTGTGCAGAGTCACAGAGTGGAGGGATTGATCTGTGCTTTACTGCTTCACTCACACGGAGTCACACACAATTTTTGTCTGATGAGAAGAACATTTGTGAACATTTGTGACACGTGTAGGTGGATGAATGTGACCTGGACGTTCAGACTAAAGTCACATGTCAAAAGATCAGATATGTATCGGTTTTAGGAGCACATATCCAAGTGTCCTGGGTCACATTTGAAAAAAATCTGATCTGTGTGGTTCAGACTGTGATTAAAAGATCAGATACAGGAGCATAAAGGAGGAAAAAATCAGATTTGGGTCACTGAACGTAGACTAAGTGTGTGTCCTGAACCTGGATCTATTAAAATAACTGGATAGTGTGTTGCTGCTTGTCGCTGTCTCCAGTTGATGTAGTGACTCTCACTGGTTCTTCAGCAGAAAAAATCCCCTGGGCCGAGAAGGGATTTTTCTCATAGACGCAAAGTAATCACAAACGTCTCGTGTTCATCTGAGAGGGCAAATAGAACTTTACAAAATGTCTAATTTTGGGGCAATTTTTACTTTTTTTTTTTAGGTCATAAATGTTTTCTCAGCTCAAAATCCTTCGGTTGTCTTAAAAAAACATGTTATAATCGTTCACGCCGGTTCAACTCTGCTCCTCTCGCTCTGATTGGTCAAAGTGATCACGAGACTGCGCTCCGTGTGCGAAAGAAAAGACTCTACTGCAGAAGCTCGATCGACCCAGAGCCACAGAAGAACCTCACCGGGCTAAAGACGAATCCAGAGACTAGAGACACTGAGCTCGGGCCAATGTGACTTGACTTGGACGAACATTTTAAAACCACGGGTCTTGGTCCTGAACCGCACCTGCAGACAGTGAACCCCGGGCCTGAGTCCATAAAACACAAGTGTTGAACAGCAGGAAGCAGGTGATTAGATTTGGTTACTCTGTTAAATTCCCCACAATGACAAAACGTTGATTAGTAAACATGAAAACAACATTTACACAGAAACATACAAATTCTGTGTGAAATTATCATATTGCACTTTAATTCCAAAACACCGTGAGCGTGTAAACTGTGTATTTTTATATTTTAGGCAGAGGTGAAGTGAAGTGCTGGAGTTGTCCGAGTGAAAAAGCAGTTGATCTTTCAGTAACGAGGAGGATAACTGGGCTGCAACACAAACAGAGGGATTCATTTGGAACAGTGGAGTTCAAACTAAACACTGGTTTATTTCAGAGAGTGAGTCCCCAGCAGCAGCAGCAGCAGCAGCACAAGAGCCTGCAGAGGAAAAGTGGAAGGTCAGAGAGGTTAAAGTAGAGTTTAGTTGAACTTGGGAATCACAGGGAGACTCTTGGTTTTAAAAACAGCCCTACACTGTTTGAGTGTCTATAGTTCTGACCCCTGTGGATGTTTTGATTAACATTATATCTTTATCACTTTGGTGTTAGAAAACTGCGGTGTCCAAAGGAGCTGACAAGGCTGTAGACGTCATGACAACAAAGAGCCACATGGACTGAACCAGGACTAAACCAGGACTAAACCTGGACTGAACCTGGACTGAACCTGGACTGAACCTGGACTGAACCTGGACTGAACCTGGACTGAACCAGACTGTGGGCCCTTCTTAACTGCAAATCACACTAGAGCAGAGAATTTTTAAAAATTTGGACCATAATGACGACGCGATGCTGCCGAATCCTACGAATATCACCCATTACGAACATCAAACTGGAGAAAGAAGTGCAGACGTCACAGAGTCACAGAGTCACAGAGGGCGTGTACGTCACAGAGTCACAGAGGGCGTGTACGTCACAGAGTCACAGAGTCAGAGGGCGTGTACGTCACAGAGTCACAGAGTCACAGAGGGCGTGTACGTCACAGAGTCACAGAGGGCGTGTACGTCACAGAGTCACAGAGTCACAGAGTCACAGAGGGCGTGTACGTCACAGAGTCACAGAGGGCGTGTCCCGGTGGAGCTGAAAACGAGGGGGGCCTGGGTCCACTGCACACGTCAGCGTTTACGAGTGTCAAAGTGAGAGCGACTCCACCGACATCTGCAGCAGGACGAACACGCGCAGCACTGACTCTGTCAGTGTAAAGTCGATCAAACTCGACTGAGGCGTTTCGTCGCTTGTATCAGGTCCACAGAGAAACTAACAGAACACACTTGTATTTACCTTCCACACAGGCTCACCACAGCAAACACACCATTTCAAAAGTACATTTCAAAGCACTAATTAACCGTCTTTCTGGAGCTGGGCTCTTTCACACGACACAGATCTGCCCCAGGAGCTCGATGTATTTTGTGCATTTACCATCAGCACAATAGATTCATGCTCTCTGTATATTCTGACGGGGATACACCCCCACGCTCACGTAGAGCTTCAAAAAACAAGATGGATCCTGTTCTCTGAAATCACCGCGCGCAGGACGAGCTGCTCCATATGAGCGTCGAGATCGAACAGTGGAGCCGCCCTCAGTCACTTCCAATTCATTCTAAAAGTTACATGTCCAAAAGTTGCAGTTTTTACACTTGTAAAGGACGAAATACACACCACAGTGGAGCCAGACCCTCAAACATGAATCGCTCCAAATAAAACTTCACAGGGTCAATGAAAAGATCTGAAGTTGATTTTGTGTAATGTGATGAAGTTAAATGTGTTTCGCTCCTGTACTTGTAATAAGAGCTGTAATAAGTCAATAAAATGAATCTCAGTGTGATGATTCCTGAGTTCAAGTCACAAAAAGAAAGTATCTGTGTCCGTCCGCTCCAGTGTGAGACATGCAGGGCTGAGGAAGCACCCGTCTCTTCAAATTAAACCTGTTTAGGCCCAAGAAAGTTAAAGAGTTTAAACCCCAGAGCAGAGCGCCAAAACAGACCAGGGCTTAAGTGCACATGACAGGAACTGAACTTGTGGTAAATATTGATCATAGTTTCAGACCAGCTGAGTGACAGTTTGCGGTGAAAAGTGGAAAATACAAAATGTGGCTTTGAGTTTTAAAGCAGATTCTTCCGTCTGTCATTAAAAACACAAAAGTCCATCCACAATATTAGGCACAAGTGTCACTATTCTGTTTGAGACGATTAAAAAATAAACATATATTTTGTAGAATAATGGTTTTATGGTGTTAAGTATTTGCATTTGAGTTTATTTAGATCAGTTTATTTAGATTTTGTTGCTCGGGAACAGTGAGTTGTGCGGTTTAACCTGTCATAAGCACAGTACAATTAGGTGTTATTAAAATGTTCCACTTCCCAGACTTCTTCCCTTAGAAAAAGCAAAAAAAGCAAAAAAAAAAAAAAAAAAAAAGCCATCCACAGACACCAGAGCGACAAAGAGAGCGTTAAAGCAAAGCCCCGTGTTCCCGTGTTTATCTGCACTCACCATAGGACCTCCGTACGGACCCACGGGGCCGGGGCCGGGGCCAAAGGCACCCGGAGCCGGAGGGAAGCCCCCACCAGCAGGGGGCCCCCACGAGCCGGGGGGCAGCGGGGGGAAGCCTCCGGAGGGGTACGGGGGGAAGCCTCCAGGGCCGGGGGGGAACGCACCGGGACCTGAGCACAGACGGAGAACAGCTCAAACACAGAATCATCATAATAATTTGGCATGAAACAACAACAACAGAAATATCGTGATCGTCAAAAGTCTGTCACGATATATCGAATTACACGTCTCTTTGAATCTGTGTTTCATTGTTTCTTCAATATAAAACCAAAAATAAGAAAACGAATAAATGATTTTCTTCATTATTTGTCTCCAAAACCAAAATGAAAAAAACATAACGATTAAATTTTTCCGTTTTCAATTTGGTGTTTAAATGATAAACGGAAAAAAAACACATAACAGACTGAACCAGGTCTGGTCCGATCTGGTCCCGGTCTCAGTCTCGGTCACAGTCCTGGTCCTGTTCCTGTTCCTGGTCTCAGTCCTGGTCCTGGTCCTAGTCACAGTCCTGGTCCTTGTCCTGTTCCTGGTCACAGTCCTGGTCCTGGTCCTGTTCCTGTTCCTGTTCCTGTTCCTGTTCTCAGTCCTGTTCC
Organism: Boleophthalmus pectinirostris; assembly: GCF_026225935.1. Classification (NCBI taxonomy): domain Eukaryota; kingdom Metazoa; phylum Chordata; class Actinopteri; order Gobiiformes; family Gobiidae; genus Boleophthalmus; species Boleophthalmus pectinirostris. Next base: position 1,376,754 of record NW_026570971.1, on the reverse strand, counting down.
TGTTCCTGTTCTCAGTCCTGGTACTGTTCCTGGTCACAGTCCTGGTCCTGTTCCCGGTCACAGTCCTGGTCCTGTTCCCGGTCCTGTTCCCGGTCCTGTTCCCGGTCCTGTTCCCGGTCTCAGTCCCGGTCTCAGTCCCGGTCTCAGTCCCGGTCTCAGTCCCGGTCTCAGTCCCGGTCTCAGTCCCGGTCTCAGTCCCGGTCTCAGTCCCGGTCTCAGTCCCGGTCTCAGTCCGTTATTCATTTTTTCCATTTTTCATTTAAACACAAAATCGAAATCTGAAAAAACGAATCATTATCTGTTTTTTCATTTTGGTTTTGTTGTTAGTCGTTTTTTCATTTTCTTATTTTTGGTTTTATTTTGAAAAACTCATAAACGAACGACACACTCTTACATTTCTTTGCTTAAATGAACAGTTCTGGTGATTCTTATGACTTTCTTTGCGATTTTAAAGTCTCTTATTCTGTAAAACTCTTTGAATTACGTTGTTTTGCCTCGTCATGCTGCAGCAACAGCTAAAAAACTGAGGGAACTACACAGACCATGATCCTTTGCTGTTGTCAGTGCAGACGACACAAAGAAACAACTGTTATTAAGCACTTTTAAATCTTAAAATAAATGTGAATATGTGAAATCTAAAAGTATAAAAGACGTGAGTTCATATCGACTCTGAGCTTCCGTTACCTCCGGGCTGAGCTCCAGGGAAAGGCACGTTGGGGTAGGGTCCGGCCGGCGCCCCGGGTCCAGAGGGGAAGGGTCCGGAGGGGTACGGCACCGGGCCCCCGGGCAGCTGTCCTGGGACCCCCTCGGGCGGGTAGTGTGGAGGAAACTGCCCTGGAGCTCCGGGACTGGAGGGGAACTGACCGGGAGCTGTGGACGTGGAGATGATCGGGTTAAATGATGGTGTCAGTAATCAAGAAGAATTATTAAAGACACAGTGTGGAACTTTCTGGACACGGCGCCTGCATGATGGTCTGACTCAGCTGGTTTTACGTCACTTCATTTGGTGTAAATCGTGACCTTAGATTTTATTCACTCAACAGTAGGCGGGGACTTTTTTATTTAACGTAACAGTCGCTGCTGTTTGGTCGTGATGTTTGTAATGCTCCACTAACGAGGAGAACTGGTTTATTAAGCTTTTTCCAAATCCCGTAGGAAGAAGAATAACGTCTTTCCCCTTAAATAAATATTAAAAATTAAAAATTCACCAAACATTCTCTTTGTTCCGGCTTTAAATCCTCGATCTCGGGAATCGTCGCCAACACAGAATGTCTGTCTCTTCTCTGATTGGCTGGAGCCCGAACTCACACTTCCGAGGGTTTTTGTAAAACGTCTAGTGCAGGGGTGTCCAAACTACGGCCCGTGGGCCAAATGTGGCCCTCAGACAAATTTTTGTTGACCCTCAGGCTTCCAGATGAATTGGCCCAAATGACCGTGCATCAATTAAAAATGAACTTTTCACTGCAACTTTTTTGAAAATCTACCTCGATAAAACTAATAATGAATATTTAGTGTTTGGTTTTGAGGATCTCAGCATGAATAAAGACTGAAGCTCATTCTAACGTGTTAAACCTGCACATATTTCAGTTATTCATTGTACTGAGCATCAGTCTGCAGTAGGGCTGGGTATCGTTAAGAAGTTGCCGATATGATACATACCTCGATACAGTGCACTTTCAATTCGATATGATATATTTAAAATTGATTCAATATGGTTAAATAAAAAAGGCTTTTAAATCATGGCTGTGACACCAAAAGTCTTTGTTAAACCACTTCTTCTGCAAAAAGTTCCATACTGTGGCTTTAAATGGTGGTGTTTAGATCCGTACCTGGAGCTCCGGGGGGGAACTGTCCTGGGGCGCCGGGTCCAGGGGGAGGGAAGCCCCCGGGGGCAGAGGGGGCGCCGGGGAACGGGCCCGACGGAGCCCCGGGACCGGAGTAAGGAGAACCGGACGGGTACTGCCCGGGGCCCGGGGGCTGGGAGGGGGCGCCGGGGGCGGAGCCGGGCCAGCCCGGGTTGGCGGGCGGAGGAGCAGACGGGTTTGTGGGGTTTGTGTGTCCGATCTTTTTGGCCTCTTTTGGAGCGTCGTCTCCCAGAGCGTCTGCCAGCTACAAGAAGAGAGAAGAGAGAGAAAGAGGGAGGGAGAGAGAGAGAGAGAAGAGAGAGAGAGAGAGAGAGAGAGAGAAGAGAGAGAGAGATGAGAGAGAGAGAGAGAGAGAAGAGAGAGGGAAGAGAGGAGAGAGAAAGAGGGAGATGAGAGAGAGAGAAGAGAGAAGAGAGAGGGAGAGAGAAGAGAGAAAGAGGGAGGGGGAGAGAAAGAGAGAAGAGAGAGGGAGAGAGAAGAGAGAAAGAGAGGTCAGAGGAGAGAGAAGAGAAAAAGAAAGAGAGAGAAGAGAGGGAGAGAAAAGAGTAAGAAAGGATAGAGGGGAGAGAGAGTGAAAGAGGAGAAAGAAGAGAAAAAGTAAAAGACAGGAGAGAGGAGAGGAGAGAGAAAAGATAAAGAGAGAAAGAGAGAGGGGGGAGGGAGAGGAGAGAGAGAGAAAGGAAGAGGAGAGACAGGGTGAAAGAGAAGGAGGGAGAGAGGTGTAGAGTGTAGAAGAGTGAGAAACAGGAAAGAGAGAAGAGAGTAAGAAAGGAGAGAGGGGAGAGAGACAGAGAAAGAGGAGAAAGAAGAGAAAAAGAAAAAGACAGGAGAGAGAAGAGAGTGAGAAAAGAGAGAGGAGAGAAAGAGGAAGTGTAAAAGAGTGAGAAACAGAGAGGAAAGAGAGAAAGGGGAGAAAGAAGAGAAAAAGAAAGACAGGAGAGAGAAGAAAGTAAGAGAGAAAAGAGAAGAGAGAGAGACAGAAAGAAAGAAAAGAGAAGAGAGAGATGGTGAGAAACAGAAAGAGAAATGAGAGAAAAGAGTGGAGAGAGGGAGAGAGAGGGAGGGAGGGAGGGAGAAGATGAAAGAGAAAAAAAGGAAAGAGGAGAGAGAAGAGAGAAAGATAGATTGAGAAAGGAGAAAGAAGTGAAAAAGATACACAGAAGAGAGAGATGGAGAGAGCAAAGAGGGGGGAGCAGGAGAGATGGAGAGAGAGGGAACGAGAGAGAAGAGAGAGAGAAGGGGAAAGCGAAAAGAACAGTAGAGAAAGAGGAGAGTGGAGAGAGTAAACAACAGATATTCAGTTTGACTCTCACAAACCCGATCAGACCTGAAACACTGGAGCTGGTGTAAACAGACTCACTGAAGGCGTCTCGTCCGGTGACCTGAGCTACGATTTCACACTACGTTCAAATTAACACTGGAACATGTCGACGGGAACGGATCTCCAAGTCTCACAGTTCATGACGTCGTTTTCAAAGACCTGATCTGAGTTCTAAAGTCGTTTCCTCATCACAAACAAACCTGGAGTTGTGTTTTATTTCAGTCACGCTTTAGAGATGTAAACAGAATAATAATAAAGAGTTACTCAAACATGTGAATGAAACAAAACACAAGTCCAGCTCTGATTCTGAAGAGAGAACAACATTAGAACCTGACTTAAAGCTCAAAAAATTGTTACTTTAGGGTCCAGTCAAGTGTTAACGGAGGAAACAGGGTCAGATTTTTGACATTCAAATGTCTCTTATTCAGAAACTAGAGGAACTATTGAAATAAGTAAAGTATCAGAATGTAGGAAAGAGTTACACTCCAACAGGGTCAAGTTAAACCTGTGAGATTCTTTCAAGTTCAAGACAAAAAATTTAAAAACTCATGTCGGTAACGGAGGGAATGAAATATGCAGCACTTTTTGGTCAATAAATCCAAACAGTGATAACTCTTGGTTCTCACTTCCATATCCTTAACAAACTGGTTTGAATATTTGCTTCATATAGTTTTCTACCATATGGTACAAGATTAGGTTGAAAAACCTCTGACTTTTTGACTCATGAGATTTTTTATTAAGAAAGTTCATGGTAACGGAGGGAAAAGTAACGGAGGGAAAATTGTACAAACAAGTAGAAGGTGCAGGATTTTACATCATTTGTGGCTTTTTTCTTCTGAAAACTTTAATATTACTTCAAAATGAAAGAAACTATTTCTATAAAATATGTCAGTCCTTCCAAGCAAATTTTTATCATTTTAAATACTTTTTTTTTTTTTTTTAATCCTGTCCCTTCATCAACAGTTCAAAGATGGAATAACACAAGATATGATGAAATACAAACATTTATTTACAGGATTTTCAGGTCTTTGAAATTTGGGAAATAATTTTTGTTCCATGTTTCATTCATGGTCTGTTTAAAACAGATGGAACTTTAGAACCAAAAATGGTCCAGAAAAAAGGTCAACAGTTTGATAAACTCGAGTACATATGTATCTGTTCAATACACTTTTATATCAGATGAATTAACTTGAAGTTTTGGTCTTGTTGTTTACTTCTGCTGGACTGGGCCCTTTAATGTTGGTTAGGATTCGCACTTATTTAGAACTTGTCAAACATTTGTGTCGTTCTATTTTAGACCTTGTTTAGACCTGGAATAGTCCTTTCTTTTTTTAGTTCTGGTTACGATCTGGTGGGACTCGGAAGTCCAAATGTTTTCTCTGGTTGTAAAATAAAGTTTTGAGAACCATTGCACTGTACCTTTAGTGTCGTAAATATTGTGTTGACTCGTTTAATGAAAAGTATATGAGCTTTAATATGATACAAAAGCCTCAAGTATTGATGAAAATGACACTAAATTTACAAAATAATAAACTGGGACATCTCTGGTTTGTTGTGGTTGGTAATAATAAAATTGTGAAACGAGTGCGTGATTAAGGAACACTGTTACACACTCGGCACTAATGTGAGTCACAATAGTCACTTTTTTTTGTGTGTGTTTTGGTCGTTTTTTTAAGCAGCTTTTCTGTATTTTATCAAAACAAATGATAATCTGTGCACCTCTTTTCTGTTGGCAGGGATCAAACTGGTCAAAAATAGAAACATTTCTCGTATGAAACTGGGACAAATCACTGGTTTTGGATAAATCTGCTGAGACGGGGACACGGGCTCAAAACTGGGACTGTCCCGGGTAAACAGGGACGTGTGTGGGTCAGTGTCTAATCTGACACAAAATACACTGCTGGATTTTGACAAAACAAACGCAATTTATGATCTTCTGGTTTAGACCTGGTTTAGACCTGGTTTAGACCTGGTTTAGACCTGGTTTAGACCTGGTTTAGACCTGGTTTAGTCCTGGTTTAGTCCTGGTTTAGTCCTGGTTTAGTCCTGAAATACACCAGATATAGTCCTGGTTTAGTCCTGGTTTAGTCCTGGTTTAGTCCTGGTTTAAATACACCAGATATAGTCCTGGTTTAGTCCTGAAATACACCAGATTTAGTCCTGGTTTAGTCCTGGTTTAGTCCTGGTTTAGTCCTGGTTTAGTCCTGGTTTAGTCCTGGTTTAGTCCTGGTTTAGTCCTGGTTTAGTCCTGAAATACACCAGATATAGTCCTGGTTTAGACCTGGTTTAGACCTGGTTTAGACCTGGTTTAGACCTGGTTTAGACCTGGTTTAGTCCTGGTTTAGTCCTGAAATACACCAGATATAGTCCTGGTTTAGACCTGGTTTAGACCTGGTTTAGACCTGGTTTAGACCTGGTTTAGACCTGGTTTAGACCTGGTTTAGACCTGGTTTAGACCTGGTTTAGACCTGGTTTAGTCCTGAAATACACCAGATATAGTCCTGGTTTAGTCCCGGTTTAGTCCCGGTTTAGTCCCGAAATAGACCTGAAATTGATCTGAAATTGATCTGAAATTGATCTGAAATTGATCTGAAATTGATCTGAAATAGTCCTGGTTTAGTCCTGAAATAGACCTGGTTTAGACCTGGTATAGTCCTAGTATAGTCCTAGTATAGTCCTGAAAAAAATCTGAAATAGTCCTGAAATAGATCTGAAATAGTCCTGGTTTAGACCTGGTATAGTCCTAGTATAGTCCTGAAATAGTCCTGAAATAGTCCTGAAATAGTCCTGAAATAGTCCTGAAATAGTCCTGAAATAGTCCTGAAATAGACCTGAAATAGACCTGAAATAGACCTGAAATAGACCTGAAATAGACCTGGTTTAGACCTGAAATACACCAGATATAGTCCTAGTTTAGTCCTAGTTTAATCCTGGTTTAGTCCTAGGGGGGAAAAAAAGATCCAAAACAGAGACACCAGGGTCATTTCCTGCTTCAGTGAGTAGTAATTGAATTACAGTTACTTTGTTGAAATAAATGGATTACAAGGCGCTATTTTCCTGTTTTCACATTTTGGGCTAAACCAGGACTAAACCAGGTCTAAACTAGATCTAAAACCAGGTCTAAACCAGGTCTAAACCAGGTCTAAACCAGGTCTAAAACCAGGTCTAAACCAGGCTAAAACCAGGTCTAAACCAGGTCTAAAACCAGGTCTAAACCAGGACTAAACCAGGTTCTAAACTAGGATCTAAAACCAGGTCTAAAACAAGGTCTAAAACCAGGACTAAAACCAGGACTAGGACTAAACCAGGACTAAAGGTCTAAAACAGGTCTAAAACCAGGTCTAAACTAATCCAGGTCTAAACTAGGACTAAACCAGGTCTAAACTAGATCTAAAACCAGGTCTAAACCAGGACTAAACCTGGACTAATCCAGGTCTAAACTATACCTAAACCAGGTCTAAACCAAAACTAAAACCAGGTCTAAACCAAAACTAAAACCAGGTCTAAACCAGGTCTAAAGGACTAAAACTACTAAAACAGGTCTAAACCAGGACTAAAACTAGGACTAAAACAGGACTAAAACAGGAAAACTAAACCAGGACTAAACCAGGTCTAAAACTGGACTAAAAACTAAAACCTGGACTAAAACATGGACTGGAAAACGGTAAACTGTAAAACTGGTTAATCTGTAATCTGTAATCTTTAGGGGAATACATTTTTAAAAACAACCTTCCCAACACTGCAAAAGAACATATAAAAACAAGAAAACGTTCAGCTACTTACCGAAAAGTCCGACATGATCTGCAACGAAAGCAAAAGAGACAATTAAAAGCAAAGTTTACGGTGTCGTCTTGACGCACGCTGTCAAAATACAACTGGGAACTGTGAGCAAGAGTTCGGACTAATTATTTCCATTCTCCGACAGTGGGCAAAAAAAAAAAAAAAAAAAAAAAAAAAAAACTCCAGTCACCACGAAATCAGGGCGAAATTACGTGACAGATGCACAATAAAAACGTCACGGTGTGTAGATAATACTTTTCTTATACAAATATGAGTTAACTGTGCAAACACTCCGCCGCATGCCACAAGGAGCTAACAGTAGCCGCCTAGCTCCGCCTGGTCGCGAGCCTGTTTCAGCCTCTCAAAACGTAAATAAAAACAAACCGTGACTCGTTTTTCCGTTACCTGGCCTTGGGACGAGAGCCGAGAGAAGTGGCGACAGCTGCCGATTTACCCGAAAGGAAGTCTGTTCGCCGCTAATTTCATCTACCGAGGAGCATGTAGAGGACTACAGACGCTAGCTCCGGAGCGAGCGGCGACAAGCTCAATAAAACTACAACTGAGGAGTGCGGAAGTGTGACGTCATCCGGCGGGGGGCGGGGCTTCTACGAGTTCGGGAAAAACGTTAAAAATAGAATTAAATATTTTATTGTGTTTTTTTTATTTATTTTTATTTTTTTATAATTTGTCAAATTTAAGGGATTGGATACCCAGCACATCCACAATAAGACAGACTTAACTAAACACGCTTACAAAAAAAAATAATAATAATAAAAAAATAATAATAATAAGAAGAAGAAGAAATAAATAAAATAAATAAATAAGTAAATAATAATAATAATAATAGTAATTATAATAATAATAATAATAATGATAATAATACCCCCCCAAAAAATTTAAAGTGTTTCTCAATGCAGTAGCACAAACATTTACATACACATATATTTTGACATTGTCCAAGAGTATGTTGTTCTTATTTTACTGTGCTTTGTCCAAGTAGGGTTTTATCACAGTCCATAGGTCAACAGTCCGTTTGTTTTTTGTGTCCAACGATTGAGCCGCCTGCTCCATAGAAATTAAATCAAAAAAATCTTTGTACCAATTGTCTATCTCGAAGCACTTATGTTTGCATTCCTTCCAGTTCATCATAATAATACGTTTTGCTGATAAAAACCCCAGTGAAATATTTTATTTACTGTGTTGAAAAAAATGTTATACTTGAGCAAAATAACCGTAAAATATAAGTTATTTTTATAATCTTAAATGTTTGGTTTATTATTGAACAGTAAAGTAAAATTTGTTTACATTTTTCAGAGTTATACAAGGTTATTACTCGATACTTCGGTCGTTATGGCAACTCTACAGTCTACAATCTTTTTTTTTTATATATTTATATATTTTTAAAATTACACACAACTGGGTGCATAAACTTGATATAACAAACATGGCTGTGTGTCGTCAGCAGTTACATGTTGGGATGAGGAAACATAAACACAACATATTATATAGAAACAATACAATACAATACAAAAAAAGTGCATTTAGGAATAGAAAAGGATAATGGCAAGGGAAGTCTACAGTCTACAATCTATACATAAATAGTTCATAGAAATAAAAATACTTGAGAGGGTCACACAGGAGAGTTTAATAAAGTGATAAAAGTATAGATATGCTATGGTAAATATTGATTATAAATAAGGCATAATAACATTTAATAACACTGGTACAAAAGTACGACACATTTTCTGGAGGTTAGTTGTTTGTTGTAAGTGCACATCTTTCATTTCTGGTTAAATGTGTTGTTTTGAATTGTTAATATTTTAAACATATTTGAGGAGAATAAATACATTTAAAAAATAAACAACTAAACTGGCTAATGCTTCCTTTCCTTAAAAAAAAAAAAAATTATTTCATATGTTTAGATTTTTTGTTTTTGCTCTTTGTCGGTTTCTTCAAAGTAAGATAAGAACCACCCTTCATTAATTATTTATAGTTTCAAATTATCTGTTTGTTGCAGAAACTTTCACTTCCTTCTCCACTTCCTCCTCATGTTGAAGTTGAGCAAAAACAAAGTGAGTTGAGACAATTAATAAAAAGACAAGATATAAATTAAAACAAAAAACAAAATTTTATGCAAAATTAGTTCATTCCTGAGCTCTATACTCTTTTTAAAGGCTTCTGCAGTATTAAACTTTTTAAAATCATCACTCACTGTTCCATAAACTAACTCCTCGAACAGAAATACAGTCACTTCTTTTTTAGGTCTTATCTTCATTTTTTTAAAGAAGCCTTTTTTTTGTTTATGATTGTACAGACTAATAATAATGTTAACAAAGGCACAAAAGTTTATCGTTTTATGATCTGTTTTAGACCTGGTTTTAGTTCTGGTTTAGACCTGGTTTAGTCCTGGTTTAGTTCTGGTTTAGTCCTAGTTTAGTCCCGGTTTAGACCTGGTTTAATCCTGATTATAGTCCTGGTTTCATCCTAGTTTAGTTCTGCTTTAGACCTGGTTTACTCTTGGATTTTGTCGTGGTTTAGTCCTGGTTTAGACCTGGTTTAGTCCTAGTTTAGACCTGTTTTAATCCTGGTTTAGTTCTGATTAAATCCTGTTTTAGTTCCGGTTCAGGCCTGTTTTAGTCCTAGTTCAGTCCTAGTTTCGTCCTGGTTAAGTCCCGATTCAATCCTGGTTTAGACCTGTTTTAGTCCTGATTCAGACCTGGTTTAGTCCTAGTTTTAGTCCTGTTTTAGTTCCAGTTTAGATCTGTTTAGTCCTGTTTTAGTCCTGGAGTTTCACTTGAATTAAATAACATTTGTTATGTTCAAAAACAATGGCATATTCTCTTGGCGTTACTGTAAAACTGTAAACGTGAGGTTTTTTTTTTTTTTTGGTTTTTTTTTTTTGAGGGGGTGAAGTGAGAACTGGGTAGAGGAGGAGGAGGGATGTACTTTTTCTTTTTTTTCTTTTTTTTGTGTGTGTGTTTTTGGAGGCGGTGAGCGGGATTGGCCGAACGCGGTCACGTGATGAACACAAGTTAAAAAAATCAACACAGAAGCGTCCGCATCTCCGCAGCTGCAGCTTCAGGAAATACTCCGCCAAAATGGTGAGTTTATGCGCGGATTTAAGGCTCTGACGCGGGCTGCACGTGGCGACGGTTTCTGTAGGAAGAGGCAGAGTTACGTGTGAAAGTTTGAGGTTTAATGGCGGAAAAGTAAAGTGTGAATTTGTCTGTTGTTAGCTCGTTAGCCTAGCCTCCCTCTGTCTAACGCGGGAAGTTAGCGGCGGTAGCAAGAGCGGGCTTCCGGTGTGGGCTTCAAAATAAAAGTTCTATTTAACCTACATTTCAGATAGAAGGTTTTCTATTTTGGACTGATAATATTAAATAAAATCAAGACTAAAGCCAGATCTAAAACAGGATTTAACCATTACTAAACCAGGACTAAACCAGATCCAAACCAGGTCTAAAATCAGGAATAAATCAGGACTAAACCAGGACTAAACCAGGTTTAAACCAGGTCTAAAACCAAGACTAAAAAGGACTTAAATGAGGACTAAACTCTGGACTAAACCAGGACTAAACCCAGGACTAAATCAGGACTAAACCAGGTCTAAAATAAGGACTAAACAGGACTAAAACAGGATTAAACTCTGATTAAAGCCAGATCTATACCAGGTTTAAAACCAAGACTAAAAAGGATTTAAACCAGGACTAAACCAGGACTAAACCAGGACTAAAACCAGGACACTTTCTATTTTGGACTGATAATATTAAATAAAATCACAGTCAAACGTATTTTTTAAACACGATAGTAGAAAAAATAATAGAAAAAATAAAACAATTTCGTGTTATACTGCAAATATTTCACTGTTCATGATTGATAACTTTCTCAGCAATTCAATTAACTATACAAAAATATTTTGAAACATGAGAATAGACTTAAATTTAACATAAAAATAGAACTAATGCACCTTGGAACAACAACAACAAGCTGCTGGGTCAGTACAGTGTCAATGCGACACAATTGTCAGAAGAGTTTTGAATGACCATCTTGAAATCTCGTCTTGTATAACATTAGATGATCTAAAAATTCTTTAAGTTGTGGTGTGGGGGGGTTGGATATGTTATATTTGAGTAAACTACAGTAAATTTGATCTGACTGAAAATTTGCCTAAAAATTGAAATTTTGCCTCATTGTTTAGAGTTAAAATTTGAATAAATCTGATTTGGAATTATATTTAAAAAAATCCATTTGTATGTTTCGCCCAAATCTACTACTACTACTACTACTACTTCTACTACTGCTACTACTACTGTAACTTACAACATGTACATGTCTGGTTTGGCAGGTATGAAAACAAACTGTTGGTCTGAATATAGAACCTAGTAACATAACACATAATACATGACCGGTCATTTTGGTGCATGTTTGGTGTTTAGGTGAGGGGAAAATGCATTTTAGAAAACGACATTTGCAGTTCCAGTGTCCTATATAACTCTGTTGAGGCGAGTTAAATTAAATATTAAACGTCTTTCAGTGCAGAGTGGACAGTTTTGCTGTTTCCAAATGAAAACTTGGTGTGAAGAAACCAAACATAAATTGCTTGTAGTGTCTCGTTTTAATAATCTGCAATGTCCTTCTGGATTCATTATTTAGCTTCTATCTGGCCTGACCAGATTTTCAAAATTGGCACACGCCCGGGTTGGGAGGGTTGGTTTAAATAAAACTGTGAAAATATGGGTCAGTTTATAATCTGACAGACAAAATACAGAAGAGCTAAAGAAATGCAGTTTATGATCCTCTGGTTTAGTCCTGGTTTAGAACTGATATAGACCTGTATATTGTCTTGTTTTACGCCTAGTTTAGAGCTGGTTTAGACCTGAAATACACCTGATATAGTCCTGGTTTAGACCTTAAATAGACCTGATATAGTCCTGGTTTAGACCTGAAATAGACCTGATATAGTCCTGGTTTAGACCTGATATAGTCCTGGTTTAGACCTTAAATAGACCTGATATAGTCCTGGTTTAGACCTGAAATAGATCTGATATAGTCCTGGTTTAGACCTGATATAGTCCTGGTTTAGACCTTAAATAGACCTGATATAGTCCTGGTTTAGTAGTGGTTTAGACCTGGTTTAGACCTGAAATAGACCTGTCTATTGTCCTGGTTTACCCCTAGTTTAGTCCCAGTTTAATCCTAGTTTAGACCTGATATAGTCCTAATTTAGTCCCAGTTTAGTCCTGGTTTAGACCTTAAATAGACCTGATATAGTCCTGGTTTAGTCCAAATCAGTGTTTTTTGTATAAATCTGTTGGGACGGGGGACACAGGCTCAAAACTGGGACTGTCCCGGGTAAACAGGGACGTGTGGACACTCTAATTTAAATACAATTGAATAATAACACCTCGGAAGTTGAGTGATTTATAAAACAGAGCCACATTTGCATTTGAAACACTTTTATTTTGACAGCTCTCCTCTTCGTTTCCGGTATGCCCTTCGCACACGCACGTGCTCTTGACGCTGTCTGTCTTCGCTCGTTTCACAATGAACCTCGCGTCTTCCTGTCCTGGTATTCGGCTGCGTGTCTTGACAGCTTCACTGCGCACACTTGCATATTTTTACGCACTTTTATTTCTGGACGTTCGTGGACGCGTTGCCGCCTTTTGCGCGTCGTTTGCTCGGTCCTCGGTGTTTGACGCTTTGTGCGCGCTGCAAAACAAAACAAAAAAAACCCCAAAACAAACTTGCCTCTTATCCGGCGTCGCCTTTTGCTCGTTATTTCCCCGTGCTTCCTGTTTTCTTTCGCGTCTTTCAAGCTTGGCACGTCGTAATCTTGATGTGTAAAAGGTGCCTCCCTCTGGCCATCTGCTGCGTTCATGATAAAAAAAAAAAAACCGCACAGATTCTGGGTTTTCTCCAAATGACGCCTTTGCACGAGTGGATCAGAACAATGAAACCCCAGTGAAGGCTGCAGATTGTTGTGCTCGTGTCCAGTCCGTTTTATTCGTACAGAACATGTCATGAACTAAACCGCACAATACAGACACAAAAATACAACGGGAAAAGAAAATAAAGCTCCATTTAACTTGGAAAATCTTCTGAACATTACTTACAATCAGTGTTGTCAAGGTCACTTTTTAAAATGTAATCCCCTACAGATTACAGATTACACTCACCAAAATGTAGTTTGTAACGTAATCCATTAAATGATTTAAAGTGAGTAATGTAATCTGATTACTTTGGATTACTTGATTTGCTGTAGAGAAACAAAGACGAGGAAATCTTCACATAAGAAGTTTTGTCTGATAAAAGAAAATAAAAAGTCCAGACTTTACTGAACCAAATTAAAAATATTATTGATAGAAGAAGAAGAAACACGGTCCGCGCAGCCTGGTTTAGACCTGGTTTAGACCTGGTTTTAGTCCTGGTTTAGACCTGGTTTAGTCCTGGTTTAGACCTGGTTTAGACCTGGTTTAGTCCTGGTTTTAATCCTGGTTTAGTCCTGATTTTAGTCCTGGTTTTAATCCTGGTTTAGTCCTGGTTTTAGTCCTGGTTTTAATCCTGGTTTAGTCCTGATTTTAGTCCTGATTTTAAACCTGGTTTAGTCCTGGTTTAGTCCTGTTTAGTCCTGGTTTAGTCCTGGTTTAGACCTGGTTTAGTCCTGGTTTAGTCCTGGTTTAGACCTGGTTTTAGACCTGGTTTTAGACCTGGTTTTAGTTCTGGTTTTAGTCCTGGTTTAGTCCAAAATGTGAAAACAGAAAAAATCCCTCTGTGTAATCCATTTATTTCAACAAAGTAACTGTAATCCCTTTACCACTCACTGAAGCAGTAACTGTAACTTATTACAGTTACTCATCATTTGTACTCTGATTACTCTGGTACATGTAATCTGTTACTCCCCAACACTGGCGACAACGCAGCTTCTGTTTGATCGTGTTGAAAATGTCTCGTCTAATAACTGCTTATTTATGCCGACACAGAGCAGGATGATGTCAGTTACACTGTCACTAAACTCGGGCGACCAGGTTTTCAAATTTAAAAAACTGGGACGTCCCTGGTTTGGTTTGTGGTGGTTTGTAATAATAAATTTGTGAAACTAGTGCGTAATTAATCGGGGCGTAATGATATCGAGGTGTCATGGTACGATATTTATTGTGATATTGTGGGAAAGCTCATGATAGGACGGGGAGGCTCACGATTAGAGATGTAACAATATCCAAATCTCTTACGATATTTTCACGATATACATCTCACGGTACAATATTTTTATTTTTGTGGAGGCTAAACAGTTTAAACTGTGAATATTCTTCTTTAAAATGACTTGACAAAACTTAATTCAAAGAACTAAGACTTAAAAGTGTTAGAACTGTTGTTTCTTCTTGTCGTCTGCACTGAAATGGAGCAAAGGATCATGGTCTATGTAGTTCCCTTGGTGTGAGTCAGTATAGTCACATTTATTGTGTGTTTTTGTTGTTTTTAAGCAGCTTTTCTGTGTTTTACCGAAAACAAATCACAATGTTTGCGTCTCTTCACTGTCGGCAGGATCAGATCGGTCAAAAACAGAGACACTAACCTGGTACAAATCACCAAGAAGAAGAACCAGCTGGAAAGTCCCGCTGGCTGGAAAGTTCCCCTGAATTGTACCCTTCATAAAACTCAGTTAGTTTATATACATATAAAAAAACTAAATAAACATTTTTCATCATTCTATATTGTACACACACGCGTTACAATATACCTCAACACATTTGTTCATACATACAAAAAAACAAAAAAAAACATGTGGTCTCATGTGGTCAATGATGTGGTCTCAACTGTGCCACAACTATTTCAGGATTTTATTTTACATATTTCAATGAAATACAGAGTTAAGACTTTCCAAAAAGTGATTCTGAATGATTTTTTGAAGTTTCTTGTGTTGTGCTGCTTACAAATGATGTTCATGGCAGCAGGTGAGGAAATAATGAATATTTCTCATAAAAACAACACTTACAGATTCTGTAGGACATGGGGAACCAGAAAAACATTTCAAATACAATGTCACAGTGAACTTCTGCGAGCAAATGATGATTATATTGAGATTACAGACTGAAAAAACACGTGTCACTTCGGGAAGATCAGTAAAATGACATAAACAAACCACATTTGGTCTGATACATTCACATTTCATTTTGTTCTGATGTAGAAGCTGATTTTCTAACTCAGTTCATCAGAGTGACACAGCGGCGAGAACGTCCCCCCGCCCCCCTCCTCCCTCGCCCCTCCCCCGGGCAACAGCAGAATGGCCCAAGAGAAGGGGACGCCCGGAGGAGGAGGGGGACGTTCCCACCGACAGAATGAGACGTTCAAGCTGAAACTTTCAAACCAGGGGGACGCTCGAGCTGGGACTCATAAATCTGCTGGGACAGAGGACACAGGCTCAAAACTGGGACTGTCCCGGATAAACGGGGACGTCTGGACACTCTACACCAGACCTGGACATTTTATGTTTTTAGGTTCTTTTTACAGACCAAGTGTTTGTTTTCATACTTGACTCACCGGCGCTCTTCCTCAGAGCGGCGTCAGCTGATTTATAAATATACGACGAATGAAAGACGAACAGACGGGTTATTCCTGCACCCGAGCTGGACTTTTGCACGGCCAAGTTCAGCGCGGTTTCATATTTAACATAAAATATCAAAAGACCAAATGAATCTCACTGGACCCGACCTGGACATTGTTCAGCTCCAGGGCCACAGATGAGTCTTTGTTCGACTATGTTCAGCTCGTTTAAACTCATTTAAAATGACAAAATAAACCTGTTTTATCATTTTATCTCATTCCTGGACTAAAGCTGCATTGTTTTTATTTTAGACGTGTTTTTAATGATATTTTTTGTAAGACAGACTCACTTTTTTACTGCTTAGTTACTTTAAATAAATACAGTTAATTCATTCTGCAGAATTGAGTTAATCATTTCTGGCCCTTCACAATATTTCCTGTTTCTCACGTGGCCCCATGGAAAAAATAATGACCCCCCTCTGACCCACACTAAACACACTAAACACAAAAGTCCACACACACTGAAGCGCCGACATGCAAACACAGAAAAACATGGGCGTTTTCAGGCGTCGCCATGGCAACACCATTCAAAATACGACTTTGACCCTCTGGACTTTTTTGATCGGAGTGACCTGGAGAGTCACTGTGTCAAATTTCACATTCTTAAATTAAACTAATAAGTTGTTTTATCACTTTGAAATGTAAGAAAATGTTTAAATTTTGCAGTTGCACAGTGCAGCTTTAATGTAGAACCTGAATATTAAACGTTTGTGTTATTGATGAGTAAAACAATCCGTGTGTCATTTGTTCATTTGTTTTTCAAAATAAAACCAAAAATAAGAAAACAAAAAATATATATATTTTCTGCATTATTTGTCTCCAAAACCAAAATGAAAAAAATAGATGAAAAACTGAAATAAAACGAATATTTGATTTTTTGTTTAAATGAAAAACGGAAAAAACGGATAATGGACTGAACCAGGACTGAACCAGGACTGAACCAGGACTGAACCAGGACTGAACCAGGACTGAACCAGGACCAGATCAGGACCAGACTGGGACTGAGACCAGTATCAGACCAGGACCATGACTGAGACCGGGACTGAGACAGGGACCTGGATCGGTCCTGGGATCGGTCCTGGGATCGATCCTGGTTCGGTCCCGGTCTCAGTCCCAGTCTCAGTCCCGGTCTCAGTCCCGGTCTGATTATGGTCTGGTCTCTGTTTCAGTCCTAGTCTTAGTCCTGGTCT
Organism: Boleophthalmus pectinirostris; assembly: GCF_026225935.1. Classification (NCBI taxonomy): domain Eukaryota; kingdom Metazoa; phylum Chordata; class Actinopteri; order Gobiiformes; family Gobiidae; genus Boleophthalmus; species Boleophthalmus pectinirostris. The sequence continues at coordinate 1,359,997 of NW_026570971.1, read as the reverse complement.
GGTCCTGGTCTCAGTGCTGATCACTCGACAGTCTATGTAAGCGCAACTCCGGGCCCGTCCCAAAACTACTGGTTCAGTCCCAGTCTCAGTCCTGGTTTAGTCCTGGTTCAGTCCATTATCTGTTTTTTTGTTTTGTCTTGTTTTGTTTTTTTAATTTAAACACAAAATCAGAAACTGAAAAAACTAATCATCTGTTTTTTCATTTTAGTTTTGGAGACAAATAATGAAGAAAATAGTTTTTTTTTACTTTTGGTTTTATTTTGAAAACGAATGAACAAATGATACACAGATTTATTATTTGTTTCTGTCTCTGTAGTAGAAGTTTTTAGTTCTCGGTCGTTTTCTGAAGTGTAAACGTCGATGTGAAGCTGTCGTGTATTTTTAATGTGCAGTAGAATAATGGAGGAACAGAAAAGCTCTGAATAGTTGATGTGTTTGGAGTTTCTGTGGAGTTTCGGTGTTTTTAGAGTCGATGCGTGAAGCGTTTGTGCTGACGTGGTTCGTTCTCGTGTTCTTTAACATGTGTCCACTTTATGTTCTGCTTTAATAAAACAGAAGTTAATCATAAATACTGAAGCTGCCTGTGCCCCGGGCTGGAAACGACCTGAATATTAGTGTTATCCTTTAAAGCTGCACTGTGGAACTTTGTCGCCTGCCTGTTTCTATAGAGTCGTCATTGCTCTGCCTGGAATGTTCCACAGTGTGACTTTAAACAGCTCGACTTTACATTTATTTAACTACAGGTGGTTTTAGAGTCAAAAATATCTAGAAAAACAGACATTGTGACTGTGAGCGGAGTCGCCTCTCCACAGATCTGACCTGGAACTTAGTCCGGTTTGGTCTCCGTGAAGATAGAAATTTTTAATGCCATACTGTGGAACATTCCAGACAAAACAATAACGTCTCCATGGAGAAGCAGGTGTCGGACCTTCCACCAGAAAAGTCTGATCTGTTCTGATGTCGTTTTCTCGGTCTGTGTCGTCGTTTTCTTCTGACGCTGTCGTGTTTTTTCCTCCTCAGAGTGAATCGCTGGTCGTCTGTCAGGTCGACGAGGACTTGGTGAAAAAACTGAAAGATTTCCGTTTCCGTAAAGGAACCAGCAACGCCGCCATCATCAGTGAGTAAAACTTTAGTACTTTTGGAAACTAACGGAACGTTTTCATTCAAACCACAGCACAGAAATGAAGTGACATTAATGAATAAACTGGATAAAATGTTCACTAAAGTTCACAATATTTGCACTGGGGGATGGTGAAAAAATCATTGCTTAGGTCCTAATATTGGTTGAAACTATTTTAATAATATTAATAATATCAAAAGCGACAGAGTTGGTCAACTTTTTTTTAGCAGCTTTTATTTTTAAAGCTCCAATATCTCACAAACCTGACTCTCGTGTTCTAATGTTTCCTCCTCAAAAACAAAGCTGGAGTTGTGTTTGTTTCATTCACATGTTTGAGTAACTCTTTGTTATGAGTCTGTCTACGTGTCCAAAGCTTAAAATGCTCTGTTCCACCTCGTGATGTCATGAAGTGGTAGTTTTCAAGTGAACGGCTCCTTTTACTTATTGCTTATTTTGTGTATTCTAAGATTTATTCTGTTTATTATTTTAGTTTGTCACTTAGTTTACTAATTTAGTTTTGTTCATTTGTATATATTTCAGTTTTTTGGTTTAATCTGTGGGGCACCGTGAGGATAAAAGTGGGAGTCACAGCAGGACCTGAGTGACCTGAGTGACCTGGTGAGCCTGTGGGGTTTTTTTTCACAGTCGACAGGAGGCGGCAGGTGCAGTTCTCTTTTTGTTTGCCTGTAAAACTGGAGTAAATCTAGGAAAATGCAGCTCTGGACACGGACATGGATTTTGTTTTTTTTTACTGCACTGCGTAAACCACAAACCCACGGTGCCCAAAAGTGATTATCGTATTTTTCGGTCTGTAAGTGGCTCCGGAGTCTTAAGTCGATGTGTTTTCTGCTCCGTCAAACGTGTCATAGGTGAATCTGTCGCCTCATTGTTGTAGCAGCTTTAGTTCATTGTCACGTGGGAGGGAGGCAGAAATACACTGCAATTTGTTTAAAAAAAATGCAAAAATCAATCTAAAAGCCACTTCGAGCCCACACATCACTCTGAGAAGGTAGAAAGATCTGAAAAGTTGACTTTGCAGGAGATGGACTCTTTAATTAAATTCACAGTTTGTAAGTAAAACCGTGTGAAGGATTCTTCTCTGTTCAGGGCTGAAATGAGCCAAATGATTCTAGTGAAGGTGTGTGGAGTTTAAAAACACAGTGGAGCACGTCCTGTATCGCCACATGATGACATCACAAGGTGGAACAGAGTGTTTTCAGTTTGAGAGAAGAACATAATCAAACTAAATGTGCAGTTTGGTTTGTGAGTTAAACACGTGAATGAAACAAAACACAACTCCAGGTCTGTGTGTGACGAGGAAACGACATTAGAACAAGTCAGATAAATTTGGCCTTTTAGAATGAAATCAACCCGCACAAAGATGATTTATTTTACATATTGTTCCTGTTCTTCCTCCACTTCCTGTTTGAAAACCTCAGAGCAGATGCCACACGTGCGCTGAACCTCCGAGGGCATTTCTGAGACGCAAACACTTTTTCATTTCAGTTTCAATTTGAACTTTTTATTACTGGAAAAAAAATATTACATTGTAACATTTTTTAAGTCTACATTTATGAGTTTTAAGTTTTTTTTGTTTTTTTGTTTGTTTTTTTTTTTACAATAATTGCAAACAAATACAGAGCAGGGGGCGGAGATAGGGGGTAGGTGAAATTTGGTGTTTTCTGAGCACTCAAGCCTCAAATACTGGAAACTGCAGACTCACAGGGAAAACTCCTAAAGGTTCATTGTGTAACTTTCCTGGTGGAGGGTTCTTCAAACGCTTTTCTCCATGGAGATGTTACTGCTTTGTCTGGAATGTTCCACAGTGCAGGCATTAAACCTTTCTGTCTTCACGGAGACCGAACCGGACCAAGTTCCAGGTCAGCATGTCTGTTTTTCTAGGAAGTGTTTTTGAGCTTTAAATCCACCTGTGATTGAATAAATGTAAAGTGGAGCTGTTTAAAGTCACACTGTGGAACATTCCAGACAGAGCAGTGACGTATCCATAGAAACAAGCAGCTGACAGACCTCCAACCGGAAAGTTACAAAGTGCAGCTTTAAACAAAATAAAGCTGTTTTCTTATATTTTTATTTGTCAAATATTCATCTCTGTGCACATTTGAGGAATTTTGACCCCAGATAATTTATGGTTGCTAGGTAACAGTTACGCAATTTTTTTGTGTTATCATTTTTAAACTAATTTTAAACCCACACAATTACCAAACTGGACAATTTTTTTATTTTATTTATTTTTTTGTAAAATTTTAAATATAATGAACTTAAGGTTAAAGTGTCCATCAGCTGCTTGTTTCTATGAAGATGTTATTGTTTTGTCTGGAATGTTCCACAGTATGGCATTAAACGTTTTTTTTATCTCCATGGAGATCAAACCAGACACAGTTCCAGGTTAGATCTGTGGAGAGGCGACCCCGCTCACAGTCAAAATGTCTGTTTTTTGAGGGATTTTGGAGTTTTAAAACCACCTGAAATTGATTAAATGTGAAGTCAAGATGTTTAAAGTCACACTGTGGAACATTCCAGACAGAGCAGTGACATATCTCCATACAAACAAGCACCAGGAAAGTTACATAATGTACCTTTAACGCCTCTTAATAGTCGATTTCCACAATAACATAATATATTTGTTGTTGATCTGTTTCAGTGAAAATTGACAAAGAGAAGCAGCAGGTGGTCCTGGACGAGGAGTACGAGGTACAAACAAAGTTTTTTTCTCACGTTTCAGTTTCATTTTTAAACGTTTGATTCGTTTAAATTCAAGACTCACTTCAGTTTTTCTGGAAATAAAATCTTCTCTTGTATTTTTAGGATATTTCCCCAGAGGAACTGAAGGACGAGCTCCCAGAGAGACAACCCAGATATCCTTTATTCTGTCAAATACTACTGTACTATTACTATTACTACTACTGCACTACTACTACTACTACTACTACTACTACTACTATTACTGTACTACTACTGCTACTACTACTACTACTATTACTGTACTACTGCTACTACTACTGTTACTACTGCTACTGCTACTACTACTGCTACTATTACTGTACTACTACTACTACTACTGCTACTACTACTACTACTATTACTGTACTACTACTACTACTACTACTATTACTGTACTACTACTACTACTGCTACTACTACTACTACTATTACTGTACTACTACTACTACTACTATTACTGTACTACTACTGCTACTACTACTACTACTATTACTGTACTACTGCTACTGCTACTATTACTACTACTACTATTACTGTACTACTGCTACTACTACTACTACTACTACTACTATTACTGTACTACTGCTACTACTACTGTTACTACTGCTACTATTACTACTACTACTATTACTGTACTACTGCTACTACTACTACTACTGCTACTGCTATTACTGTACTACTGCTACTACTACTACTACTGCTACTGCTATTACTGTACTACTAGGCAAGGCAAGGCAAGTTTATTTGTACAGCACAATTCGTACACAAAGTAATTCAAAGTGTTTTACAGAATAAGAAATACATTAAAATCATAATAAAAACAAATCAAAACATAAATAATCATGAAGATTAAAATTAAAAAATATAAAACATAAATTGGAGAGAAGAGTGCGGAATGAAAACCTGAAACTACTACTGTTACTACTGTTACTACTGCTACTATTACTACTACTACTGCTATTGCTACTGCTACACATACTACTACACATACTACTATTACTATTACTACTACTTCTATTACTATTACTACTACTTCTATTACTACTACTATTATTATTACTACTACTACTACTACAACCATTACTACTACCACTACTACTATTACTATTACTACTGCTACTGCAGCTACTACTAGTACTACAGCTACTATTGCAACTGCCCTTTCTATTACTGCTATTACTACTACTACTATTATTACTAGTACTACACATACTACTTTTACTAGTACTACTGCTACTGCTACTACTACTACTACTACTACTACTTCTACTTCTACTATTACTACTACTACTACTACTGCTATTGTTACTACTATTACTACTAATATTACTGTTATTACTACTACTTTAAGTACTACTACTATTACTACTGCTACTATTTCTACTACTATTACTACTATTATTACTACTACTACACACACTACTATTACTAATACTACTACTTCTATTTCTATTACTACTACTATTATTGCTACTACTACAACAACCATTACTAGTACTATTACTATTACTGCTGCTACTGCAACTACTACTACTACTATTTCTACTGCTTCTTCTACTAATACTACTACAATTACTCTTACTACTACTACTACTACTGCCTCCACAACCACCAGAACTATTACAGTTACTACTACTACTACTACTACTACTACTTCTACTTGTACTGCACAGTTCTTTTCCTTATCCGTGTTCACATTTATCGTGTACAGTTACAAATACGAACACGACGACAAACGAGTTTCTTATCCTCTGTGTTTCATTTTCTCCAGTCCAGTCGGTGAGTTCACGTTTCATTTATTCATGTGTTTTTTCCACATGGTGATGAAAGTTTAAAGTGTGTCCTGTGTTCTTTTGTGTGTTCTTGTGTCGTGTGTTCGTGTGTTCTTGTGTCGTGTGTTCTTGTGTCGTGTGTTCTTGTGTCCTGTGTTCTTGTGTCGTGTGTCTTGTGTCTGTGTTCTTTGTGTGTTCTTGTGTGTGTTCTGTGTGTCTTGTGTGTGTCTTGTGTGTGTGTTCTTGTGTGTGTGTTCTTTTGTGTGTTCTTGTGTCGTGTGTTCTTGTGTCGTGTGTTCTTGTGTCGTGTGTTCTTGTGTCGTGTGTTTTTGTGTCGTGTGTTCTTGTGTCGTGTGTTCTTGTGTCGTGTGTTCTTGTGTCGTGTGTCGTGTGTTCTTGTGTGTGTGTTCTTGTGTCGTGTGTTCTTGTGTCGTGTGTTCTTGTGTGTCGTGTGTTCTTGTGTCTTGTGTGTGTTTCTTTTGTGTGTTCTTTGTGTGTGTGTTCTTGTGTCGTGTGTTCTTTGTGTGTCTTGTGTCTTGTGTCTTGTGTCGTGTGTTCTTTTGTGTGTTCTTGTGTCGTGTGTTCTTGTGTCGTGTGTGTTCTTGTGTCGTGTGTTCTTGTGTCGTGTGTGTGTCTTGTGTCGTGTGTTCTTTTGTGTGTTCTTGTGTCGTGTGTTCTTTGTGTGTTCTTGTCGTGTGTTCTTGTGTCGTGTGTTCTTTTGTGTGTTCTTGTGTCGTGTGTTCTTGTGTCGTGTGTTCTTTTGTGTGTTTCTTGTGTCGTGTGTGTTCTTGTGTCTTGTGTCGTGTGTTCTTTTGTGTGTTCTTGTGTCGTGTGTTCTTGTGTCGTGTGTTCTTTTGTGTTGTTCTTGTGTCGTGTGTTCTTGTGTCTTGTGTCGTGTGTTCTTGTGTCTTGTGTCGTGTGTTCTTTCGTGTGTTCTTGTGTCGTGTAGGATGTAAACCGGAGCAGCAGATGATGTACGCCGGGAGCAAAAACGAGCTGGTGAGAGCGGGACAACTCACCAAGGCGAGTGTTTACACGGTTTTATTATTCCACTATTGTTGTGTTTTGTTTTATTCACAAGTTTAACTCACAAACCTGCACATTTAGACTAGAACTCTTCTCTCAAACTGAAAAAAAAAACACTCCACAAACTCGTCCAAACTCCACACACCTTCACTAGAATCAATCATTGCTCATGAGAGTCCATTTTGATGAATATAAGACTTTTTAAAGAAGAGCTTTTTCCTGAAATGTCCCACAGTATGGCATTAAACATATCTATCTTACATTTATTCAGTTACAGTTGTGAAAACAAACATGCCTTCTTACTGTAACTGACTCTTGGTGATCTGACTGTTCGTTTCAGTTGGACATAGAAACGTTTAATGCCATATTTGTCAATCAATCAAACTTTATTTGTGTAGCACTTTTCATGATTGGAAATGCAGAACAAACGCTTCACCTGCAACAGAAAAAATACAACAATTAAAAACAACCCCACCCCCACCTCATCGTTTCATCTACGTACACAGACATTTAGACAGAAACATGAAACATAAAGCTCCTAAAAGTTATTGTAAAAAATTAAAATATAGAGAGCTAAAATGTGACGAAAACCAAGTAAAATCATAATTATTTTATTTTAAATAAATATAGTGATAATAATAATTTAATTTAAATGAAATTAGTTTGGGGACTCGGGGAAAAACCGACCTCCACGTTGAGAAAGTGCAATGGAACGGCCGATCAAATCAGAGTTTCTGAAACACAAACTCGGGCCAATTCAGACTGAGTCAGTTGGACATTAAACTTTCTCGGGCTCCATATTTTCTCCATCTGTTGTAATGGAAAACATTTACAGCAGATGTCGGGGGAACTGACTCGGATTTATCACCTCCCAACGTTCAGTAGAACGCAGCATCAGATCCTCAGGTCGACTGTGAATGTCGCCTCAGCGTGAGTTTTAGTTTGGACTCTTGGGACAGTTAGAAGACGAGACCTGAGAACCTGAGAGTCCGAGAGGCTCATGTCATAAAAGCAGATCAGATAAATAAACAGGACTAAGACCGTTAACAGTTTTATAAACCAATAAAGAATTTTAAAATCTCTCCTGAAGCTCACACGAAGCCAGTGCAGAGACTTCAGTCCTGGTGTGATGTCAGGGTGTCCCCAGGTTTGACTACCTCATATTCAAGGCTACGTTCAGACTGCAGGTTTAACGTTCAATTCCGATTTTTTTGTGAAATCTGATGTTTTTTCGAGGTCGTTCACATTTCCAGTTAAATGTGACTTGTATGTGACTCCAGTGTGAACATTAAACGGTCCAAAAGTGTCCCACATGTGACACTGGAGACACGACGACGTCAACCGCAGCGAGCGTCTCTGTGTTTACACAAGTTGTCCAAACATGGACGCAGCATCGAGCACCTGGAGATTTTAAAGTTCCTCTCGTACTGGAGCCACAACATGAACAACTGACTTGTTTTAAGGAGGAGATTGAGAAGGAGAAGGACCAGGTTTTTGGTGGTGGTGTTTTGTGGTGAGTGGAGATGTGCTTCACTTCAGTCACACGGATCATGAACAGTTTTCTCCTACTTCAGTGCAGAATAGTGATGTTTGTGTCTTGTTGAAAACGTGTAGGTGGATGAATGTGACCTTTGACCGTTCACACTGAAGTCACATGTCAAAAGATCAGATATGTATCGGTTCCAGGAGCACAGATCCAAATGTCCTGGGTCACATTTGAAAAAATCGGATCTGTGTGGTTCAGACTGACATTAAAAGATCAGATACAGGAACATAGAAGTCAAAAAATCAGATTTGGGTCACTTCAGGCTGCAGTCTGAACGCAGCCCAAGACTTTTTAAAGACCTTATTAAGACCATTTAAATGAAAATTAAGACCAACATCACAGCCATTATGCGACGAAAAACAACAGATGCAATTCTCATAATGACCAAACAACTGCGGTTCTAAATCTAGAATCTAAGAGCCACTGTGGATTAAACCGACACTTCCTCCACTCGACTGATGTTTACTCTTTGCCACCGGCGCCAGAAACCAAAGTATTGTTTGCAGTAGACGTTCATTCACGTTAAATGATTTCACATTGTTGTTGTTTTTTCCTCCTTCTGTTTAACGTCGCACCACAGCCTCGTTGAGTTTGCAGAAAATAAGCCGGTGAAATTTAAGACCTTTGTGAAAAAAATAAGACTTGGGCAACATAATTTAAGACTTTTTAAGGCCTTAATTCAGGAATATGAAATTTAAGACCTTTTTAAGACTTTTAAGACCCCGTGGCTGCCCTGGATGTGCTCTCGCTCTCTTCCTGCTCCTCGTCAGCAGCTGTTGCAGAGTTTTGAAGTAGCTGCAGTGGAGCTGTAGTTTTCTTTGGAATGCCGTGTTCGATTGAATGTCAGGAGGTGATAAATCCGAGTCAGTTCTCCCAACATTTGTTGTAAATGCTTTCCATTGCAGCAGTCGGGAAAATAATAAAGTTTAATGTTTATTTTGTTAGCTCATGTAGTTCATGTCATTAATCTTTTTTGTAATTCTTTATTTTTCTTTTTTAATGTTGTATGAAAAAGACAAATACAATACAACCTGCAGGTGTGCCCCGATGATTACAGAGGATGGATTAATTCAAACGAAAAAATATATAATAATGAATAATAATTATTACAGCCAATTGCAAGAAAAACAAAGTAATGGGTCAAACAAAGTCCGATCTCACAGTATTTATATATTCAATCCACCGTTTCCATTTGCTTTCAGATTTGTCTTGTTGCAGTCTTATGCTAAAAGTAATTCTTTCCATCTTAAAAATATCATAAACAATCTCAAACCGTTCATCCAGTGTTGGTACTTGTGGATTAAGCCATTTCCTGGTTATAACTTTGTTAGCAGCCGCACTCAAAATCTGGAACAGGTATTTAGCTTTATACGTCACATTTTCACCCATCAGGAAACCCAGGTACATCGTTTCCAGTCGAAACGGTCAATACAGAACACAGTTTCTAATGATTTGTGAATTTCTCTCCAAAATGGGACAATATGAGGACACGTCCAAAATATACGGCAATGATTTGCCTCCAGTTCACCGCGTCGCCTCCAACAGTTTGATGATTTGGTGTAGTGTCTTTCCTGGACTGGTGTTTTAAAGAACCTAACCAAATTCTTCCAACAAAACTCTCTCCGTATAATTGAGTTAGAAGTTTTCCATTGTATCTCGCAGAAGTCTTCCCAATCCTGATCCGATATAGTTAGATGTCCCTCCTTTTCCCATTTTTGTTTCGCGTGGTGTAGTATTCCAGTTCATGTCATTTAATAAATAGATTTTGTTAGTTAACGTTAGCTGTCGGCGACTCAGTTCTGGCACTCGTGACATGTTCAGAAATCCATCCGACTCGATCTTCTCTGAACGAGCCCGAGTGTGTTTCGGAACCCTGATTTGATTGGCCGTTCCATTGCATTTCCTTGAGGTGGAGGTTGGTTTCCCCGAGTCCTGAGTGCGATGATAATGTAAATGTAAAAAATTTCACTCTTATCAGATATGAGTGTGTCATGTGCACTTCCTGTTGTTCTTCCAGGTGTTTGAGATCAGAAACACAGAGGACCTGACGGAGGAGTGGCTCCGGGACAAACTGGGATTTTTCCGTTAAATCCTTCTCCTTTTGGAAGTTTGAAATCCTCCATCAAATGGAAACACGAGTTCAAGTTTCCTCCTCTCTCCACCAGACCTGCTGTCAATATTTACAGGCGTTTTTTGTTGTTTTTTCAGATCCAGGCCCCTGCAGTCGGTCATGAGGTTATCAGTCAGTCTGGAAGTTTTGAACACATTTTTAGCTGCTAGAAAAGCTGCAGATTTTAATACAAAACAAGAACTAAATCATTTAAACTTGGACTTAAAGGTGCAGTGTTTCTATGGAGACGTCTTGGAATGTTCCACAGTGTGACATTAATGAATTACAGGTGATTTTAAAGCTCTGAAATACCTCGAAAAACAACATTCTGACTGTGAGCGGGCGGCCTCTCCGCAGATCTGACCTGTAAACCTGGACCAAACCGGATCTAGACTCAAAACAAATCAAATCAGATATTTCAGAACATTTTTGGAGTATTGCAATAATTAGAAAATGTTTTTATTTGAATGTATCGTCGTAGGTTAAAGGTTCACTGCGCAGCTTTAAAACAGGGATTCTGTGTGAGTGTGTTTTTTTTTTTTTATGACTTTTTTGTAACACAACTTCACTTTTTTATTGCTTATTTATAACATAAACTCTTTCCAATCTGAGCAGCTCATCAAAACAATGAGATTTATGCTTTTTATAATTAATATTTGCAGAATTTAGTTAAGAACTTTGGTCCAGCCCTCCACAATATTTTAATATTTTCTGTTCCTCATGTGGCCCCAGGAAAAAAATAATGTCCACCTCTGGTCTAAAATCTTTCACAGTAATAATAATAATCCATCTTTATTTCTAAAAACAAGGTTTACAAGGTGCTGTACAAGCCACAAAGAAAAATAAAAACAACATCCAGAAAGAACAAAATCAGACAATGACTCAAACAATTCAATTAATTATAAGAAATAAGTTCATAAAATTGAATAAATAAAAAGAAATAAGGAACAAAATCAAGTTAAAACCAGCTAAGAAGTGGTTTAAAAGATGGAATTAAACTTTTCTGTCGTCACGGAGACCAAACCAGACGACCAAGAAGTTCCAGGTCAGATCTGTGGAGAGGCGACTCCCGCTCACAGTCACGACGTCTGTTTTTGTCGACGTTTTTGAGCTGTAAATAAAACCACCTGTGATTGAATAAATGTAAAGTCGAGCTGTTTAACGTCACACTGTGGAACATTCCAGACAGAGCAGTGACGTATCCATAGAAACAAGCAGCTGACAGACCCCCCAAAAGTTACAAAGTGCAGTTTTAAGCAAAAATAAAGTTGTTTTTTTTTTTTCAAATATTCATCTCTGTGCACGTTGGAGGAGTTTTGGCTCCAGATAACTTACAGTTGCTTGGTAACAGTTACAGAATTTTCTAGTGTGATAATTTAATCTAATTTCAGGCTACATTTACACGTATCCGGGTATTTTGAGAAACGAATATTTCCCTCCCTCCGTTTTCCAAAATAACATCGTTTTTAAAAAAAGTTTCCGTTTACATCAACCCAGATAAACACGTCATCTCACCCTCGATGTAAAGACGCAGCAAGTCGAAAAGTAACAGCAGTGACGACCGCGACGTCCTAAAATTCTCACGCCGCTCTCCCGGGACAACAACTTAGTTTTCAAAAATAATCCCACCAGACAGCAGTTCGCCCAGGTCGGACCCAAAACCGGCGACGTTGGCGGCGACGGCAACTGGGTTTTGGAGTAGGAGGGAAAAGTGACAAACTCGCTGATCTCCGAGCCCTGATTCGTCTCTGCTCATCGACATGATCAATCAGCTGCGTACGTGAACACAAACACACGCAAAGTGTCTGAATCAGAAGAAATGCGACTGCTGCTCTGAATGCCTCCGTCATCGTCGTCATAGCAACAGGTAAACGTCGGTCGCACTTTTGGTGCGTCGGCTCCTAAAACTCAGTTTATCTCAGTTTACGCGCAAACGTGAAACCGGAGTTTTCCAAAATCTCCACTCCAGCCGGAGTTTTTAGGAAGATTCGTTTTCAGAGGCGAATTCTCCGTTTGCGTGTAAACGACGTGAACAAACGAAGGGAAATGTCTCCGTTTTTAAAAATACCCATGTACGTGTAAACGGGGCCTTAAACCCACAAAATTACCAAACTGGACAATTTTTTAAGTTTTTTTAGGTTAAAAGTAAGTGTCCGTCAGCTGCTTGTATTTTACTTTACTGTTTAACATCACGCTGTCCAAACGGAGCGGTGACGTCTCCATAGAAACAAGCAAAAAGTTCCGCAGTGCAGCTTTAAAAGACCGTCAGCGTTTGGGGCCTGGATGTGAAGACGAGGTTTGAAGCAGGTTTGTTTTTGTGATGTTTCCACGTGTGCCAGTTTGTGACTAACTCCCGTTCCTCAGCGAAGTGGAGACTCGACTCTCCTTTTCTCTCTCACACACCTTTAAATCTCATCACGTTTTTTTCAGTTTTACACCGTTTATTTTTAGTTTTGTTCAGTTTTTATTTGTACAAATAATTTTTTTTAGATTTTAATGACCTAGTTAAACATCTACTGAATTATAAATCCTTTTAATTAGAAGAATATTAACTTATATTCTGGTTTTGCTGTAACGATAACGGGGTCCAAAAACTCGCCGTAGGTTGAATCGCAGAATAGCTGTGACAATTTTTATCTTTAATCTACCTCCTTTTAAAATATGTCATGAAATATGGACATTTTATGGAAACATTTCTGAAATTTAAGTTAGTCCTTGTTTAGTTTTCTTTCTTTTTTTCATTACTAAAATTCTGGTCAAATAATTCCTTTTCTAAAATATGAAATTGTGAAAATTTTCTTAGACCCCGAAACATCTGAACTACCAGAACTGTCACTGCACAAAGACCGGACCTGAACCAGGACTAAACCAGGACTGAACCAGAACTAAACCAGGACTAAACCAGAACTAAACCAGGGACTAAACCAGAACTAAACCAGGTCTAAAGTTGGGACTAAACCAGGTCTAAAGTCAGGACTAAACCAGAACTAAATCGGGACTAAACCAGAACTAAAGTAGAGACTAAACCCGAACTAAACCAAGACTAAAGTAGAGAATAAACCAGGACTAAACCAGGTCTAATGTAGTGACTAAACCAGGAATAGACCAAGGACCAAATGAGATCTTGGCAATCGTTCTATGCCAGGTCTATATTGGGGACTAAACGAGAACTAAACCAAGTCTAAGTTAGGGACTGAACTAGAGCTAAACCAGGTTTAAAGTAGGAACCAAACCAGAACTAAACCAGGTCTAAGCCAGGTCTAATCAGTACCTAGCAGAACTCTAACCAGGTCTAAGCCAGGTCTAATGTAGGGTCTAAACCAGAACTAAACCCGGTCTTATAAAGGGACTAAACCAAGTCCAAACCGTGGTCTAAACACACAGTGACGGTTCTTGTGGTTCTCGTGTTAAATTTGATCTTTTTTTCCTCCGGGGCTGAAACTGCCCCAGATTCTTTGTCCGTATCGTCCATAGAAATATTTTTACTTTATGTTTCAAACACAAACTTTAGATTTTTCTGTTTTCACTTCAAACTCCTCAGAAAGTCAAACATTCCAACAAAACCTCAGTCAGTTCTCAAACTCTCGTCTCTTCTCGTCAGTTTTCGTGTCGTCGATATATTTGGGAGATCGTTAGCCTAGCATTATTAGCCTAGCGTTATTAGCTTAGCATTTTAGCCTTTTAATGTTTTTAGTGTTTATGAATGTTTATTAAAGCTCAAATTTCACTTTCACTGCCTGAGTTAATTACAACAATTCCTTCCGTCATAGTTTATATTTTTCCGTACAAAACTGTACAAAACGTAGTTACTGAGGAGGATTAAAACGAATACAAGAAACGGATAAAATATAAATAAAACTTGATTGACGGAGGATGGTCGCTATAACTCGAAAACCGTGAATTGTAAGTTTAAATAATCTGTGTGTCATTTGTTCATTTGTTTTTCAAAATAAAACTAAAAAAAACGATTTTCTTCATTATTTGTCTCCAAAACCAAAATGAAAAAAAAAAAAAAAAACAGATAATGATTTGTTTTTTCAGTTTTTGATTTTGTGTTTAAATGAAAAATGGAAAAAACGGAGAACAGCCGGTTCTGGTTCTGTGACTTAAACTGCAATGCCAGACTGAACCAGGACTAAAACAGGACTTAACCGTTTTCAGTCCTGGTCTGGTCCTGGGCTCAGTCCTGGGCTCAGTCCTGGTCTGTTCACAGTCTGGACCTGGTTTGGTCCTGGTCTGGTCCCAGCCTCAGTCCCGGTCTCAATCACCGTCTAGTCCTGGTCTGGTCCCGGTCTCAGTCCCAGTCTGTTCTCAGTCTGGACCTGGTCTGGTCCCGACCTCAGTCCTGGTCTGGTCCCGGTCTCAGTCCCAGTCTCAATCACGGTCTGGTTCTGGTTTGGTCCTGGCCTCAGTCCCAGTCTTTAGTCCTGGTTCAGTCCGTTATCTGTTTTTTCCATTTTTCATTTAAACACAAAACTGAAAAAACAAATCATCTGTTTTTTCATTTTGATTTTGGAGACAAATAATGAAATCATTTTATTTTTGAAAAACAAATGACCGAACGACACACGGATTTTAAATGTGCTTGAAATTTTGTGACTAAAACAGAAAATAATGGGAATTTTTGAATAAATGCTGATAAGAACTTGAAACTGAAAATCGATGCCTTTTCTTCACACGTTTGATCCGTTTTGTATTTCTCAAATTAAAAAAACCCTTTAAGACCAAAACGAGAATGTGTTAAAATAAGACGGGGACAAAAACTTTCTTAAGGGACTAACAAACTTTTTTATTATGCCTTTTTTTTTTCTGTGTTGTCCATTTTAGATGACGTTAGATTTATCATAACAAGCACAATACTGCATTAACATTCTGCGTCGGTTTACGTCACGTTACGCACAATCGATAAAAAATAAACGTTTTCAAGTGTTACGGATCGAGTTTTGGTAAATTATAGGTTTTAATTTGTTTTTATCGGCATATCCAAGTTTGTAGGAGCGGACAGGAGCAATTCCATGTACAATTTTACAGAGGAAGTACAGTAAATTTTCCAAATGAACAGTGTAAGATTACCGTATTTTCTGCACTATAAGGCGCCCTGGATTATAAGAACGTGCACTCGTTTTTGGATGAAATTAAAGGATTTTAAGTGCGTCCTATAGTGCAGAAAATACGGTATATTTATTTTGACATAATAAGACTGAATATTGTATTGATCAGTGTAACAATAAATAATAATAATGCATTTTATTTAAAGGACCTAAAGGACAAACAACAATAAAGACAAATAATTAAAAAACATAGATATAGAACGTTCTGTATCTTTGATTAAAAACAAACAGAACAGGACGGGGTCTAAAACATTAGCACATTAATCGGGGTCGGTTAATTTAAATAAAAAGTAATGGGGTCTGGATTTAAATGTCGGGAGTGAATGAAGTTTAAATAAATAGAAATAACTTTTATTATTTTTACTGGTTTTGCTCCTGTCTTCAACTTTACTCAGATTATGACAAGGAACCTTTTTACATTTTATTAATTGTGAATTTAAATCGATTACTTGATTGATTACCTCAACTACAGGTCAGTTTAAAGGTGCATCGCGTAACTTTTCTGGTGGTCTCCATGGAGATGTTATAATACAAACAAATATGAACAAAAATACAACAATTCTGTCTGGGAATAGGCTCGCCTCTCCACAGATCTGACTTCTAACGTCGCCTACAAATGTCTCTCTTGAAATAAAATGATTTAATCTGTACTGTGGAACATTCTAGACAAAGCAATAACATCTCCATGACGACAGGCAGGTGACGGACCCTCAGACAGACCAGAAAAGTTCCAGAATGCACCTTTTAAATTTACTTGTAGTTGAGGTAAATGTGCATTGCGTAACTTTTCTGGTGGAGGCTCCATCACCTGCTCGTCTCCATGGAGATCTTATTGCTTTTGCTTTATTGTCCAGAATGTTCCGTGGTAATTTGTTCATTTCAGGTGTTTCTTTTCCACAAAAATACAACAATTTTCTCTGAGAATAGGCTCGCCTCTCCACAGATCTGACCTCTAACGTCGCCTACAAATGTCTCTCCTGAAATAAAACGGTTTAATTTTTACCGTCGAACATTCTAGAAAACGCAGTAACATCTCCATGACGACGAACATGTAAACTCTTGTCTGTTTTGTCTCACTTTGGACTTGAAAAACCTGCACTATGAGCGATAATAAAACGGTAAAAACATGGTAAAAGTCGTGACCTTCTGTAAAACGCGAGTATGACTGAAACTACACGAAGATATTTTCATTTGGGAGCCATATTTTTGGTCGTTGTCCTGTGGATCTTTAAGCATTTTTCTACTGTAATAATGTTTTTTTTTCACTCGCCAACTCACTGTAAAACTGTTCTGCTTTTGTCCAATACGGTAAAATGTCGTCATTTTCTTTCTTTTAATACAAAAACTCCTCAAACATTGTACCATAACAGCTGTCGTTTGGCACCGGTGGAACCTGTTTGTACTTTTCCATACATCCGAAGTGTCTCTTGTCCCTGTGTCCAAATAAAAGACAGTGTTGTTCTTAATAAGTCTGTGGATTTATTGTGTCTTGCTCAAGAACACAATGTCAGTAAACTACCTAATCTGTCAAAAATCTACTCGTCTACCTGGGTGCTACTCATTTGTAAACACGCCGGGACATAATTTTGGGTTAAGTGCGGCATTGATTGCGCCATTCTCCAGCAGCAGGTCACTACAGGTGTAATGTAGTTTATATAAAAATAAAAATGAGTTTCATTTTGAGAAAAATCTGAGAAATTAAAAAAAAAAAAACAATCTCAGGGGACAT
Source organism: Boleophthalmus pectinirostris (assembly GCF_026225935.1). Lineage (NCBI taxonomy): Eukaryota > Metazoa > Chordata > Actinopteri > Gobiiformes > Gobiidae > Boleophthalmus > Boleophthalmus pectinirostris. The sequence continues at coordinate 1,342,841 of NW_026570971.1, read as the reverse complement.
CTTAGATCAGTCGTCCTCAACCTTTTTAGCTCCATGGGCTGGTTTTATGTCCGACAATATTTCGAGGACTGGGGACTGTGGTGGCACAGCATGGTTTAGTCCTGGTTATAGTTCTGGTTTAGTCCTGGTTTAAGTTCTGGTTTAGTCCTGGTTTAAGTTCTGGTTTAGTCTTGGTTTTAGACCTGGTTTAGACCTGTTTTAGTCCTGGTTTTAGTCCTGGTTTTAGTTCTGGTTTAGACCTGGTTTAGTCCTGGTTTAGTACGGGTTTAGTCCAGGTTTAGTCCTGGTTTAGTCCGGGTTTAGTCCAGGTTTAGTCCTGGTTTTAATTCTGGTTTTAGTTCTGGTTTTGGTTCTGGTTTAGTCCTGGTTTTAGTTTTGGTTTAGACCTGGTTTAGTCCTGGTTTTAGACCTGGTTTATTCCTGGTTTAGACCTATTTTTCGTTCTGGTTTAGTCCTGGTTTTAGTTTTGGTTTAGACCTGGTTTAGTCCTGGTTTTAGACCTGGTTTAAACCTGGTTTAGTCCTATTTTTCGTTCTGGTTTTAGTTCTGATTTAGTCCTGGTGTAGTCTTGGTTAAATCCTGTTTTAGACCTGTTTTAGTCCTGGTTTTAGTATTGGTTTTAGTCCGGGTTTAGTCCTGTTTAAGTCCTGGTTTATGTTTGTTTTAGTGCTGGTTTAGACCTGATTTTCGATCTGGTTTAGTCCTGGTTAAATCCTAGTTTAATCCAGGTTAAATCCTGGTTTAGTCCTGATTTAGAGCTGTTCTTTAAGATTATTTATAATTCTATATTTACAGCGGAATAAAAAATAAAATAAACCGTCTCTTTCTCTTCCTGCCTCATCACCGCTGGACTCTGGCGCATTGTGACGGCGCCGCGTTTCCAGGAGATGGCGGTAAAAGCGCGGAGCCGGCGGTTCGGAGCCGAATAAAGAAGAGCACAGAAGCGACAAACCTCAAATCAGAAGCGTGTGTGCAGTTTGTGCCCGCATCGGCCGATCCTCCTCCCGCTACAACAAACCGAAGAACCCGAGCCCAGAACCCACACGGAACCGACAGAACCGACAGAACCCACACGGCACCGGGGGGACAACAACATGGCGTTCACATTCGCGGCCTTTTGCTACATGCTCGCGCTCCTGCTCACGGCGGCGCTTATATTTTTCGCTATTTGGCACGTAAGTAAAAGCGGGGACGTTTGTGGCACCGCGGAGGGGAGCTGAATGTCCCCGAGCCGCGACGACCGTGTGACATTTTTCGCGGAGGAAACCTTGGGAGTTCGGAGTTCGGTGTGTCCGGTGTTCCAATCCCGCCGTACGTGACCGTTGACGTAGCGGAGAAAAGTGTTCTAGAACCGTGCTACTCGGCGGCCGTACAAATGAATGGCACACACCCTGCTGTTAGCCCGTTAGCCCGTTAGCCGCACGAGCTAAACCACAACAATTAAAATATCTGCTCCGTTTAATTAACACCGATTAAATAACCCCGATTAACCGCTAATTAACGCCGTTTATCGTAGTGCCGAGCGGTTTCCTGTACACGTAAGGCCTGTCAGCGGAGGTTTGTTGTGTAGCTACGGGTTAGCGGCTAGTTAGCTCGAAATGCTAACGGATCTAAAGCTTCTCGTGTCAGCTGCAGCCGCCTCCTCTCCTTCTCAGCGCGCATTTGTTTATTAAAATGAGGCTCTTTTGCGTAAAATCTTGCGTGTCGATTTGCATCAACAAAAACATTTGTTTGCGTCATTTCTTATTACACAATGGCATCCTTAAAATGTCCGAAACTGGAACATTTTGGCGTACAGTTTCAATTAAACTCTCTTCACTGACAATATTCATGTATAAGGATTAATAAACCTATTCTCTTCAACAATTACTGTTATCCAGACATAATAACGGTTACCAAATTGTCAGTGTTTATAGAAAAAATGTTTAAAAATTAGAAATATTAGTCTCCAGGGTAAAATCTTGTGCATTAATTTGCGTCAACAGAAACACTGACAATAAAAACAAAAGCATTTATTGGCGTAATTTCTTATTACACAATGGCAAAATTGGAACATTTTGGCGTACAGTTTCAATTAAACTCTCTTCACTGACAATATTCATGTATAAGGATTAATAAACCTATTCTCTCCAACCATTACTGTAATCCAAATATAATAACTGTCATAAGAAACACACCAAATTGTCAATGTTTATAGAAAAAATATGTTTCACTTAGCATGCACATAGTCTGTTGTAGTTGTAGTTGTGTTTGTTTGTCTTCCTGAACTCAAGACGCTGTATTTTATGTACGTCTTTCCAGATTATTGCGTTTGATGAGCTGAAGACTGATTACAAGAATCCTATAGATCAGTGTAACACGTTAAATCCGGTAAGTCCCCGTGTCGCCCACCCCTCTGGCTCTGCCCTCCTGACAGCATGCAGATTTGCTCTCTCTTTAACTTGATTTCTTGATATTCCACATACTTTTTCAATCATTTTCTGCACTGTTTTGCTAAATAACCTGCCTGTACTTGATTGCCGATTTGTGTCAGCTGTGAAACTCTCTAACGCCTTTGCTTTGTTCTTCCCTGATCTGCTTTTTTTACACTTTGTTAACGGCAAAAAGACAGTTGAAAGGGTCAAAAAGATTAAAAGAGTCAAAATTGCAATAAAGGTTTGTACCAGTCTTTAAAATGCCCGCTCAAGTCAATTCAGTCTGCAGTTTTGTCATTTTTGCACGAAGCAGTGTTTGCAATTGTCCTTTCAGTTAACTAATCTTTTAGCGGGTTAACCTGGGGGTCTGGGTCAGGATTAACCACCTGTTTTTACCATAACTCTTTTTTTTCATGAGCTCTGTTGAGTTCTGTACTATTGCACTTGTAACCTGCACTTTCTGTGAGTTAATTTACTGTTTTGTTCATTTATATTTTTATATTTAGAGCAGTATTTACTTATAATTTGTCTAGAGATTGTACTTAGTGGGGTTAATACTTTTCAATTATACAGTAGTTTGAATACAGAGTAAGTTCTGTTTTAAGCATTTTACAGGCCATTATATAAAAATTAGAAGTTATAATCTCATAAGTTTTAGCTGTTAACTGAAAAGACTTGCAAATGCTCAAAACTTGCATGATTATTACAACCTACCCTCTGTTTGCATAGAGCTACCAAAACAATGATTCCCTATGTTCCATCAAACAAGACAGGTTCACAAAGTTTACATGTCAGGGAAGAACGCTCATTTTTAATACAATTTTAGATGGAAAACTTCAGATTTCAGGTATTTTAGACTGAACCTACAAAATACATAAGATTTTAAAAATTACGGATCAGAGATTTTGACTTAAATCAAATGTAAAACCTTTATTTTTCTTCCACGTAAAGTGATATTAAATTAAAAGTCCATAGTTTAACTCCATGGAGATGTTATTGCGTTGTCTGGAATGTTCCACAGTAAGGCATTAAACCTTTCTAGCTTCACAGAGACTAAACAAGACCAAGTTACAGGTCAGATCTGTGGAGGGGCGACCCTGCTCAGTCACAGTGCCTGTTTTTCTAGGAATCTTTGAGCGATAAAACGACCTGTAATTGAATAAATAGTCGGGGAGCCAAAGACTCAAAAGTTCAAGAAAATGGGTTGAACCTGACATCGTCTGCCACACTTTTTATCTGTGTTTTTTGTTTGTTTGTTTTTTTTCACTGTTACCCTAAGGAACAATAATTGGAAGGTCTGCTCTGCCGGAAATATTGCAAAAAAAACTGTGGCCATTTTAGTGTTTGTAAAAAAAATTCCTCAGTGGGTTGGGTAAGCTGTCAATAAATGCATTCCAGATGCAAAGAACACATGTGGTGACAACATTCAGTGAAAAAATTATTCTTAAAACACATTTTTACATGATTTTGGCTCAATTTAAGGCGAAAAAATATGTTGTTTTTTTTTTCACTTTTTAAAAAATATTTTCATATTTACCTCATTGGCAATCAACTATTCCCCAAGTTTTGACATCAGCCAATATGCCATTCTTTTCACCAAACAGTATAGTCATTCCACAGAAAAAATTATAAAAATCCAACCTAAATAAATAAATTAAAAATAAATAATAATAATATGAAGGTTACATACACTAAAATGGCCACAGTTTTTTTCGCAATATTTCCGGCAGAGCAGAGTTGGTCCTTAGGGTCAGAGTGAAGAAAAAAAAACAAATAAAAAGTATGGCAGACTTTGGCTCCCCGACTAAAATGTAAAGTAAAGCTGTTTAAAGTCACTGTGGGACATTCCAGGCAGAGCACAGATGCCTCCATAGAAACAAGCGGGTGACGGACTCACAACAAAAAAGTTACACAGTGCAGCTTTTAAACTTTGATCAAGTGATTTTTAATACATGTTTTGCTCAGCCCTACTTAAAATTTAAACATTTGTTCCAACTCTTAATTACAATTAAATTAAAATGGCAATTATTCAGCTCCTCCTGTCGTTTGTCCTTGTAAAATAAAAGTAAAAATCTCATATTTGTAATTCAGAAATCACGTGACAATTCCTTGATCGTAAATTTAAACCAAAACTGAGTCATTTCAATTAATCTGAAGTGTTTACTCTTTTTCTGACCTTTTCCAAACCTGTTTTTATTTGTACAAAGAGATTTAAATCCTCTTGTCTCAGTCACTGCGTCTTTGAGCTGCAGTCGGTTTAATAATTACAGAGTTTTGCTGTAAATGATCTCACAGTTGGCGCTCACTCACCTGCGGTCAGACAGATGGCCCCGAATCCAACTCGCCCCAAATCAGCATCATTTGGAGCGCTCTGATTGGCCGATGGTTTCTGTAGTGGGAGGAGCCAGTTTAGACAAATATAATAAAAAACGCAATCATAATTATTTGCGTCATACTTCTAAACAATAACGTTTTATGATCCGTGGGTTAAAATTACGCAAGTAACTTTTCTGGTGAAGGATCTGCCACTTCCTTAGAGCTGTTAGTGCTGGAAATGTTCCACAGTATAGCATTTCTTATCTCCATGGAGACAAGTAAGGCAAGGAGCACGAACAGGCCGAGTTACATGTTCGATCTGTGGAGAATTTGTTTTAAAAAAGAGTAAAAATAAGACGGATTGGTTTAATGTCACACTACGGAAGTCAAGAAAAGCAAAAACCACAGAGACAAGTGAAAAAGTTACAATTTTCTTAAACTTCTGTGTTGTCTTTATCATTATTATTAGTTTGTACGACCATAGTATAACATTTATTTTACTATATTTAAATATTTGTAAAGTTTTGTGATCAATGTAAATAAGAAACCACATAATTTATAAAACTTTGTCATGAACAGGGGTGGGTTCTTTAAGTTTTTTCTTCCCACTCCTCTTCGAGAAATGTGCTTTTCTGTTGTTTATAATGTACAGCAGGAGAGTCAAACTCAAATTCACAGAAGCCAAAATTAAAAACTGGGACAAAGTCGTGGGCCAAACAAAATATTTATTGAAAAATTTCAACAACATCTGCATGTTTTCTCTTCTTCATATGGAATATCAATATGGAATAATATGGAATGTTAAACCTTTTCTTATTAAAATTAATGTTTAATAATAGTTTTGCTTAAACATTGAATCCGGAACAAGCGTAATATAAAATAATAACATTTTAAATGAAGTCTGTATCGCCTTTGTAGCCGGTGGGCAGCTCTAATACAGATTTGTAGATGTGTAACAATATCCAAGTGTTACGATACGATCTCGTCACAGTATGAACCTCACGCTACGATATTTATTGTGATATTGTGGGAAAGATCACAAGGGGAGACTCATGATTTGGGATGTAACAATATCCAAATCTCTTGGTACGATATTTATTGCATTTATGAAGGTTAATAAAATTGGATATGCGACTTTTTCCTCTTAAAATGACTTGACAAAACTTAATCCAAAGAACTAAGAGGTAAAAGTGTTCGAACTGTTATTTCTTCTTGTCGTCTGCACTGAAATGGAGCAAAGGATCATGGTCTATGTAGTTCCCTCTGTGTTTTTTAGCTGTTGCTGCACCAGAACTCTTCATTTAAGTAAAGACACTTGTGATTCCATATATATTGTGATGGTCCACGATATTATTGTGGGAATGACATTACCATATTTTGGTTATTGTTACATCCTTACATATTATAAATATAATTGTATCGCAGTCCAAATTTGGTCCGTGGGCCTGAGTTTGACATGTCTGATGTACAGTATATGTAGAATGTGGATGATTATTGTTTCTCTCTTGGCAAAAACTCTAAATAAAAAACGAATCAAATTAAACAATTAAAACCCATTAAATTAGACGAGTAGCTTTGGTCCAGGTTTTCCCCGACAAAACAACAATATGATCCTTTTTACTCTCCTCAGTTACTCCATTCTCAAATCTATAATCATAAATGAAACATACTCCAGAGCTGTAGAAGCCTGTTGTCTTGTATTTGGCAGCACAGTGCAGGATTCTCCCAGTGTCCCTGAACACCTCACACGTCCTTCTCCGGGCCGGTGGTTGTTTGCCCCTCTCCTCTGGTGCATGGCTTCCTCGTGGTGCTCCCATCTGCCCCTGTTTTAAAAAATCTGCTTCTTTCTGCTCACAGCATGGCCCCTGCTCCAGTCTCACCCGGTCTGTTTCTGTGGAGGGAATGAAACGATGAAATGACGATGTGAAGCTTCGTTTAACAAATGACGTCGAAATAATCTGCATGAATGAGTGAAAACTAAAAGGGTGGAAATTTGAGTCCACTTGCACTTGTATTAATGCACCATTCATGTTTATTTTTATTTTTGTCAAACCTTGGACCAGTTTCAAGCCTGGATAAACAGACGAGCACTTTTCTATAGCAAAAATCCCCAAACATTATTAAAACCTCTCAAACTAAGACGGCTGAGGGAGTTAGTAGCTCTGGTGTGAAGGTGCAGCTAAAAAATTTTTGGTAATTGAGTTGTTGGAAGCTTAAAAACCTGGTATCAGTTTCTGAAACTGCCAAAACTACGACTAATATAAATGAAAAAATGATAAATATTTGTTTTGCAAAAGTATTATGTTGTAGCAGAAGGGATCCACTAGGGATGGGCATGATTAGTCGATTAATCGATAATTGATGATTAAGAATTTTGTCGATTTAGGTTAATTTTCAATTGACAAACTGAATGTAAGTTGCTGTGTGTAGCGGCTGTGTACGGAAGCCGAGAGGGTCACAACAAACGCAAACGCCGCAACAAATACAAATGCGACAACACAACAAAAAGTCACAACAAACCAAAAAAAAAGCCACAACGGAAATGACCGCAGGACTCTATTTTAATGCAAACGCCGCAACAAATACAAACACCACAACACAAACGCAAAAGCCACAGCACGTTAAAAAGCCACAACGGAAGTGACCGCGTGACTCTATTTTTTTACGGACCGATCAAGCGGCAAGTGAAGAAGAACTACAACATGAAACGAATAATGATAAAACAATAAATTACTTTTACTTACATTTCCAACTTCTCTGTTCCTTTACTTTTCACGTTGTAGTTCTTCTTTTTCTTCACTTGCCGCTCAATCGGTCCGTCGGAAAATAGAGTCCCGCGGTCATTTCTGTTGTGGCTTTTTTTGGTTTGTTGTGGCTTTTTGTTGTGTTGTCGTATTTGTTGCGGCGTTTGCGTTTGTTGTGACCCTTCTCGGCTTCTGTAGCTGTATTCCACTGAGTCGTGTCCTTTAGTCCGACAGAAGTTGAACCACCTCAGCGACACAAGAGTTTTTTTTCTACGCTTAGTTTATGCAAATGAGTCATGTGGTTTTAAGTTTTGTTTCTATGAGATTTGCACAAATCTGCATCAAACACAAAATGTCAAACAGCTGATGTGGCTCTAGAGTCGTTATGTTTATATGTTGTAAAGTTGAGTTTATTAATGCAGATTAGTGCAGATAGAAATAATGATGATAATTTTAATATAAAAATGTCGATGATTAATCGAAAATCAATTGTTAATTCTCGATCGATTTGATAAAATTTAATTGAATGCCCGTCCCCAGGATCCACTGCTACGTTGGATTTCAAGCTGCATCGTGTAACTTTTCTGGTGGAGCTTTTGTCAAACGCTTTTCTCCATGGAGATCTTATTGCTTTGTCTGGAATGTTCCGCAGTGTGGCATTAAACCTTTCTATCACCATGGAGACCAAACCAGACCAAGTGACCAATTTACAGGTCAGATGTGTGGAGAGGTGACCCCGCCCACAGTCAGAACGCCTGATTTTTGAGCTTTACAGAGTTCCCACAGTCATGGAAATCCTTGAAAAGCCATGTAAATTTAAAATGTAATTTTCCAGGCCTTGAAAAGTCATGGAAAATCTTTCACACACCTCCAGCGTTCTGTTAAGTTCTCATGAGGTTATTCTGATTATTTCTGAACGTCTGCGTCTTTTGTTAAAAAGAGACGACAATAAATGCACTGACAGGATTTAGAATGTTCAAAAACTATAAACCCAAACCATAAGGTGAGTGGAAAGAGTTAAACATTTCAGATTTAGAACTAAAAGTCTGATCAGTTCTACACGTGTAGGTGCTGGAAAGTCATGGAAAATTCACTTTAAGTTCATGAAAAAGTCATGGAAAAGTGGGAACCGTGGCTGTAAAACCACCTGTGATTGAATAAATGTAAAGTCGAGCTGTTTAATGTCACACTGTGGAACATTCCAGACAGAGCAATGACGTATCCATAGAAACGAAAAGCAACTGACGGACGCCCAACGAAAAAGTTGCATCGTGCACCTTTTTGATAATTCTTATTAGTCTCTCTTAAGCACAAATGTCTGTGGTGAATGATCCAAATGAGTTTTTTAGTTGTTTTTTATCATTTAAAGTAAGAACAGAACAGCTTTGAAAAATATGACGAGGTGTTTTGGGCCGTCGTCCAGTGAATTGTCTTTTCACACCAAGTTTATCAACCAAAATCTTACATCTGTGGATCAGTGACAGTGCTGACGTTCAAAAGCCCCTGGCCACAGTAAAATAAGTTGGAAGGTGCAGATTTTTGTTTAGTTTGACCAATTCCTGTCCTCTAAACACACAATAATTCATGTTTTTTCCGGATACAAGTGGAAAGATGTAAAATTTTCACCCTGTTTAACCCCCCTGGCCTTCACACGCACACTGAAATCTGATTATAATCTGATTTCTGGATGCTTTAAGATTATTTAAATGACATGAAAACCACAAAATCTGTTATGAGTCATGGTGATCAGAGGAGGGACCATGAAACCAGACCAGGACCAGAAAGAAATCCAGAGCTTCTGCTGCTTGTGTGTCATTTTAATAATGTTTTAACTCCAGAAATGTTTGAATAATCAGATTTAAAGTGTGTTTAAATCCCAGTGCTGATGCCACACGGCTGGTTCTGTGCACCACACTTTGAATTTTACGACGTCACACAAAGCTAAGCAGTAATTTCACTTTGCTCATATTATATCTGTTTGAAGATCATTTTTACCTGTTGATCTACTTTTATTTGTGCTTCATTATGACTGTTCTTTCCAGTGGGTAGTTCTGACGCAGCTTGTCTCATCACGCCGCGTTACCTGTCTGTGTTTCTCTGTCGTTGGCAGTTGGTGCTTCCCGAGTACCTGATCCACTTCTTCTTCTGTGTCATGTTTTTCTGTGCGGCCGAGTGGCTCACGCTCTGCCTCAACCTGCCCTTGCTGGCCTACCACGTCTGGAGGTGCGTCTGCTGTTCTTAAAAAAACCCAAAATAAACATGTTTGTAGTTTGATACTGGGTCATTCACCTCAATTCATACAAAAAAACAAATGCAGTTTGAACCCTCACATTCTCCAGTTGCAAAGAAAATTGGTGTATGGGTAAATTGGAGCCAAGAAAGCCAAAATCTCAAATTTTAGTTTGCGATGTCTTGGAAACTGTTGGTCCAATCAATTTAATTTTTTTTACTTTTTTGTGTGGTCGCAGAATTTCAAATTGCATTTACTTAGCAACGACTGGTCTGATATCAAAAATGAAGGAATCTCTGGAAAGGGGAAAGCATAAGGAATCAGAATTGTATTTTATTTTTTATTTTATTATATTATATTATATTATATTATATATATATATATATATATATTTTTTTTTTATTATTATATATATTTTTATTTTTTATATTTAATCGTTAATTTGATTAATTTTTAATTTATTTTTGCATTTGAGAGAACAGAAAAATCCCGCACACTGTTTTACTGTAAAATGTGAGATTTATTTAGACAATGGACATTAATTTCAACGTTTTGGCTCTAGGCCTTCATCAGACATCAGGAAAACAGCCCAATAAATTTCACATTTTGCAAGTAGGACGGTGTGCGGAATTTTTCTTTATATTAACTTTTAAATTTGAACAAAAAAAAAAGACTTTGTGGCTATGAAAGATGATAATAAAATGTGTTTGTTAAAGGGCCGATATTGGACGATTTTCTGATTTAATGTTTCTTCGTCACAAACAGACCTGGAGCTGTGTTCTGTTTCACTCAAATTTAACTCCACATTCTACATTTTTAGGCCAAGTTTTCTGTTCCACCTTGTGATTTCATGTGGCAATACAGGAAGTGCTCCACTGTTTTTTTTTGTTTTTTTTTTTTTATTTACTCCACCCACCTTCACTAGAATCATTTGGATGATTTCAGCCCTGGATCTGCTGATCTCTACTGAACTAAAGGTCAAATTTAGATACATTTGAAAACTACCTCTTCATGACATCACAAGGTGGACCAGAGCATTTTGAGCTTTGGACATTTCGACAGCAGAGGTGGGACTTGAGTCACTATTTTTAGGACTTGAGATTTGACTTGGGACTCGACTTGGACTTGAGAAGCACTTTTAAATCTGAATTGTTTCTATTCTGACCGTAATGATTCACACTAAGATCTTGTCAAGACTTTTAAAAAGGAAAAATTAACTACATTTATTTATAGAGTATATAAGAGTTGTAGAAATTCTCAAATATAAATATACTATATATTTTTTTTAATACAAATTATCTTAAAATTCATATAAATTGCAAAAATCTAAACTGTATTTGGTAGTTTTTTGGTTTAAAGACTTGAAATGACTTGAAGCTCAAAGCAGACGACTTGGACTTGACTTGGATTTATGGCCCAGTGACTCGAGACTCGACTTGGACTCGCCTGTGTTTGACTTGGGACTTGACTCAGACTTGAGGTCAAAGACTTGAGACTCGCAAAACGAAGACTTGGTCCCAGCTCTGGTAAACGGACTCATAACAAAGTGTGAATGAAACAAAACACAACTCCAGATCTGTTTGTGAGGAGGAAGCAACATTAGGTCATGACTTAAAGTTTACAGGAGTCAGTTTTGTGTCATATAAGACCTTTTTAAGAAATGAGGATTATGAAGATCTGATGGAATATTCCGCAGTGTTTCTTTAACCTGTCTGTTGTTGCAGGTATATGAGTCGCCCGATCATGAGCTGTCCGGGCCTGTACGACCCGACCACCATCATGAACGCCGACATTCTGGCCTATTGTCAGAAAGAGGGCTGGTGCAAACTCGCCTTCTACCTCCTCTCCTTCTTCTACTATCTCTACGGGTGAGGAACAACACACACGCTTTACTCACAAACATCGTTTTTACTCAGAATGTTGATAAAGCCAATAGAGAATCATTAAAACATTGATCTTACTTTTGTGTTACATTTTCAGACGCTCAAACTACATTTTTACAGGCAATTTTCTACATTATTCATTCATTTTTAAGTCACAGCTGCCCTGGGACAGACTGACAGACATAAACATAAACATATTGGGGCTGAGACATTAACATGTGGAAGTGGCGCATTTTATTGCAGTTTGCCAAACAACACAGAACGTTTTTAAGAGTTGTCAGTGCAGAGTGTCGTGGTTCGACTGTTACACTGACGCACACAACCCTCCCACTACAACAGTGGAGCAGGGAAGTGCTCTGGGTTTGTTGGACGATAAATTTCTATCACAGCGCAGCCGCGGAGTCTTAAAAAGGTTTTAAAGGTTGTACAGAGGATTTTTTAAGGGAAGAGAAGTACAGCGACAGTCCATGTGCATGCGTGACACCACCGTCCTCCTCCACAGCCTCAGTAGAAACATCACCTCCTCCCGCCTCTTTACTCTAGAAATCACACTTGTTTACATCCAGTGTGCGTTCAGAATTACTGTTGAAGTGACCTTTCTAGAAGTAATTTAGCGACCGATGTATCAGTTTTTAGACACTTCGTCTGCTTCATCGCTGGAAGGAATCTCCAAGAATCACCTCAGTTTGTCTTTGCTCCTTTTCCCCTTCTCTTCTTCTTTCAGCGACCTCAAAAACCGACTTTCTTTTGCGGCGAACTGGTTCTCGTCCGACATCGCAACAAACTTTGTGCGAACTGCGAGGAAGCGACAGTTTGAAAAAGCCTCTAAGAACCGCTGCATAAACCACATAATCCCCGCGCGTCGGAGAGTCAGTTACACTAGAAACGTGTAGTAGGGAGTTTGATTGACAACTCAACAGCCAATAGAAAATGAGGGAGCCTCAGTATCTATTGACTGATGTTTATCTGGCCTCACTTCGTCCACAGTTGATAGATTTTCTTTTTTTTTTTTGGTCATCTTAATTACAAGGCTGCTGTGTTTAAACTTTCATTGACAATTTGAAACCAAAAAAATCCTCCGTACAACCGTTAGATTGCATGTTCCTAAATTAAGGCCTTTAAAAAGTCTCAAATTATATTTCAGTTTTGTTCAAAAAGGTCTTAAATTTCATTTGCCTGTTTTTTTGTAAACTCAACCAGGCTGCAGTGTGATGTTAAACAGAGGGAGAAAAAAAACAACAATGTGAAATCATTTAACGTGAATGAACTAATGATCTAATTTTGAGTTTGCGCAAACAATCAGAGTGGAGGAAGTTGTTGGATGTTTCATGAGGAAGTGTCGGTTTCATCCACAGTGGCTCTTAGATTCTAGATGTAGTTCTGTACTTGTTTGGTCATTATTAGAATTAGAGTTGGTGTTTTTCGCCTGCTTAATGGGTGAGATGTTGGTCTTAATTTTCATTTAAGTGGTCTTAAAACGGTCTTTAAAAAGTCTTAAATCTGGGCTAGTCAAACCTGGAGAAACCCTGGATTTAAAAAAAACAAAAAAACAACTCAATCGAAGTATTAACAAAGGCGTCGTTTATTTCAAACTGTGCAGAAAAGAGTTTAAACATCACAGAAGCTCCTCAACCCGACGAGAACATTTAAAATACAAAACACGTGACGGCGAGAACAGAAACTTAACTTTAGTCTCTTCAGTTTCAGACAGGGACTTTACCTTTGTCGACTATTTTGAAATGAAATGCAAGTTTATTTTTTCCAAGACATTTTTCCAGACACAAAATGAGCCTGAGTTTTTAAAAGTGTCTGTGTTTAATTTGATGAAGTCGTTCACTAAAATTCATTTACATAAATTAAATTTTGCTTTTGGGCAAGAAGACTGAAATTAATTACAAAGCCTCTAATTAGATATTTTTTTAATCATGTTCCACCCCAAATACACACACACACACATCTGCTCAAACAGAGTGAAGTGTCTTGCACAAGGACACAATGACATTATGCAACAGTGGATCAAAATGTCGACTTGTGTTTCCTTTTATGGTGCAATCGTTTCACTTTGACAATGTTTTATTCTTCTCATTGCAGACTATAACTTATTTTTTTCTCTAACCTTGAATTTTTGAATTTAAATGTTGGTGATAAAAGGAGAGATGTTGTTAGAAATGTTAACATTTTGTTTTTTATTGCGCATAAATCTTGTAAATCTCCTCTGTCCGGTCTCTCAGAATGATCTACGTGCTGGTGAGCTCCTAAAACGGCCGACGCTGAAGAACAGACGCATGTTTCGGTGAAGCCTCTGGACTTTTCACTGAAGTCTGGGCCGGACACTGGACACTGCTGCTGTGGTCGAAAAAACCAACGAGACGCCGCCATTTTACCGCCAGTGAACTCTTAAAACTCCACTACAGCTCATAGCTCTATAGGTAAAACCAAACAGGAAAACTACGGACGGATTTCAAGATGTTTTTTGTTTGTTTTTTTATTTTGAATTTTTAATGCTGTGGTGATTTTTATGCTTGGGGGTTTAAATAACACACAGGACAGTTTTAGTTCCAGATGTTTTAAGTGTTTACAGGTGGAGACTTCTACACGTGTGGAGTTTGAACTTGCAGTGAATAAAACGCATTTCTGTCACGTAACTTCGATAGTAACGGCCTGCCCCTAGCGGACGATCAGCGACGGCAAAACGACGGCAAAAGCAGACGCACGGAGAACATGTCGTTTTTTTTACCGGGACCCCTTCAGATCTCGCATTTTAATTAACGATTAAAAACAAAAACATAGACCCATCATGACCCAGATATTCACATTTACAGAACAATTTTCTCATTATAGTTCCTAAATGCATTCATTCCTCCTCTAGTCTAGTTATTTATTGGTTATTTTTGGTTTATTTGGACATTTTTGTTCTCGATTAACGTGCACAAAGTAGATTTTAGTCGCTTTAAGTTTAAATAAGTATCTATTTCTTCGTAGAGTTCACACTTCACGGCTCCATCAACTCAAATTTGCATTCTAAAACTCTCTATTTACGTTTGGGAACATGCGGTGAAAACTTCTGGTGTATTTCCCAATTCTGGGCTCGACCGACTGAAGTGAACGTGCTCAGCGGTAAAAACGAAGCCCGCAGACGTTCGTGGGGTTCGTCATCTCGTCTCTTCTAATCGCGTGTTCCCAGTGCGGTCGGAGTTTTGCGTCAGCGGGGAAACGATGAACTGAGGTGTGGTCGGAGCTCAGCTTGATGAGCTGAACAGAACAGAACGACACAAAGACACGGAGACGGAGAAAAGTCTGTGTATCATTTGTTCTTTTGAATTTCAATTGATTACGAAATCAATAAAATGGGAAAATAGTTTTGGTGCCAAACAAAACAAATTTCGACCTCGATTTCCGAGTTTGTTTTTGATTAATGTTATGTGAAATGGTCTCTGTGCCTATTTCAGTTTTGATATTTTATTCTCTCTGGTTTATTTGCCCCAGAAGTTCTGCTGTAATTTCATTTCTCTCCAGCGTTTAGGTCAAGAATCAGAAAACACTAGACGGTTCACAAAAACTCCAGAAGTGTGAGTTCGGGCTCCAGCCAATCAGAGAAGAGACAGACATTCTGCGTTGGCGACGATTCCCCAGATCGAGGATTTAAAGCCAAACAAAGAGAATGTTTGGTGAATTTGATCTCGGGGAAAGTCATTATTGTTCTTCCTACAGGATTTGGAGCTTTACAAACGTCACGACCAAACAGCAGCGACTGGTTCAATAAAAAAAAGTTCCCGTCTCCTGTCGAGTGAACGAATCCTAATGCTGCAGGTCACACGGTTTCCACCAAGTGAAACTGACTCAGGAATCAGTTTTTACTGCTGTTAGAAGAACTTCAGAAAAAAAAAAGTTTGCAATGTTGTGGACAAACATGTCTTTTTTTATAGTGACACGTTTACTTTGACGTCTTAGAAAATAATTGAATTGTTGAACTCCATGACAAGAAAAAAAACAAACAAACAAGAAAAACCAGATAGAATAAAATATCAAAATTAAAATCGGCACGATGACAATGTTTTTTGATTGGTGTTATCTGAAATAAACTTTAAATTAAATATTGGAAATAGAGGTCAAAATCAGTTTTTTGTTTGACACTAAAACGGAAAAATTTAATGACAAACTCATTTTATTTTTTGTTTTCTTATTTTCTTAATTGAAATTCAAAATAACGAATTGTACACGGACCAAGAAAACTGGGACATTTTTGCTTTTTTTCTTACATTTTGTCAAACTTACGACCATGAACAGAGCCCAAAGGAAGTTTCATCGCATGTTTCCAAACGTTGTCCTGGTTTGTGAATTAAACGTGAGTAGAGACGATTGAAAAAGTGTCTCCTCTCTCTCTAAAAGCTGCTGCGAGCCTCGTCATTTTGGTCTTAAAATGTTCGTATTAACCCCAGGATCATGTTGAGCGTTTTTTGTGTTTTTTTTATTTCGCTATTTCATCCTTAAATCAATTTCTGTTCCTAATACAGAACTCTAAAACCGCTCCTGTAACTGCAGGCCTCACTGAGCTTCATTTGACTGGAGCCGAACGCCGTGGGTGACAATGTCGGGTCTCGATGTCGGGTCTGACGGGGTCTCCCAATAACAAATGGATTTTATCACAGAGAAGTTGCACAGGGACAATCAGATGAGGTTGTCCAAAAACGCATTTCAAACTTGCATTAACTTTTTTTATCCACTTTTTTTCTTTTTTTCATCATGTAAAATCCCTGGAAAAATAAACGACTGCAGGATTTTTCCATTTTGTGCATAGAAATCCACAGCCTTGTGTTTTGTGTCTTTTTTTTTTTTTAGTTAAAGAGGGGGTGTTATTTTTGGAAATTTCTAGCGTATTATAACCGTTTCCTCCTCGAAAACAAATCTGAGGAGGTTTTAAATGTGACGGCGAATAAGAAAAACTCAAAATTAAAGCCTCAAAAACTTAAATTCCACTTGTTTTAGGTGAAGATAACATTTTTAAAACAAAAAAAAGTAACACGCTGATCTAAATATGTGATGTGTTAGAGTAAAAACCCAGAAAATTCAGATCCCCCTCTTTAAAAAGGTAGAATCAACAGTAAAAAAAACGTAAAATTGTCTTACGATTTAGAAGGATTTTTTGTTTCCAGTCGTATTTTAAGTAGGATTTCGTGGTGCCATACTGTTGACTGTACCTTTCAAAACTCGTCTTGTGATTTTTCTTTTTTCCACCAAATATTCCAGTTTTATTTATTCTATGTTTATGATTTTCTCGTTTGTGTTGGGAAACGTCGCAGAAGCACTCCTCGCCGTCTCGTTCACATCGGTGCATTTTTAGTCCATTTGAAATAAAACGTTAGTAATAATTTATTGCCATTTTTAAATCGTCGGTCGTCAGGGAAAACGGAAGGTAAAATTTTTATGTTTTAGATCCCGACATGTCACGAAGAAAATGTGGACTCGTTTTTATTTGACTCTGAATAAAAATCTCCCACTGTTAAGACGTTGATGTTGATTTTATTATTTTTTATTATAATTTTATCACAAACAGACCTGGAGTTGTTTTGAGTACACAGACACTGTGGGCGAGGTGGGTTAAGTGTCTTGCCCAAGGACCAGTGTTGTGGAGTAACAGATTACATGTACCAGAGTTATGTAATCAGAGTACAAATGATGAGTAACTGGATTCAGTTACAGTTACTGTTTCAGTGAATGGTAATTAGATTACAGTTACTTTGTTGAAATAAATGGATTACATGGCGGGATTTTCCTGTTTTTTTGTTGTTTTTTCCCCCCCGGTAATTCCACTCATTGCCGGACACTAAACCAGGTCTAAACTAGATCTAAACCAGGACTAAAACAGGATTTAACAGGACTAAATCCTGCTGTGTGGACGTGTTTCCTCGTCTTCTATCAATAATATATAATAAATAACAAACATTTTGGGTTATGTAATCTGTTAATCTGTAATTTAGGGGATTACATTTTAAAAGTAAACTCCCAACACTGCCAAGGACACAACAACAGCATTCATCTGTGGGAGCTGGAATCACACCAACAACCTGTGGGTCAGTGGATCTGACGCTCAAACTGTGATGTTTTTATGTCGAGAGCTGGAATCGAACCGCCAACCTTCAGATCAGTGGGCGAATGCTCCACCAACTGAACTACTGCCACCATTAATCTTTTTTTTTATTGGCAACCCCAAAACGCACACAGAACCAACATTATACAAACATAAACATACTCACACCTGGTATTTTGACCTTTTTTTCTTTTCAATTAACAGTGTATTATTCTATTTTACTGTGTTTTGTCCAAATGTTTTTTTTTCCACTGTGGTTTTAACCCTCACGTTCTCCTCGGGGTCACACTGACCCAAAGAAAACCATTTTTTTCCTTCCCGCTCTCATAAGAGTATTTCAACACTGTGGCCCAAAGTATTATCTGTTTTAATTTATTTTTGGTCAGATTCTCTCGATATTGAAATGTATTTTAGTATTTCAAACAACCTGCTCAGGGACTGCAGGTGTAAATGAGCGTTCATGTTCAGCATCTTTCCCGTCACTTCTGTTTTAGTTAATGTGTTGTGCACTGTGAAAGAAACAAAACACAACTCCAGGTTTGTTTTTGACGAGGGAACAACATTAGAACACGACTTAAAACTCACAAGAGTCAATTGTGTGTAATATAGGACCTTTAAAGTGAATAAAACAAACATTTCCTCACCCATTCCTTTAATTTTTTCACATAAAAATCCATATATTAAAGTATCTTAAAGTGCAGAAGCAGAAACACAGAATACTACGGCTGCTGTTATTATTATTATAACTGTCACCCACAATCCGTGTGTCGTTCGTTCATTCGTTTTTCAAAAGAAAACCAAAAAGAAAAAACAATTTTCTTCATTATTTGTCTCCAAAACCAAAATGAAAAAACAATTATTAATTTTTCAGTTTCCAATTTTGTGTTTAAATGAAAAATGGAAAAAACGGATAACGGACGTTTCCCGTTTACGTGACAAACTGTGATGCCTAAACCAAGACTGAACCAGAACTAAACCAGGACTAAAAACAGGACTAAAACAGGTCCAACCAGACCGGAACCTGACCAGGACTGAGACCGGGACTGTAACTGGGACCTGACCAGGATCAGGCCGTGATTGAAACTGGGACCAGATCAGGACTGAAAACGGTTCAGTCCTGGTTCAGTCCTGGTTCAGTCCTGGTTCAGTCCTGGTTCAGTCCTGGTTCAGTCCTGGTTCAGTCCTGGTTCAGTCCGGCATCGTAGTTTAAGTCCCGGAAACAGGAAAAGGAAACAGTGATTTTTTTCATTTTCTTATTTTTGGTTTTATATTGAAAAACGAATGAACGAACGACACACGGATCTCCCAGAATCAGAAAAGATCCAAACTTGATTTTAAGATTTGATGATTTTGTTTTTAAGATGTGAGATCACCGCGACACGCTTCTCTCTGACGACTCCTCCCTGGACGCCTGGTACAACACAAACTTCTCCCGGAACTCGTGAAGGAAATTATATTGCTGCGAAGAAATGAAAGAAGAAAGAAATCAAGTCAGAATCTTTGTATTTATAAAAGAGTAAATGAAATGGTTGTGTGTGGTGCTCACTTTGACGGTCTGGATGGCGCCGCCTCCTCTGTGCTCCCTCAGAATCTCGATGGCTTTGTTCGGGCTCATGGTGAGAGACAACTGCAGCAGGAGACACGCGGCGACTGGAGAAGAACAGAAAGAGAAGAGCTCGATATGACAAGAAGAATAATGTTCAACAGTGAGAATATTCAAAAAGTGAACTATACTTACTCAATCCAGAGCGACCAAGTCCTCCATAACAACTGAAACACAAACACAAGTGAAAACAGAGATTAAACTGTTGAACTGCTCATACAGAAGGAGTCACAGATTTATATTTCAAGGGCATAAATACACTGGCACGAGGTATCGAGATCACAGACTGTATAAAGAAGTGGACTAATGCACCAAACGCCTCGTTATTTGAAGCAGACACTTGAAACTAATTGACGTGTGGCGAATTTTGCCAAAATTTCAGATTTTTCAACTCTGGCGTCTTCGGTCTGTGACATCGACGCTCAAACGCTGCAGAAATGTTGGACCTGCCCAGATGCACATCATCCATAAACTTGATTTGATTTTTGATTTGAATTCATTTACAAACAAAAACACAAAATAAAAAAAAACATGTGGAACAGGTTAACCCTCTCCATTCAGGCGTTGCAGATTTGCAACAGCTAAATGCCAATTACTTATTTACTCCACATCCATATTTTATGAGCTTTTTTTACTCAGGAGCCTTTTTCTCTCATCCATGCTGATAAACATGGACGATGCAAACTGTGTAAGAACGACTCCACACAAACGACCTGACACAAGTGCAAAGTACTTTTGTTGTTTACAAAGGATAAAAATTGTTTCTTGGAGAAGCACATGAAAAAGTGCTGTTGTTCTGCCGCTGTAAAACTGTTACACTGTGATTTATGTTTTCATTGTTATGAAAAGTGGTTTACACATAAAGTTAATGTTCATATCATTTTCAGTCTTCAGTGTTAATTTACCACACCAGACCAATGCAGCACATCTGCAACATCCCAGACACACGACATGTGAAGGTCTCAAAAAAAAGTCAGGATTGTAAATCACTGCCCCATATGATCATTTTCCCCAAATATCAGATTTTTTCCTGTTACTAAAACTTAATTTGAGCCTGAGAGGTTTAATGACTTTAGACTTTAAACTTTTATTGTTTTTTATTGAATTTCCAAGGGGAAATTCATTTCCACGCACACAGAGCTCATTTGGTAGTAGGCTTTACAGTACAGCAGGGCCTGGTGTTTAGAAATGTGATGGCTGAGCGGGCTCTCCTGCACCTGAGCGCCCTGTACCTCCGTCCTGAGGGCAGAGAGGTGAGATGTTCCTGTTAATATGAACATTTTAAGATGAAAATGAAGAGTTTCAGTGCAGCAGTTACAGAAAGAAGGGCAAAGTTTTTACAGTGTAAGGTGAATTGGTGAGTGCGTCCATGTTCACTTTCTGTTTGGAACGCGGCGGCTCTCAGGATAGCTCTGTCCGTTTATTTACAGTTTATGATCACAAAACAAAACACTTCATGCCAGTGTAACCTTCAGTCTGTGTTTGTGACTCACTGGATGACGGTGCGGCGGTTTTGGTCCAGGCTGTGTCTGAGCTCTTCCAGGATGCTGCAGCAGAGCTGGAGGTCGGGGGCGTCTCCGTCGGTGAAGGGCCGGTGGTGGAGCCTGAAGCCGCTCTGGACGTAGAGCTCCAGCAGCGACGGGACGCGGTATTTACACAACTCTGCTCTGGAGCAAAACACAAACACGTCCTGCACGCCCTGAGACTGGAGCTCCTCTGCACACAAACACCACAAGAACGTTAAACAGACCTTTCAGCATGTCTCACATTTTTTCTATACTTTTTTCTTGTGCAAAATCAACTTCTCAGATTATTTTCATGTTATAGAAGTTTCTCTTCACAGACTCTCTGAATTTGTATTTGGAGTGATTCATGCATGTTTAAGGAATCTTTCATCTCTTATTTTCAAGACCTTTGTCAATCTTTCCTTGTTTTCAGCTGCAGAGGTACAAACCCAATGTGACACCCACACGTCCTTCTCCAGTTTGATGTTTTTAATGGGTGACACTCGTAGGTTTGAGTGTCGTCGTGTCGGCATTTTGGTCCAAATATTTAAAAAAACACTCTGCTCTAGTGTGATGTGCAGCTCCATAGGAGAGGGCCACAGCCTGGTTCGGTCCTGGTTCAGTCCTGGTTTAGTCCATGCGGCACTTTGTTGTCCATGTATAATTGTCCAAATATTCATCTCTACACTTAATATTTTTTACAGTTTTATTACTACTATGTTACTACTATAACCTCTGAGTCAAGTACAGATTTTTTTTTTTACTAGGAGTGTATCGATATCCAAGTCTCACGATACGATCTCGTCACAGTACAATATTTATTGTGATATTGTGGGAAAGTTCACGATTAGGGATGTAACAATAACCAAATCTCTCTGTACGATATTTTCACCATGAACATCTCACGGTTTATTTATTGTGATGTTTTATGGAGGCAAACAAAACTGTTAATATGATACTTTTCCCTCTTAAAATGTCTTAATCCAAAGAACAAAGAGTTAAAAGTGTTATTTCTTCTTGTCGTCTGCACTGAAATGGAGCAAAGGATCATGGTCTATGTAGTTCCCTGTGTTTTTTTAAAGCTGTTACTCCATAACTCTTCGTTTAAGCAAAGAAACTTGTGATTTGATATATTGTGATGGTCCACGATCTTATTGTGAGAACTTTGACGATACGATATCACCATATTTCTGTTATTGTTACATCCCTATTTTTTACATTCAGATTTTTCTTATTCTTACCAATATCTCTCTGCAAACTTCTGCGTATATCTTTGTACTTGCAACCTGCAGCCAAAACACAAAAGAGAAACTTAAAATTGTTCCATAAATTTACATAAACTCTGATATCTGACATCTCATAGAGTGAAATCAAACCTGGAAGTGGACAAATCCCTAAAAACTGAGAACTCCCCACAACCGAGAGAGGAAGCCTGGAGGAGAAACAGCAAAGAATAAATAACTATAATAAAAGAATCATTTAAACAGTTCAAACAATATGGAAAATTAATGGAAACGTCTAAATAAATTAGTAAATAAAAACGCTTGTACTCACCATGAAATGTGGAACGGCGTGAGGTCTTCTTCTCTGACGTCGTCTTCATCTGACGAAGAATCAAAATCATTTGTTCTCATGGCTTCAACTGGAGAAAAAAAAAAAATGAAAAAGGTTAAATTACACTATTTTGTGCCTTTGGGTCTTTAAAGCCTAAAGGTAAATACTGACTCAACCTTTAAACATGCTCCTGTTGCACTTTTCTCTTAAATCTCTTGAAAAACACGTGAGTTATTTTGGATTTTGCGAATGAAAAATGTATTGTAAATTGTAATTAAAGTATTATAATAACTCAATTAAACTTTTACATCATAGAGCTTAGTGATATTATAGTACTTTACGTGTCTAACACTCGGTTTAAATGCATGTATATATGTTATTTTCTGGTTCGTTTGTACGTTTGTTGTCTCATAAATAACTTAATAAAGTTGTGATAGGGGCGTTAAGATGGTCATTTAAACCTCTCTTTGCACACTTCGCAACAAGAAAACAATACATTTCATTAAAAACACCACTATTATACAAAAGGAAGAGTTGAATGCATTATATTTTCTATAATTTAACCAAAAAATATCCACAAAATGCACTAATTAACGCTTGGAAATGATCGTAAACCAATCGTGGCTAACTGCTAACATGCTAACGAGGCAGCGAACATTGACTAAACAAGAGAAGTACAAATAATCTGCAAGTGCACCCACGAGAAATAAACTTTACCCGTTATAACAGCGCTATAGCTACACATTTAAACTTAGAAATCGTGACAGAAATGCGTAAATAGTGTTTATTTGGCGCTTACCCGTGCGTGTGTGACTGTTTTGACAGCTCCCGTCAGCTGCCGCAACATTTGAAAATTCTGAGAGCGAAGCAGCCAATCAGAACCGAGTATTTCGCTTGGCCACGCCCACACGCAAAGAACGTTAAAATTTACAGAAAAAAATAAAATAAAACAGAAAACATCGCTAAAGTAATTAATTATAAGTCAAAAATTACATTATTTATTATCAAGTACAGATTCAAACTGTAGTAAGCGGGAAAGACGTTTTACAGATTAAAAAAAAAAAATAATTAAAATAACGTAAAAAATATAATAAAAAAATAAGATAAAAAAAAAAAGAAATAAATTTGTTATCGTCTTAAAATAACTAACATTAAATAAAAAATAAGATAATCGTTATTCGTAGTACAAAATAATTAGACTACTTTTACTATATAAATTTAAACTAAATATATTAGGGTGACCGGAATTTAGAAAAAAAAAAAAAAAAAACCTGGGACATCCCCGGTGTTTTTTGGTTGTTGTTAATAATAAAATTGTGAATCGAGTGCGTAATTAAGGAACATTGTTATACAGAGACCATTTATAACTAACATTTTCTTTGTGTTTTGGTCGTTTTTAAGAAGATTTTTTGTAATTTACCTAAAGAAATGACAATTTATCTTGTTAGCAGGGACCAAATTGGTCAAAAATAGGGACACGTGGAACATTTCTTGTATAAAACTGGGACAAATGACTTGTTTTGGATAAATCCACTGGGACAGGGGACACAGGGCTCAAAACTGGGGAAGTCTAGTCGCTCTAGATTACGGTATTTTTTATTTATTTATTTATTATTTATTTATATATATATATATAAATGTGTATTGTATAACAGTAGTCGTGTTGTACATGAGCTCAGAGTTTCGTGTAGAACAGATCAGTCCTTCAGTCTTTGAGTCTTTGAGAGTTTGAATCTTCCAGTTCTTGGTGTTTTCTGGTGGCGGACCCCGCTCAGCTCGCGCGCTCGTGTTTCTGTTTCGTGGCTCGTGCAGTTGACGCAGAGAGCGTCACGCACGAGGAGCAGACGCAGCGGCGGCACGTCCTCGTGGAAATAAATCTTTATTTTGTTTTTACGTGGCAAAACGGATTTAATTTAAAGCTCGAAGGATGCACGACGAGACGTTTGACTCGACTTTAACAGGTGAGTTTGGATTTTTTTTTTTTTTTTTCGCTCCTCCTCTTTTATTCGCTGCTTCTCCGCTAATGTTACAAAACCGAACGCAAATATCAAATCAGTATTTTTTTGTCTGTTTACGTTTTTACAAAATACACTCTAATTTAGTCCATTTCTGGTTTTATTTCAGTTTTTTGCATAATAAACTCATAATA
The DNA here is from genome assembly GCF_026225935.1 of Boleophthalmus pectinirostris. Classification (NCBI taxonomy): domain Eukaryota; kingdom Metazoa; phylum Chordata; class Actinopteri; order Gobiiformes; family Gobiidae; genus Boleophthalmus; species Boleophthalmus pectinirostris. The sequence continues at coordinate 1,318,355 of NW_026570971.1, read as the reverse complement.
TTCGGTGTGCAGTTTCCCGTGTGACGTGGGTTTGTTTTTCTTTACAACAGCGTAACAAAGCAGTAAATCGTGTTGTAAAGTAGTAGTATTGTGAGTAGTATTGCAGTAGTAGTAGTAGTACTGTAGTATTCTCTGTGAACCTGGTGACTCGTGTTGCAGACTGACGAGGAGGAGGAGGACCTGGACCTTGGATCAGACCTGGACTTCCTGCGGTTTTGGCTCCAGTTTTCCTTCCTGCACAGAGGGGCCCCTCGCTGGAGTATGTACCACACACACACACACACACACACACACACACACACACACACACACACACACACACACACACACACACACACACACACACACGCACACAAAATAAGATTATCAGCACATTTATGATGCTCTCAAGTGTTCGCCTCCAGAAAAAAAGTCCACATGAATCTGAAAACGGAGAAATACACAGAAAATCTGAGTATTTGCTGTTTTTACAAAGTTTTACCTACATTTATACAATATCAGACTTTTTTAAATCAGTTGTACGTCGTTTATTAATCAATTTATGTTTTTACTAAAGCAAATTTGTATATATATTTTTTTTAATCAGTCAAGGTTAAATGAAGAATGTTACACTGGGAAATCTCGTCAATCAGTCGCTTTAAAAAAAAAAAAAATTTAAGAAGCACATTCAGAAACACTTTATAATAACCACACTTAAAGCTGCATTGTTTAACTTTTCTGGTGGAGGATCTCTCAAATGCTTCGTCTGGAATGTTCCACAGTACGGCGTTAAACCTTTCTATCTCCACGGAGACCAAACCAGACCAAGCTCCAGGTCAGATCTGTGGAGAGGCGAGCCCGCTCACACTCACAATGTCTGTTTTTCTAAGTGTTTTTGAGCTTTAAAGCCACTTGTAACTGAATAAATGTCAAGTCGAGCTGTTTAATGTCACACCGAGGAACATTCCAGACAGAGCAGTGACGTATCCATGGAAACAAGCAGCTGACAGGCCCACAATAAACCCTGAACAAAAAACAAAGTCATTTATCTTGTGAGCTTTAATATTCTAATGTTCCCTCCTCACAAACAGAGCTGGACTTTTGTGTTCGTGTTTTGTTTCATTCACATGTTTCATTAAATCTTTATTATTCGTTTGTTTACATCTGAAAAGGTCAAAACGCTCTGTTCCACCTTGTGATGTCATGAAGTGGTGGTTTAACAGCAAATGAACAGCTCCTTTGCCTTTAGTTCAGTCAAAATTCCACTGACAACTCCAGGTCTGAAATGATCCGAATGATTCTCGTGAAGGTGTGTGGAGTTTTAAAAACACAGTGGAGCACTTTCTTCCTGTACCACCACATGATGACATCACGAGGTGGAACAGAGCGTTTTGGGGTTTTTTTTCAGTTTGAGAGAAGAACTCGTGCTAAATGTGCAGGTTTGTGTGTTAAACTTGTGTGAATGAAACAAAACAAAACTCCAGGTCTGTTTGTGACGAGGAAACGACGTCAGAACTCACAGATTTTTATTAAAACTTAATTAAAGTGTAGTTATTATTTTATTATTAAAAGGTCATTCATTACCACCAAGATCTTGAGAAGTTAAAATGAAAAACTGAAATACAAGAAGCAAGTTTGTGTTTTGATCTGAGAGAAGAACTCAGACTAAAATGTGTGAATGAAACAAAAAAAACACAACTCCAGGTCTGTTTTTGATGAGGAAACCACATAAATTAAGTTTTTGCTGTTTACTGTACAATATTTCACGATTTCCAAATCTCACGGTACAATATTTATTGCGAGATATTTTGTGGAGGCAACAAAATTGTGAATATTCTTCTTTTTCCTCTTAAAATGCCTTGACAAAACTTAACTCAAAGATCTAAGATTTAAAAGTGTTAGAACTGTTGTTTCTTCTTGTCTTTGCACTGAAATGGAGCAAAGGATCATGGTCTATGTAGTTCTCTCTGTTATTTTTGCTATTGCTGGACCGTAACAATGAATTTAAGCAAAGAAACTTGTGATTCAATATTATTTACAGACTTCTGACGATACGATATCCCTATTAATAAAGTTTAAATTGTATTGTAAATATTAAAAAGTGGTTCTGAACACTGTAGTCACATGACATTTGGCTTATTTTATATTTTGATGTAAACACACACTTTTAAATTTAACCTTCTTCTTTCTAAACACACTGACCTGCTGTTCTCTGGGTTAATCCTCTCACTTTGTCAAAACTAAAACTGCTGTTGTATTTTTGTTTTCTGAAAGTTTTCCGAAAGCGTCACATTTCTGGGAGTTCACCGCTTTGTGTTTTTTGTCTTTTATCAAATGTGAAATCTGAGCCGAGGGTCAGTGTCGTGTTAATAATACTTCCTTTACTCTTTTAAAATGTGAAAAAGGATTAATTCTAAAGAAAAATCTTAAAGTGACAGGTTAAAACTCTCACTTTACATTTTCATATTTAAGATTTTACTAGAATTTTTGCCTAGTTTGATTTAATTAGACATTTATTTTAGTGAAGTTTTATTACAATATGACCATAATGTAAACAAAGGCCAAAACGAGTCTAGATTACACAATAATTATGATTAAACTAATAAAAATAAACAACAACAGCTTTATTTTGTTAAAAGAAGGTTTAAGCTGCTAAAAAAATCACTTTCCATGTGCAGAAGTTGTCTCTGTGTTTTGGAGTTTTCTGTTTTATGACACAGGTACAGGGATTCTGTTTTAGTCCACAGCTTTATGTCTTATATTTTTTTACTTTTTCACAATTTTCTTTTCACAAACTCACACTTAACTGATGTAAAAATATAACAAATATTTACAAGTCAGAATTAGAAAAACACACAAACCTGTCACATGCAATTTAAAGTTAAAATCCTGAATTTAAAACCAGTGTTTTCTTCATGATCCATTTTGTTGTTTGCAAACTGCACTTGTGTGTGTGTGTTTTGAACAGTTGTGTGTTTGTGTTTTGAACAGTTGTGTGTTTGTGTGTTTGTTTTGAACAGTTGTGTGTGTGTGTTTTGAACAGTTGTGTGTGTGTGTTTTGAACAGTTGTGTGTTTGTGTGTTTGTGTGTTTGTTTTGAGCAGGTGATGAAGCCTCAGGAGGTTGAACTCATCAGTGAAATCTCAAAGGTAAAACTCTCCCCTCGTTTATTCTCCTCAGCTCTGAAAGAGACACAACACAAAAAACACACAACGCACAAAATAACAAAATAACACACAATATTACAGCTGCCGGACTGTGGCTGCTGCACCTGTAAACATCTGATGGACAGAAACAGAGGAGCTCAATATATAAATGTAAACATCTAGTTGTTCATTTGTGAATAATACTGATGATGTTTTAGTTTCAGACAGAGACAAACTCTCTGCTGTTTTACACTTTTGTGTTTTATTGATTCGTTCCTTAGAGTCAGAAAATAAAACTGATAAAAAACACAAGTCTGAGCAAAGAGAAACGTAAACACAAACTGCTCTTGTTCAGCTGACAGGGACTGACAGGGACTGACAGCTTTATTAAAAAAAGGTTGGATTTTGTGCTGAATTTTGCCTAAACTTTGTCTCAGTTCAAACTCCTTCAGTTTAGTTCAGTCTAAACTGAGCTCGGCTGCGCTGAGCTCGGCCCGTTGACTCAAACTGTTGGTCGTGTTTGGACCCCGGAGACGCTCGGCCTCCTCCACACCTCAGAGTGTCCCCGCCCACACGCCCCGCCTCCCCTGTGTTCGATTTTCCTCCGACTCCCACGTGGACTTCGAATTTGACGTCACGTCCGAGCTTCAAGTGTTTGATTCTGTTTGGTGTGTCGGACTCCGTGGATTATGATCATGAATATTCCCTCATTTTATGAAAACGCTGAAATTTGCACTTCATTTTATGTTATGGTTTCTCTTTCGTTACAAGCTCAGGGACGTTAATGCCCGTTAAATCGAGTATTTGTTCTATGTTATTAGGTTCTTTTTTTCAGACCTGGAGTGTTATTTCATCCCTGACAGTCTGGACTGTTCACTAGCGTCTTCCTCAGAGTCACGTGATGTTGTTGTGTCGTGTCTGGTCAGTTGATTTAAACAGGTTTTGGCGCTGTCTTCCTACCGGTGGAGGCAGGACGACAGCGCCACCTGCAGTCCCACTTCCTCAGGACAGTATCCCAGGTGTGTGAGAGTAAAAAAGCCCCTCATCCCGGTTTACAGTCCTGTGGGCACGTTTCCGTATTTCGATTGCTTCTTTAATCCAGCGGCGATGTTTGTTTTCCTCTGTCCCAGTGATGTTTGCTCCGTCCCAGTTCATAACGTGGTTCTCTCTTTTACACTGGTCAGAAACGGTCGATTTGAGTTGTTCCTGTTCTGCTTTGTGTTTTGTTGCTCGTGTTTCGCCTTCGCTGTTTCCTTCTCGCCTTCTGTTCTATGTTCCTTTTTTCGTGTACTGAACACCCTCCCTGTTTCCCCGATGTATGTTTTATTGCAGGACATGCAGGATAGTTCGTATATTACATTACATTTATGCTCCGGTTCTACTTTGTCTTTCAGATGGACGAGTAATTATCTGAGTTTTCTGTTCGGTTTCACTCATGTGTTGATATTGTGTTTTTTCATTGCCCTCTGTACTTTTTCTGTTATGCCCCTGATGTATGGTAATGTTCCCATGCCTGTGCTCATTTTTTCTGTTTTGTTTTTGTTTCTCTGGTTCTGTTTTTCTTTCTCCTTAACCTGTTGTTTCCCTTTGTTTATTGCCATAATAGTATTTGTTCAATATCGGCCTCACCACAACCCGACTCCCAAACCCACAGGCAGAAATACAGACGCGGTAAAGTTCTGCAGTGACACGAGCGACTGAAACTGTCATTTAAACACAATAAAAACACTTCATATTTACACGTCACATTGGGCTGAATCTTTGCTCGGTCGACTTTTTCCATCACCGAGCTCCGAGTCGCGCCGTCCCAGGAAAAGGGGCGTGTCACGTGTCACGTGTGACAGTTTTGTCTTGTGTTTGTTGTTCGTCTCGTTCTCTCCGTAGCTGCAGAGGATGGTGTGTGAGCTGAAGGTGGGCTTCAGCAGCGCCCTGTCCGAGCTCAGTCAGATCCAGAACTCGGACTCGTGTCTCAGGGACGAGCTGGAGGAAAACGCCCGGAGCTGCCACAAGAGGGCGCACCGCCTGGAGACGCTGGTGCAGGCGCTCAGGGTAACAGCACCTTTATAAAACACGTTTAACACAGACAAAAACACTTAGTCCAGGTCAGTCTGACTGTCTCATGTTAAACTTAAACATGCACGACTCGTTTCCGTGGAGATGTGATTGTTTTGTCTGTAATGTTCCACAGTGGGGCTTTAAATTGAAGCCGCGGGTCGTGTTCTCGTGTTCTGTTCTGTTTCCAGGAGGAGCTGACGGTGATGAGGGTTCAGATCCTTCAGTTGTACAGCCACAGACACAGAAACCCCCCCAAACCCCCAGACCGGCAAGTACCAGGACCAGGACCAGACCAGGACCAGGACTAAAACATGAACTTAACTGGGCGAAGACAAACCAGACCTGCAGCGCAGGATTAAATCATAAATATAATAATCGTATCTGTACATTTTCTTTAAATCTGAATAAACCTCAGTCTCTCTCTCGTTTGTCTTAGTCTCCCTCCAGAACCAGATACAAGTCCAGACCCGAGTCCAGACCCAAGCCCAGACCCCGGACCAGCTCTAGACCTAAACCCAGACCGGGACCAGGACCTAAACCCAGACCCGGACCAGGATCCAAACCCAGACCAGAACCAGGATGTAGACCAGGACCAGGACTTGGACCCTGTGAGGTCTCAGTGCTGCTCCGGGTCCAGAGGGAAACTTCTGCTGCACTGTTTCCTGCAGGGACTGAAGGCCGGACTCAGCCAAGAGACAGGTCCAAGAACAATACTAATACTAATACTAATACTAATATTACTACTACTAATACTACTACTGATAAAAATTATCTGTGTTTACTAGTGTGGAACCAAAATGTGATTGTTCATGAGTTGTGTTTGTTGTGTGACTGTAGATCAGTGTGTGTGTTTCACCAGAAAAACAAGAAACAGGAATTATTTTATATTTATTTTGTATGTTATAATTAGTTTAATTAATAGGGATTATCTGGAAAACTATTCATATTTGACTCTACAAATGCAGAGAATTATAAATAGATCATAATTTTTCTCCCGTCGCTCGAGCTCCATCCTTCGCGGAGTTATGACCAAAAACACATTGACATTGGATATTTTGACCTTCAAGTGACCTTGACCGGTTTCAACCTGTAACATCCAGTGTGCTCCGGTTTTGTGTGTGCCAACTTGTGTGATGATTGGGTGAATATTTTAGGCCGCCGATGGTTCAGAAATTGCTGATCCTTTATAATGGAGTGACCTTTCAGTTGACCTCAAATGACCTCAGATCGTCACCAAACTTTTTTTGCGGCATCAGGCATGAGGGCTTGATCCACGTACCAAATTTGGTGACAATTGGTCCATAAATGGCGGAATTATAAATGTTACAGTATATTAATTAATATTTGTACAGTGTTTTTCAAGACACAGTTTAAGAATTTAACATTTAAGTCAATTTAAAGCGTCATTCACACTTTCACACACTTCATCATAACTGGGACTAAACCTGGACTTAACCTAGAACTAAACCTGGTCTAGTGTTTCCCTGAATAAAGACTGACACTTAAAGGTTGTATGGAGGATTTTTTTTTTTAGTTTCAAATTGTCATTGAAAGTTTAAAATACCATTACAGAGACGCAGCAGCTTTGTAATTAAGATGACCAAAAAAAAAAAAGAATGAAAATGTATCAACAGTGGACGTGTTGAGGACAGATAAACATCAGCCAATAGAAAACGAGGCTGCCTCATTTTCTATTGGCTGTTAGGTTGTCAATCAAACTTTCTATGTTTCTAGTGTAACTGACTCGTCGGTGCGCGGGGATTACATGGTTTATGCAGCGGTTCTTAGAGATTTTTTCAAAACTGTCACTTCCTCGCATTTTGCAATTTTGCAATTTTGTTGTGACGGACGAGAATCCACGACCAGTTCGCCGCAAAAGAAAGTCCGTTTTTGAGGTCGGTGAAAGAAGAAGAGAAGAGGAAAAGGAGCAAAGACAAACTGAGGTGATTCTTGGAGATTTCTTCCAGCGACGGCGCGAGTGAAGCAGACGAAGGGTCTAAAAACTGATGTGTCGGTCGCTAAATTACTTCTAGACAGGAAACTTCAACAGTAATTCTGACTGTAAACAAACGTGATTTCTAGAGTCAGGAGGCGGGAGGAGGAGGTGTTTCTACTGAGGAGCTGTGGAGGAGGAAGGTGGTGTCACACATGCACAACATTTGGAAAAGGACGGTCGCTGTACTTCACTTCTCTTAAAAAATCCTCTATACAACCTTTAAACTGGTGATTTTTGGGTTTAATGTGAATAAATCCTCCAATCTGCTGTAAGAGCTAAAAGGAAAACAACATACAGAGTTTAAATACAAATACACAAAACTTTGATTATTATTTACATTTGTCTTGACAACAACAAAGATAACAGACACAAAATTATCCAAAAGAAATATTTAAATCAATAACAAACGTTTTGCCGTTCTCCATGTAAAGATAATTAAACGTTTTTACACTAAAAGGAAATACGCCTTTCAAAATAAAAGTGCTAAACATAAAAGGTTAATGGTTAACAACAGAAAATAGAGTGTTTTTAACCAAGGCAAATTATAAACTTATATTTACACCAGGACTAGACCAGATCTAAACCAGGACTAGAACAGATCTAAACCAGGACTAGACCAGATCCAAACCAGGACGAGAACAGATCCAAACCAGGACTAGACCAGATCCAAACCAGGACGAGAACAGATCCAAACCAGTTCTACATCGAGACTAAACAAGGATCAGAAGAGTCTCTTTTCTAGACTAGAACATGCAAACTTACTGCAAGCAGAGTCGCCTCTCCACAGATATGACTTGTGAACAGACACATGAAAATTTATTTTCCTTCCAGGCAAAGCAAAGACAAGAAGGATTTATCGAAAAGTTACACAGTGCATCTTTAAATCCCGCTCTTGTATATTTCCAGTGACATAATTAGGCTCTAAGGTCAGGACTGAACTGTACTTGCAGACGCCCGACACCAGGTGGCGATGCAGCTGCTGCACTCGGAGTGGGAGTACGTCTCGACCCTGAACCAACTCTACGAGAAATACAGAAGCCCCCCGGACCACCACCTCTGCCCACAGCCCTAGTGAGTGTCCGGGTCTACGGGTCGGGTCAGGTCGCGTCTACGGGTCGCGTCTACGGGTCGGGTCTGCGGGTCGGGTCTACGGGTCGGGTCTACGGGTTGGGTCAGGTCGAGTCTACGGGTCAGGTCTACGGGTCGGGTCTACGGGTCAGGTCAGGTCGGGTCTACGGGTCGGGTCTGCGGGTTGGGTCTACGGGTCAGGTCGGTCTGGGTCAGGTCGGGTCGGGTCGGGTCTGCGGGTCGGGTCTACGGGTTGGGTCAGGTCGGGTCTACGGGGCGGGTCTACGGGTTGGGTCAGGTGGGTTTACGGGTCGGGTCTACGGGTCAGGTCAGGTCGGGTCTGCGGGTCAGGTCAGGTCGGGTCTACGGATCGGGTCTGCGGGTCGGGTCTACGGGTCGGGTCTGCGGGTCGGGTCTGCGGGTTGGGTCTGCGGTTCGGGTCTACGGGTCAGATCAGGTCGGGTCTACGGGTCGGGTCAGGTCGGGTCTACGGGTCGGGTTTAGTTTATTTTAGTTTCTTCGGTCAGTTAACTTAATCATACGTCATATTACAGTGATTTAACACAGTAATGATCCTTTTTATGCATTTCACTAAAGTTATTCTACAGAGCGAAGGGTGGAGGGGTCACAACAAACACAAACACAACAAAAAGCCACAACGGAAGTGACCGTGGGACTCTATTTTAATGCAGACGCCACAACACAAACGCAAATGCCACAACACATTAAAAAGCCACAACAAAAAGCCACAACACATTAAAATGCGACAACAAAAAGCCACAACAAACCCAAAAAAAGCCACAACGGAAATGACTGCAGGACTCTATTTTAATGCAAATGCCGCAACAAATACAAATGCCACAACACAAACGCAAATGCCACAACACATTAAAAAGCCACAACAGAAGTGACCTCGGGACTCTATTTTCCGACGGACCGATCAAGCGGCAAGTGAAGAAGAAGAACTACAATGTAAAGTAAACAAAAGTAAAAGAACGGAGAAAGTTGGAAACGTAAGTAAAAGTAATTTATTGTTTTATCATTATTCGTTTCACATTGTAGTTCTTCTTCTTCACTTGCCGCTCGATCGGTCCGTCGGAAAATAGAGTCCTGTGGTCACTTCCGTTGTGGCTTTTTAATGTGTTGTGGCGTTTGTATTTGTTGCGGCGTTTGCATTAAAATAGACTCCTGCAGTCATTCCCGTTATGGCTTTTTTTGTTGTGCTGTGGCTTTTTGTTGTGTTGTCGCATTTGTATTTGTTGCGGCGTTTGCGTTTCTTGTGACCCTCTCGGCTTCTGTAGTTTAGGCTGAATTTGTTTTTTTTATTCAAATTTTTATTGACAGTCCAACAGAGACGACAGTTACAAATCACAAATGTACAATTTTCTTTTTTCCTCTTCATCGTTCTTCCTTGTACTTGGTTTCTTTCACTTCACATATTTCTCTACTAGAGGACTGAACATTTATTTATTATTTTTTCCCCCTTTCCTTTAAGAAAACAAAGTAAAATAAAAAAAAAAGAAAAGAAAAAACAAATATTTGAACGTTTGAGTAGCAGTGGACAGGGAACGTCACTGATGTTCCCTTTTTTTAATTATTTTTTTATTTTCGGGTGCTAATAAAATCTTTCCATAGTTTCCAGGCTGAAGTTTTAACTTTTATTTTGCCAAAACCTGTGAACACAAAGAACAGGAGACGAGACACAGAAATATTTACAGGAAACAACACAAAACAGGACAAAAGTTTCTCAGCTCATCCAAGTCTCAGAAGTGAAGAAGTAAATAGATTTTATATGATGTTAATGTTCTAACAGGTTTTCTTTACATCTGTGTGTTGTGTTTCTGTTCCAGTCAGACGTTCGTGGCGTTTGTGGAGCAGGTTCTTCAGCGGCAGCTTCTCTTCAGAAACACTCTGCAGGAGCGACTTTCGGCCGAACACTGGAAATCTCTGATCGGAGACATTCTGGTCCAGCTCATCGGACACAACGACGTGAGACGCAAACAAAATCACAACAACATTTAGGAGTTCATATGTACTGCACTGTACTGCCTCTCAGGTCATTTAAAGCTCCACTGTGTCACTTTTCTGTAGTGGGAGGTGTTGGAGGTCGCTTTTTTTGCAATGTTCCACAGTGAAGCTTTAAATGTGTGTGTTTTATTTCCTCAGTGACAGGAGTTTTCTGGGGGAGGTGTTGGGGTCTGGACTCCCCCTGCTGGAGGCTCAGAGTCACTGCGTTTAATTTTCAAACTATTATAACGACGACACAGGAGTTTTTTTGTTTTTTTGTTGTTGTCTTGAAAATCTTACAGAAAAGTTACACAGTGCAGCTTTAAATAAATACACTCTGTCTCCCTGCTTCCCTTTGGCACATCAGCTGGTCCTGGGTTTTATTTTCCTGTTTTATGCGACTTTTCAATGACTTTTTCTTGTTCAAAAGACGTTGTTTTGAGTTGTTAATCGCCGTGGCAACGGTCCTGATTTTTGTGGTTCTGTGGTTTCAGTCGTCCTCAAACTTTTCGCTCCACGGACCAGATTTATGTCTGACAATATTTTGAGGACCGGGGGCTCCTGTTTTAGCTCTGTTTTAGACCTGGTTTTAGTTCTGGTTTAGTCCTGGTTTAGACCTGGTTGGGTCCTGGTTTGGACCTGGTTTGGACCTGGTTTAGTCCTGGTTTAGTCCTGGTTTTAGTCCTGGTTTAGTCCTGTTTTAGTCCAGGTTTTAGACCAGGTTTAGTCCTGGTTTAGTCCTGGTTTAGACCTGGTTGGGTCCTGGTTTAGACCAGGTTTAGTCCTGGTTTAGACCTGGTTGGGTCCTGGTTTAGACCAGGTTTAGTCCTGGTTTAGACCTGGTTGGGTCCTGGTTTAGACCAGGTTTAGTCCTGGTTTTAGTCCTGGTTTAGTCCTGGTTTAGACCAGGTTTAGTCCTGGTTTAGTCCTGGTTTAGACCTGGTTGGGTCCTGGATTAGTCCTGTTTTAGTCCTGGTTTGGACCAGGTTTAGTCCTGGTTTAGTCCTGGTTTAGACCTGGTTGGGTCCTGGTCCTGGTTTAGTCCTGGTTTAGTCCTGGTTTAGACCCTGGTTTAGTCCTGGTTTTTAGACCAGGTTTAGTCCTGGTTTTAGTCCTGGTTTAGACCTGGTTGGGTCCTGGATTAGTCCTGTTTTAGTAGTCCTGGTTTAGACCAGGTTTAGTCCTGGTTTAGTCCCGGTTTAGACCTGGTTGGGTCCTGGTTTAGTCCTGGTTTAGTCCTGGTTTAGTTCGTTCGTGTTTCGTGGCCCGGGTGTTGGTTGTAGATCTGCTGCTGTAGAGTGTGGGGGGGCTGCTGGTTCTGCTGCTGCGGGGCGTGTGTGTCAGAGGGGAGAGAGAGTGCGTTTATCTTCACTCTGATGTTCTGCGTTGGGTTTCAGTCTTCGTTCTCGGACATGTACCTGGGCTACACCACCACTCTGGCCTCGTTCCTCTCTCTGGAGTTCGGCCGCCTCAGCCAGCAGATGGCGCACTGCCCCAAAACTCAGGTCTCCAAACTGTAACCTCATGTTTAAAGATAATACTCCCTACAACCGTCCCGAGCGTGACGGAGCTGACCCGAGTCGTGTTTGTGTCTCAGAGCGGTGACCTGGAGCGAGAGGAGATGAAACTTCTGTCGCTGCTTTTGGCTCCAGTCTCCAGGATCCACGGATACCTGAGCCACATCCAGGTCTATAATACTCCCTACAACTGTACAACTCACTCTCATGTAACAGATAATACTCCCTACAACTGTACAACTCACTCTCATGTAACAGATAATACTCCCTACAACTGTACAACTCACCCTCATGTAACAGATAATACTCCCTACAACTGTACAACAACTCACCTTTATGTAACAGATAATACTCCCTACAACTGTACAACAACTCACCTTTATGTAACAGATAATACTCCCTACAACTGTACAACTCACCTTTATGTAACAGATAATACTCCCTACAACTGTACAACTCACCTTTATGTAACAGATAATACTCCCTACAACTGTTCAACTCACCTTTATGTAACAGATAATACTCCCTACAACTGTACAACTCACCCTTATGTAACAGATAATACTCCCTACAACTGTACAACTCACCCTTTTATAACAGATAATACTCCCTACAACTGTACAACTCACCTTTATGTAACAGATAATACTCCCTACAACTGTACAACAACTCACCCTTTTATAACAGATAATACTCCCTACAACTGTACAACAACTCACCCTTATGTAACAGATAATACTCCCTACAACTGAACAACTCACCCTTATGTAACAGATAATACTCCCTACAACTGTACAACTCACCTTATGTAACAGATAATACTCCCTACAACTGTACAACTCACCCTTTTATAACAGATAATACTCCCTACAACTGTACAACAACTCACCCTTATGTAACAGATAATACTCCCTACAACTGTACACAACTCACCCTTATGTAACAGATAATACTCCCTACAACTGTTCAACTCACCTTTATGTAACAGATAATACTCCCTACAACTGTTCAACTCACCTTTATGTAACAGATAATACTCCCTACAACTGTACAACTCACCCTTATGTAACAGATAATACTCCCTACAACTGTTCAACTCACCTTTATGTAACAGATAATACTCCCTACAACTGTACAACTCATCCTCATGTAACAGATAATACTCCCTACAACTGTACAACTCACCTTTATGTAACAGATAATACTCCCTACAACTGTACAACTCACCCTCATGTAACAGATAATACTCCCTACAACTGTACAACTCACCTTTATGTAACAGATAATACTCCCTACAACTGTTCAACTCACCTTTATGTAACAGATAATACTCCCTACAACTGTACAACTCACCCTTATGTAACAGATAATACTCCCTACAACTGTACAACTCACCTTTATGTAACAGATAATACTCCCTACAACTGTACAACTCACCTTTATGTAACAGATAATACTCCCTACAACTGTTCAACTCACCCTTATGTAACAGATAATACTCCCTACAACTGTAACTCACCTTAATGTAACAGATAATACTCCCTACAACTGTTCAACTCACCTTTATGTAACAGATAATACTCCCTACAACTGTACAACTCACCCTTATGTAACAGATAATACTCCCTACAACTGTTCAACTCACCTTTATGTAACAGATAATACTCCCTACAACTGTACAACTCACCCTTATGTAACAGATAATACTCCCTACAACTGTTCAACTCACCTTTATGTAACAGATAATACTCCCTACAACTGTTCAACTCACCTTTATGTAACAGATAATACTCCCTACAACTGTACGACAAGACTGTATTTCTATATTTTATTTTTACTTGTACATTTACATTTATTTCTTATTTGAGAAATCCCTTCTTATTTTTGTTACTTATTTAGAATTTATTTTTTTTATTTTTTTCATTAAATTTTTTATAATTTACTTTTTTTCTTTGTTATTATAAATTATTGTGACGTGTGACTCCTGTGTCCAATTCATTTCCCTTGTGGCTCAGTAAAGTCGGTTTAAGTCTAGATCATTTTTTTTTTTTATTGTTTCATGGTCGTGTTTGTTGTTTTGTTCCAGAGTTTGTTGCAGTGGACGGGGAAAGATCATCCCGACTGCAGCCTCCTGCTCGGGTCGGAGCGAGCGCTCAGGTCCCTCCTCAACCAGTGTCACCAAATCCTGGAGCGCGACGTCCAGTGGGAGCAGCCAGGAGGGGGCGCCACCAGGTCACGTCTCACTTTCACTTCATTTACTTTAACTGTGGGAGAACTGTAGAAGAAATATCAGGAATAATAATAATAATAATAATAATAATGAGAAACAGGATCATCCAAAACACAAATGAATTTAACACTGTTATTGGATCTAAAAGCAAAAAGAAAACACTTTAGAAAATGAGGGCAGGTGGGGGCTGTTTTTTAAAGACTTTAAACAGTTTATTCTTATTATTATTATTTATGCTGTTGTTGACCTGGACCTGAGTGTGGTGTTTCGTTTCTGTGTGTTTTTTTTACTCAAATGATAAATAAATTCTGATTCCGAGTGTCTGTGCTGCAGTGACGCGGTGGCGCCCTCTGGTGGAGGCTCTGGGAACAGCAGAGAGGACAAACCCGGAGCAAAGAGGTGATTCCAAGAGACTAAAGCAGGACCACGTCTCATTTCTGTTTCCTTGCTTCCTCGAGGAGAGAGGAAGAAAGGAAAAGAGAGGAGAACAGAAGAGGAGAAGAGGAAAGGAAAGGAGAGAGGAGGAGAAGAGAGGAAGAAAGAGAGGAGAGGACAGAGGAGGCGAGAGGAGGAGAATAAAGTTTGATTCTTTTCTCTGGCGTTTGCTCCTGAAACCTCCTCAGATTTACTCCTTTGTTCTGTGTTTTTCTTTGGGACGATTCTTAAAAACGGAGGATTGAGGAGAAGAATCAAGGAGGAGGAAGCAAGGAAAGAGAAATGAGACTCGGCCCAGATCAACCACCACTGATCTAACCACTCGTCTCCTTCTTCTCCTTCTGCAGAGACAAAGCGGTTCTTACAAACGGGACGTGTCCGTCTCTGCGAGTCGAGTGTTTGTCCTGCAGCCCCGTGCGACGAAAATCCACCGCTCCCCCCAAACCCCCCCACGACCCCCCAGAGACTGCCCCCACTGCCCCCCCTCCGTCTGCTCGCCCCCCGAGACCCGCCTCAGTGCTGGGGCGAGACCAGCGACTCGGGCCAGGGCACGTACCACAGCCACGCCACGGCCGGCGCCGCCGCCGAACCGCGAGACGCCGACACCGACGCCGACGACGACACGTTCGATTATTCATCTGTGACGACCTGCAGCCCGGACGGGACGCTGCGGCGGGACAGTGCAGAAGAAGAAGAAGAGGAGGAGGAGGACAGCCACGTCCCGGTGCTGCTCAAACCCCGAGAGAGGACGGTGAGGGCAGCTCCACTTGTCCACTCAAATGTTACACAGTGGAGCTTTAAGAACATTTTTAAAAACAAACTTGAAAATCTGTCAAACTCTGACGCACTTTTCCACCTCCTCAGGTTTGTTTGCGATGGCAGATTCCACGACTGACGCCGCATCCGCCGCTCAGGAGGACGGGGGAGGAGGGGGGCGGGGCCAGGAGGGCGGGGGAGGAGGGGGGCGGGGCCAGGAGGCTGGTGACGCTCATGACGGGGTCCCCTCCTCTGCACCCTAAAAGTGCTTTCAGACCGATTTGGGACGACGCCACGAAACAGGTACAACAACAAACAACTTTAAACCCACCGAGAGATTAAGTCGTTTTTAAAGTAACTCTCTTCTCTCTCTTCTCTCTCTTCTCTTTCTTCTCTCTCTCCTCTTTTCCTCTCTCTTCTGTCTCTCTTCTTCTTCTCTCCAGTTGGACTTGTCTCCGGAGAGAGAGAGTCGACAGGGTTTTGTCCCGATTCAGGCACCGAGGCCGAGTTTCCACCTGTTCAACTCTCACAGAGAAAATCTACGGTGAATAAAACACGACTCAGGAGAATCTGTGGGAATTTACAAGAAAAATACAGTTTGGAGCAAAAGAGAAACACAAACACTCACACACACACACACACACACACAGGTGCATTTCACTGAAAGTCTCTGTGAGACTCTGTGTCTTTAATAAGTGAAACTCTAAACTCTAAACTGAGAAACTCCAACTCAGACTGAGTCCTGAGGATCAACAGGAACTGGACCAGATGTATATAAAAAATGTTTTGTGTGTTTTTGTCTTTCAGTAGACGGTAAATGAAGTTGAGATTATTTATTTGACTAGAGCAAAATAAATTAATAGAAATTTGGGAATGGAAAATAAAAGTGTGTGTGTTTGCTGCAGGTGTTGAGTCGGTGGAGCAGGTGGAGGCTCTGGGAAAAAGGATCAAAACTTTAAACACAACAGACTCCAGACGCTCCAAAGACGTAAAACTGAACAAGGAAAAACACACAGTTAAAAGGCCAAAGCGACATGTTTCAGCTCAACTGTTCTTCACCAGAGCTGAGACTGAAGCCCTGAGTTTTACTTCTTTGTTGTGCCTGGATTCTCTTGTGTTTAACGAAATTTGTGCGTGTTGCAAATTTGCGACTAGAAACAAAAGTTTACAAAAAGTTCTTTGGAAGTTTCTGCAGACGCACGAACCGACATCAGAGGAACGCAGCCGCTGTCTCGGATTATATCTTAATCCAAATGGTTTGTTGTGTATTTGTGATAAGTCGGCGTTAAGGGGTTAATTTGGAAACTTCAGACACAGGTGGAACTGTCACACCTGGAGAAACATCTGCGTCTTCTGATGGTTCAGGTGAAGTGTGAAGTGTCACTCAGCTCCACATGATCCCAGACTCCATTTTAAACAGACCATAATTCTGTCAGGTCTGATTTGAGGTTAAATCTGATTAAACTGTTTTTGTTTCCAGACAGAGCCTCCTGCAGCAGAGAGGAGCGCCCCCTGGAGGAAACCAGAGCAACACCAACACGGGAGCCTCGCTGTGGGACGACAGCGACAGCGAGGGCCCCTGCAGCACCGTGTGAACACAGACTCTCAGAGAGGCGTTCTCAGACACGTTCAGACCATCTGGAACTCCTGAAGATCTCGAACGCCCAAAGATCTCGAGCACCCAAACATCTCGAACACCCGAAGATCTCTAACGGCTGAAGATCTCGAACACATGAAGACCTCGAAAACCAGACGATCTGGAACTCCTGAAGATCTCAAACACCAGACGATCTCGAACACCCAAACATCTCGAACACCCAAACATCTCGAACACCCGAAGATCTCGAAAACCAGACGATCTGGAACTCCTGAAGATCTCAAACGCCCGAAGATCTCGAACACCTGAAGATCTCAAACGCCCGAAGATCTCGAATGCCCTGAGATCTCAAATGCCCGAAGATCGTAAACACATAAAGATCTCGAACGCCCAGAGATCTTGAACACCTTAAGATCTCGAACACGTGAAGATCCGAACACCTTGAACTGCGGCTGAACTGGAGAAACCTCAGAACCCGGCTCCTAACGTCCCAGTGAGGTTTTTGAAGAGTTTGTTGATGAAAAACGTTCCAACATTTGTTTTTTTTGTAACGCATGAAGAAAAACAAAACTGTTGAACTTTGGACTTTTTGTTGCTTTTAGATTTTCTGTTGATTTTAGAAACACACTTGAAAATAAATGAATCGCTGAACTTGGTCAAAACGTTTTTTTCTCTGAATGTGTTTGATTAAAGAAGCAAAACAGATAATGAAAAGGTTCAACATTTGGACATTATTTTTCAAACCAGTGAATCTCCCGTCGAGTTTTTCTGAGGATTTTCTTGTGGGTTTTTGATTTTTATTTCTATAAATGATTTAATAATTATAAACATAAATACATAAACCCCTATAAGGTCATATTGTTTTATTCCTCTTCATGTCTGGATTCTTTGTTTTAAATTTCATGACTTTAAACATTAGAGGAGTTTTGGCCCAGTGTGCATCATGGTTGCTATGGTAACAGTCATGATTTCCAACCACGATGTAAAATTTAACACATAAAAATTGCCAAACTGGGCGATTTTTGCGTCTTTGTGGTGTGAAATCTTAAATATAATGATCTTAAAGGTGCACTGTGTAACTTTTCTGGAACAGACCCGTGTCATTTTGCACAGAAGGAGGTTTGGGTCCTGACTCTGAAGTCGAAACGTCCCGAGGTTTGGACTGGTGAAAGTCTGGTCTGGCTCTCGGGCTCCTTCCCTCCAACTGACATTTCAAAAAGTTTTGTTTTTAGATTCAGAAAAGGCGTGAGTTTTGAAGGAAGCTTCTGGTTCAGAGAAAGAACGAGTGGAAATGATGATGGAGACGATCTGTGCTGGTTTAGACCTGGTTTAGACCTGATTTAGAACTAGTTTAGTCCTTATTTACCAGCTGGTTTAATTCTGGTTTAGACCTGATTTAGTCTTGGTTTAGTCCAAGTTCAGTCCTTTTTTACAGCTGATTTAGGCCCAGTTTAGACCTAGTTTAATCCTGGTTTAGTCCTGGTTCAGACCTGGTTTAGACCTTGTTTACAGCTGGTTCAGTCCTGGTTTAGTCCTTAGTTTAGACCTGCTTTAGTCCTTGGTTTAGATCTGGTTTAGTCCTGGTTTAGACCTGGTTTAGTCCTAGTTTAGTCCTGGTTTAGTCCTTAGTTTAGACCTGCTTTAGTCCTTAGTTTAGACCTGCTTTAGTCCTTGGTTTAGTCCTGGTTTAGTCCTGGTTTAGTCCTGGTTTACAGCTGGTTTAGTCCTTAGTTTAGACCTGCTTAGTCCTTGGTTTAGATCTGGTTTAGTCTGGTTTAGACTGGTTTAGTCCTAGTTTAGTCCTGGTTTAGTCCTGGTTTACAGCTGGTTTAGTCCTTGGTTTAGACCTGCTTTAGACCTGGTTTGGACCTAGTTTAATCCTGGTTTATTTCCTGTGGTGTGTCCAGACTCTTTTATGGGACGTTTCGGTTTTTAAACACCATCACCTGCAAAACTCAACTTTTACTTCTTATTTATTTTTTGTGGTTTTTCCGTAGCAGCAGCATTATTATTATTATTATTAAATTATTATTAATCGGCAAAGTTTGTGACGGAGGGAACGATACAAGGAAAAAAAAAAAGGCCATTCTTTACAAATACAAATTATTTAGTTAGTGTATACATGGTTTTATATACACGGTATCCACAACAAATATACAATTCATAGTGTGTTTGTTCTGAACATGACATAGGCAACTTTATTTTTGAGCATTTAGACACCATCTGCGGATTCTGTAAAGTAGAAAACAAAATTAAAAGGCACATCCGATGCAATATGGGTTATTTTCAGTCTGTTTCCGTAAAATCTTTCAAGCTGAGAAGAGAGAAAGGAAAGAAATATCGAGAAGTTTGTTGTCGTTGTTGTTGTTGTTGTAGTTCTAGGAGGAGCCACTAGAGGGAGCCGGTTTGTTTTTGGTGGTGGCGGTGGGGACAGGTGGGAGGGGACAGGTGGGCGGGGACAGGTGGGCGGTGGGTCTCGGTTTGACATCCTTCCAGTGCTGAAGTTTGAAGTTGAAGCACAGTGTCATTGAGCGTCATCACGAGTCTGTTTTCCCGTCGCTGCCGGATCCGTCTCTGCCGGATTTGCGTCAAAAATTGTGCCACCATCTTGGAAAGTCGCATCAACACGTTACAGAAAAAGAAAAACAAAACCACAGTCGTTTAAGGTACAGTTTGTAACTCTGTGAGGAAATGGAAAGATAAAACCAAACACTTCGGAACATTCTCCAGAAGCCGGACTGCGGAACATTATCGCCAAAACAACAACATTTCCATGGAAACAAAAAGAAAAAAACGCCTCCTCTGGACCAAATAATATGAGTCACTAACACAAGGAAAAAAAAACAAAAGCTAATATTTTGGGGCTGAAAAGTTCCGTACTGTGGCTTTAACCTGTCACCTGCCGTCACTTTAAACTTAAAAAAATCCACCAAACATGTTCAAGAAAAGTAATTTTGATCGTAGAAAATCATTATTTTACATTTTTTATTTTAACATTTGTAAAAATTTGTAGTACTGGTTTAGACCTGGTTTAGACCTGGTTTAGTCCTGGTTTAGTCCTGGTTTAGTCCTGGTTTAATTGTTATTTAGACCTGGTTTAGTCCTTGTTTAGAACTGAATTAGTCTTGATTTAGACCTAGTATAGTCCTGGTTTAGTCCTGTTTTAGGTCTAATTTAATCCTGAGTCGAATCTGGTTTTATTCTTGTTTCAATCTGTTTAGAAATGGTTTAATTTTAGTTTAGTTCCTGGTTCAGATGTGGGTTTTTTGTCTTGGTTTAGGCCAGTTTAAGTCCTTGTTTAGTCCTGGTTTAGACCTGGTTTCATTCTTGGTCAGACCTTTTTTTGGCTTAGTTTAATTTAGTTTTAGTTTCTAGTTTAGACCTGATGTAAAACTAAGATATGATTCAAATTAGTTCTAGTCTAATCCTTCTTTAGACCTGGTTGGAGTCTTGGTTTAGTCCTGGTTTAGTCCCGTTTTAGGTCTAATTTAATCCTGGGTTGAATCTGGTTTTATTCTCGTTTCAATCTATTTAGAAATGGTTTAGTTTTGGTTACGGTGTGGGGTTTTTTGTCTTGGTTTAGACCAGATTAAGTCCATGTTTAGATCTAGGATAGTCCTGGTTCAGTCCTGGTTTAGACCTGGTTTAGAATTAGTTTAGTCTAATTTTGTCCTGGGTTAGTCCTAATTCAGTTTCACACGTTTTAGTCCTGATTTAGACCTGATTTAGTCCTGGTTTGATAATCTGGTTTCATTCTTGGTCAGAAGTTTTTTTTGGATTTAGTTTTGTTTAGTTTTAGTCCCAGGTTTAGTTCCGAGTTTGGACCTGGTTTTAGACCTGGTTTAGACCCAATACAGGCTTAGATTAGTTCTGGTCTAATCTCCAAATCTTTGGGGCTAAAAAGTTCCATACTGTGGCTTTAACCTGTCACCTGCCATCACTTTAAACATCCAACATGTTCAGAAAAGTCATTTTGATCGTAGAAATTAATAATTTTACATTTTTTATTTGAACATTATTGGTTATATTTTCTTCCTTTAGTTTGTCCTGTTGTGATCGGTCGATGCCGCGCGTCTCAAATCCCCGTAACAAAGTGCAGATGAACCAAAAACGAAAAAAAAAATCTGTTTCAAATATCAAACATTAATACGACAAGAAAGTGCCAAAAATTAAACAAACTCAAGAATAAAGTCGATTTAATTGTTTTTAACCAACGAAACCGACCGGACTCAACGGCACGAGTACGACTCAACGGAGCTTTTTCGTTGATGTTATTTGGTATAAAGTGCTAAAAACTGAAGAAAATCTTGTTGAAAATCACCACTTTTTTCATGACTGGATTATTTAAAATGACTGGAGTTTTGGGGTTAAAAACTCGTCGTTCTACAGTTTTTCTCAGGACAGTAAAAGCCTCTGGAGAGTCAAATTCACTGTTTAAACTTTTTTACGACACTGAAACAAGAAAATAAAACAGGATTATCTAAATTCATGTGAGCACAGAGATTTCAGAACAGATTTTGGATCCAATACCATTAAAAAAAAGTTTCAGAATCAGGCAGGTTTGTTTATTTGTTTGTACAGTTTCCCAAAGTTTTCAAAAATGTGATTGTGTTTTACAATAACTACACCTTCATCAGAGCCTTAAAGCTGCACTGTGTCACTTTTCTGGTTGGTGTTTTGCTCGTTTCTATGGAGACGTCGCTGCTCTGTCTGGAATGTTCCACAGTGTGACTTTAAACAGCTCGACTTTACGTTTATTCAATCAGAAATCGGAAAAACACCTAAAAAAACCATGAGTTCTGACTGTGAGCGGGGTCGCCTCTCCACAGATCTGACCTGGAACTTGGCCTGGTTTGGTCTCCCATGACGATAGAAAGGTTTAATGCCACACTGTGGAACATTCCAGACAAACATCTACATCTTTCAATCGTTTATTCAGAATGATTCAGACTTAGAGGCGATAAAAAGTCCAATGTTACGTAAACATTTTGTTTGGTTCACGTGTTTGAGTAACTCTGCTCCACCCCGTGATGTCATGAAGTGGTGGATAATTTGTTTCATCAGATTTTTAATATTTGAAACACCGTTGAATTTTTTTTTTAATCTGAAAAAACATGTTTGAATTATATTTTTTCTAAATTTGAGTTAATGAATATATATATAATTTTTAAAAATAACAACAACAAACATGGAGATTTGACGCTCACTTTTTTCCGAAAATCCTTCCCAATATGAATTGCACAATGACCAGAAGTCCGAGATTCGTGATGCATGTATAAAGGTGTAGTTATTAAAAAAAAAAAACAAAAAAACTGAAATACAAGAAGCAGATTTGTGTTTTGACCTTTCCAAGATGGCCGACACTTTGCCGCGTGTTTTCGTTAAGACTCGGCTCCTCCTCGGTTTTCGCGTCTCCGTGTCGTGTCCTCGCGGATATTTCTTCTTCTCCAGTATTTTCAAAGTTTGTTTTTTTTTCCATTCAAATGTGCAAAAGAAGAAGAAGAAGAAGAGTAGAAGAAGAAGAAGAAGAAGTCCCCTGGCTATTTCTCCCCTCGTGTGTTTTTAAAGGCAACGTTATTATTTCGCGGACCATAATTCTGACAATCACAGTGAAGTTCATCGTAGGGGGATTCAGTGTTGCCTCGGTACAATGTTAAAAAACAAAATCAAAAATCCCTTTTCCCCCTGCATAAAATAAGACTTTGGCGATAGTTTGTTTTTTGTCGATACAAACGTCTCTCCGGTCACACAAACTGCCTTCAGAGTTCAAAAGTCTGGTGTGAGTCGGACCAAAATGCGTCAATGCCCCGAAAATAAAGCAGTTGACGGGTTGAGGCTACAGAGAGAAAAGTCCAGCGCCGCGGTCGGAGTCAAACATTCAAAAAGTTTCGTGTTTTTTTTTTTAGATCCAGAAAAGATGCGGTTTTGAATGAAGCTTCTGGTTTCAGGAGCGAGCGGCTGGAAACACGACGACGGGAATAAACAGAAGCAGGACGAGAAGATCTGGGTGGGTTTAGTCCTGGTTTAGTCCTGGTTTAGTCCGGGTTTTAGTCCGGGTTTTAGTCCGGGTTTTAGTCCGGGTTTTAGTCCGGGTTTTAGTCCGGGTTTTAGTCCGGGTTTAGTCCTAGGTTAAGCTTTATTTAGACCTAGTATAGTTCTGCTTTAGAATTGATTTAGACCTCGCTTAGTCCTTGTTTAGTCCTGATTTAGTCCTGGTTTAGTCCTGGTGTAGACTTGGTTTAGACCTGGTTTAGTCCTGGTTTAATCTTTATTTAGACCTAATATAGTCCTATCTTAGACCCAGTTTAGTCCTTATTTAGAACTGACTTAGTTTTGATTTAGACCTAGTACAGTCCTGGTTTTAGTCCTGGTTTAATTTTGTCTTGGTTTGGTCCTGGTTTAGTCCTTGTTAGTCCTAATTTTATCCTGGGCTGAATCTGGTTTTATTCTTGTTTCAACCTGTTTAGAAATGGTTTAGTTTTGGTTTAGTTCCTGGTTCAGATCTGTTTTTTTAAGTCCTGGTTTAGACCTAGTTTAGACCTGGTTTAGACCCAATACAATGTTAGATTAGTTCTGGTCTAATCCTTCTTTAGACCTGGTTTGGAATCTCAGTTAAATCCTGTTTTAGTCCCGGTTTAATCTTGATTTAGACTTCGTATAGTCCTGGTTTAGAACTGGTTTAGAACTGGTTTAGAACTGGTTTAGCCAAAATTTAGTCTTGGTCTAAATTTATCCTGAGTTGAATCTGGTTTTATGTTTTGTTTAGAAATGGTTTAGTTTTGGTTTAGTTCCTGGTTCAGATCTGTTTTTTTTTGTCTTAGTTTAGACCAGTTTAAGTCCTTGTTTAGACCTGGTTTAGTCCTCGTATAGAACTGGTTTAGTGCAGTTTTTTCCTGGATTAGCCCTAATCAGTTTCACATGTTTTAGTCCTGATTTTAGACCTCGTTTAGACCTGGTTTAATTCTTGGTCAGACCTTTTTATGGCTTAGTGTTGTGTAGGTTTAGTTCCTAGTTTGGACCTCATTTTAGACCTGGTTTAGACCCAATACAGACTTAGATTAGTTCTGATCTAATCCTTCTTTTGCGTCTTGGTCAAATCCTATTTTAGTCCCGTTTTAGTCCCGTTTTAGTCCCGTTTTAGTCCCGTTTTAGTCCCGGTTTAGTCCCGGTTTAATCTGGTTTTAGTTTTGTTTTAGTCCTGGTTTAGTCCCGGTTTAATCTGGTTTAAGTTTTGTTTTAGTCCCGGTTTAGTCTTGTTTTAGTCTCGTTTTAGTCTTGTTTTAGTCCGTTTAGTTTTGTTTAGTCCTGGTTTAGTCCCGGTTTAGTCTGTTTAAGTTTTGTTTTAGTCCCGGTTTAGTCTTGTTTTAGTCTTTTTTAGTCCCTTTCTAGTCCCGTTTTAGTCCTGTTCTAGTCCCGGTTTAGTCCCGTTCTAGTTCCGGTTTAGTCCCGGTTTAGTCCTCAGTCCTG
Source organism: Boleophthalmus pectinirostris (assembly GCF_026225935.1). Taxonomy (NCBI): domain Eukaryota; kingdom Metazoa; phylum Chordata; class Actinopteri; order Gobiiformes; family Gobiidae; genus Boleophthalmus; species Boleophthalmus pectinirostris. Next base: position 1,294,103 of record NW_026570971.1, on the reverse strand, counting down.
TACTTGGCGTGAGGACTCACACTTGGTTTGCTTCGTTCCTAAAAAATCTTTGTTTTTCGCTCCAAACGTTCAAACCCGCTTCCGTTTATTCCGATCGCGCCGTGATTCGCCGTCAGCTCGTCGACTCGTTGCTCTCGTTCGTCGGGCGCGTCGAAACGGGCGCCGCGCCGCGTCTCTGGACTCGTCGTGTGTGGGCGGCGCTCGGTCGGCGGTGATTGGCTGGCACTCCGGTGTGTCTCATTCTCATTGGCACAGAGGGTCGTGAAGAAGGCGGAGCTACTGATCCCCTGAGAGGCACAGCGAATGACAGAAGAGATGGAAGAGGCGGGCGGGGCTAAGACGGGCCAATGAGGAAGTGTCCTTGTCAACGTTTTTGTTTTTTTCTTTTCCCGACTGATCAGTAGCTTTAAGTTTGAAATTTACAAACACTCGCTTGGTGGGCACGGCGCCGGGAACCAGCTCGGAAAAACAGCCCGAGCGTCCGGAGTTTACCGCAGTTTTAGAGCTCGACGTCGCGATTTAACGAGTTCTTGTGCAAAATTTAAACTCATGGATCGTAAACGTTTGAGAGAAAACTGAAATCTGACGCTTTCCGGAACATTTTACGCACAAACTCGCCGATTGTGACGGTTCAGTCTTTGTCATTTCCACGTAAAACAACAGGTTCTTTTCACGATCACGTCACAAAACCCGAAAACGTTTGGAAACTTGAGGATGACGATTGTGGATTTGCGAAAATAACTGACAAAAGAAAAGAAAACTGAGAAAATGACCCGGTTTACTTCATCTAGACGTCCCAGTATTCTTCTGTTCCTTTTAGAAACTGCCTATTTAGATCTAGTTTGGTTTAGTCCTGGTTTAGATCTTGTTTAGACCTTATTTAGAACTAATTTGGTGTTGATTTAGACCTAATATAGTCCTGGTTATGTCCTGGTTTAGACCTGGTTAAGCCAAAATTTTGCCCTGGTTTAGAACTGATTTAGTCTTGGTTTAGATCTGGTATAATTTGGGTTTAGTCCTTGTTTAGAACTGATTTAGTCTTAATTTATACCTAATATAGTTCTGGTATAATCCTGGTTTAGTCCTTGTTTAGACCTTGTTTAGACCTTGTTTAGACCTTGTTTAGGTCTAATTTGTTCCTGGGTTGAATCTGGTTTTATTCTTGTTTGACAAAATTTGGGAAAACTGAGAAAATGTCCCAGTTTTCTTCATCTAGTCGTCAAGAGACCAAGTTTAGAGCTGGTTTAGTCCCTGTTTAGTCTTGATTTAGACCTAGTATAGTCCTGGTTTAGTCCTCTAGATGTCACTGTATTCTTTCTTTTATCCTTTTATAAATTGCCTTTTCATTTTTTGTGTTTATAATTAGTTTAATTTAATAAAACTATGATCCGAGTCCCGTCCCCCGTGTAAATCTTCAGCAGGTTGTGAAAACTCTGCTGCTGAATTCACAGTTTTATTGTTTTATCACATTCTCAGCGTCGGGAAGAAATCCACCGGAACTCGTCATCCGCATGTTTCCAAACGTTTTCCGATAAACGAGAATAGATCTTGTTGCCCTCGTGTACGAAAAATGACACTAAATAAATAAAGTTTGATCAGATTTTGACTAAATCCTGGTTAATTTTTTTTTACTGCGGTTTTACTTTAAATTAAAAATTAAATATATTATTGACATTTCAAGTAAACTGTCAGATGGACGTTAAATCTTAAAGGTGCACTGCGTAACTTTCTGGCTGTGGGTCCGTTACCTGCTTGTTTCCACGGAGACGTCACTGCTCTGCCTGGAATGTTCCACAGTGTGACTTTAAACTTTACATTTATTCAATCACAGGTGGTTTTATAGTGTCAAAAACACATCGTAAAACCGACATTGTGACTGTGAGCGGGTCGCCTCTCCACAGACCTGACCTGGAACTTGGCCTGGAGGGATTGTGGGCTTGTATCCATGGATACAGAAGAGTTTAATGCCACACTGAGGGACAAACAAGATCAAAAACATTTCCATGAAGTAACTCAGTCTTGTTCGTTACTTCGGAATTAAGTTTGATTCCGAATCATTTCCATTTGGAATTAAGTGTTTACATGGACTTTTTAAAGCGGGATTAATTTTTATTTGGAATTAAATTATTTTTATTTGGATTTAAAGCTCTCATGTGAACGTGGCAACTGTGAAACATTCCAGACAAAGTGATAAAGTCTCCAAGGAGAAAAGCGTTTGACAAAACCTCCACCGGAAAAGTTACGTACTGCACCTTTAAATCTCTCTTCTTTGTTGTTAAATTTTTTTTGAACCTATAGAGTCTTTGCACCGTCACATGTCCCTATAGCAACAGTACCTACGCCGCCATGACACCGGGAATCGTTTTATCGTTTTCAGAGCGTCTAGAACAACCAAATACACAACAAAACCTGCCCATGTTTCTCCGATGCTGCTGAAGTCAGTGACACAGTGTGTCCGGTGTCATGGCGGCGTAGGTACCGTTGCCATGGGGACACGTGACGGTGCAAAGCCTCATAAAGGACCTGAAGTCTAAATATTATAATGATATTTCTAAATTTTACACAGAAACTTTGTTAAACAGCAAAGTACAAGCCCAAGTTTTGGTGCAATCCAAGACGCTCACACCACTTCCGAGCTCATTCCCGACGCGATCGCCACTTCCTTGAGCCGCGACCCTATTGGCTGCTCTCTGCGTTCTCCACCAATGAGAGGCCTTGGAGGGGCGGCGGCAGCAGCTCTCGTTTGTAGGTCTTTGGCGGTAGTTTGGGCAGCTGCGGGCTGGAGTTGTGGCGCGGGGGGACGGCGGGGGCGGCGGTGGGGGGCAGCGGGCACAGACTGTTTTGGCTGGCACTTAGCGGGCAGCTCCGGCGCGGGACCCGCGGCGACGGCGTGCTCGGCGGCGTGTTGGGCGAGCTGGGCGAGCTGTTGAAGTCCCAGTGGTAGCGTCCGACGGGGGAGGGCTGCAGGTTCAGGGGGTAGTTGATGAAGATCTCGGGCGGGCGCTGGGGCACGGGCGGCGGCGTGTCGGGCATCGGGTCGCGGGGAGGAGGGGGAGGGGGACTGGGTAAAGGCCCGTCCACCGGCAGAGGCCCGTTGTACGGCGCGCGCGGCTGCGTGCGAGGAAGAGGAGGGGGCAGCCGAGGGGGGATGGCGGGAGGGTTGTCCGAGCCGGGACCCATCTGAAAAGAGAGAGAAAAAAGAGAGAAAAGAGAGTTTAAAGGGATCCACAGGGAACAGGAGAAAAGATCTGAAATACGACTGAAAATGAAGTCCTGGTTTAGTCCTGGTTTAGTCCTGGTTTAGACCTGGTTTAGACCTGGTTTAGACCTGGTTTAGTCCTGGTTTAGTCCTGGTTTAGTCCTGGTTTAGACCTGGTTTAGACCTGGTTTAGCCCTGGTTTAGCCTGGTTTAGCCCTGGTTTAGCCCTGTTTAGCCTGTTTAGCCCTGGTTTAGCCTGATTAGACCTGATTTTAGCCCTGATTTAGACCTGGTTTAGCCTGGTTTAGTCCTGATTTAGTTTAGCCTGGTTTAGCCCTGGTTTAGCCCTGTTTAGCCTGGTTTAGCCCTGGTTTAGCCTGATTTAGCCCTGGTTTAGTTTAGCCTGATTTAGACCTAGTTTAGTCCTGATTTAGACCTGGTTTAGCCCTGCTTCAAACCTAGTTTAATCCTAGTTCAGTCCTGGTTTAATCCTGGTTTAGTCCTAGTTCAGATCTACATTAGACTGGTTCAGACCTACTTTAGTTCTGGTTTAGTCCTGGGTCAGGCCCAGTTTAGACCTGGCTTAGACCTGGTTTAGACCAAGATTAGACCTGGTTCAGACCTTGTTTAAACATAGTTTATTCCTGTTTTACTCCTGGTTCAGTCCTGATGCAGACCTGATTTAAACCTGGTTTAGACTCAGTTTAGACCCGGTTCAGACCCAGTTTAGTCCTGGTTTAGTCCCAGTTTAGACCCAGTTTAGTACGGTTTAGACCCAGTTTAGACCCAGTTTAGTACTGGTTTAGACCTGGTTTAGTCCTGGTTTAGTCCCGGTCTAGTCCCGGTCTCACCTTGGTGTCTGAGAGCGCGTCCTTCCTTCTCGGGGGCAGAGGAGGGGGTTTCAGAGGCTCCTCTCCGAGCTGATGGAGACTTCCACACGACACCGACTGAAATTCTGATCAAACAAAACAAAAAAAACATCAATAATCAATAAAACGAGATCAATAAAACCGGACGAGGGAGGAGGGAGAGTCCGCAGACCTTGGAACTTACTGGAAGGCGGCAGAAGGACCGGAGCGAATATCGAGTTTCCAGCTGGAAAAAAGAAAATGAAAGAAATAAAATTAATAAAATTATGAAAAAGATCGTTTTAATTAGAAATAAACAGATACATGATCAATAAAGCAATATTCCTGAGTATTTTGGGTAATTTTATTTAAAAGAGGTTTAGTCCAAGTCCAGGTCCAGTCCCACTCCCAGGTCCAGGTCCACGTCCAGTTTAGTCCAGGTCCAGTCCCAGGTCCAGTTCCAGGTCCTCCTCCAGTCCAAGGTCCAGGTCCAGTCCCAGTTCCAGGTCCAGTCCCAGTCCAAGATCCAGTCCAGATCCAGGTCCAGTCCAAGGTCCATGTCCAGTCCCAGATCCAGTCCCAGTCCAGTAATAGCCCCAGGTCCAGCCCCAGGTCCAGCCCCAGGTCCTGCTCCAGTCCCAGTCCCAGGTCCAGTCCCAGATCCAGTCCCAGTCCAGTCCCAGTCCAGTCCCAGTCCCGTCCCAGTCCAGTCCAGTCCCAGTCCCAGTCCAGTGTCCGGTCCAGTCCAGTCCAGTCCCAGTCCCAGTCCAGTCCAGTCCCAGTCCAGTCCAGTCCCAGTCCCAGTCCCAGTCCCAGTCCAGTCCCAGTCCAGTCCAGTCCCAGTCCAGTCCCAGTCCAGTCCAGTCCCCAGTCCAGTCCGGTCCCAGTCCGGTCCGGTCGGCGTTTACCTCCGTAGGAGTTGCTGAGCTCGTGCTCCATGAAGACGCTGCTGAGGTCTGAGGAGGCGGACTGTGGGGGGGTGGGAGTGTTTGGGCTCGTGGGCACAGAGGCAGAGGTCGGTGGTTCCTGCTCCGTCTCGGCGATGCTCCTGAACGTGATTTTATGAGGCGGCTCTCGCTCCAGGGGGACGGGGTGACCCTTCAGAGTCCCCGAGGTCGAGGTGCGCACCGGCCGGATCCCCGGAGACTTCAGAGAGTAAACCGTCTTTCTGGGCTGGAAACGGAGAAGGAAACGAAAGAAACAGAGACACCAGTTACTACAGTTAAACATTTAAACATTTATCCATTTACCGTATTTTTCAGACTATAAGTGTCACTTTAAACAACAAAATCAGATTCTGCAGATTTACAAACTGCAAATCGTGAAAACTGCAGCTGAAAACGGAACTCGAGCAGCAGAAAGAAAGTTTGGTTCAGTCCAGGTTTAGTCTGGTTTTAGTCCAGGTTTTAGTCCAGATTTTAGTCCAGGTTTTAGTCCCAGGTTTAGTCCAGGTATTGTTTCAGGTTTATTCCCAGGTTTAGTCCAGGTTTAGTCCAGGTTTAGTCCAGGTTTAGTCCAGGTTTGTTTCAGGTTTCCAGGTTTAGTCCAGGTTTAGTCCAGGTTTAGTCCAGTTTTAGTCCAGTTTTAGTCCAGTTTTAGTCCAGTTTTAGTCCAGGTTAAATCCAGGTTAAATCCAGGTTAAATTAAGGTTTAGTCCCAGGTTTAGTCCCAGGTTTAGTCCCAGGTTTAGTCCCAGGTTTAGGCCAGGTACTGTTTCAGGTTTAGTCCCAGGTGTAGTCCCAGGTTTAGGGTTAGGGTCCTGTCCCAGGTCCAGTCCAGTCCCAGTCCCGGTCCCAGTCCCAGTCCCAGGTCCAGATTTTTTGTCTGGTGTGATTTATACTCTGGAGGTATTTACAATTTGAAAAATACGGTTTATTTCCCTTTATTGACCGTCTAAGTGACGTCAAGGTTTGATTGTCTCAGATTTCTTAAAAACTGGATGAAGGAAAGATTCAAGTCATATTGTTTGGACCTGGTGTCTCCCACTCCGAATCCCACTCCGAATCCCACTCCGAATCCCACTCCGAATCCCACTCCGAATCCCACTCCGAATCCCACTCCGAATCCCACTCCGAATCCCACTCCGAATCCCACTCCGAATCCCACTCCGAATCCCACTCTTCCACTTTCCCGTTCTTAAACCCTGACGAGACACTTACGAATCGTGGCGGCTGCCTGCTGTGCCGGGGCTCGATCTCCATAGACATGTTGAAGAGATAATCGGCAAACTCCTTCTCTCCTCTGTTCCCCATCGGATTCAAGTTTTCAAAGAACCTCTGAATCGAGAAAACATGAAGACTCACGTTAAAAGGTTAAAACATTTGACTCCTAAGAGAAACAAAAGTAGAGTTTAAAGGTCTGATATTACACACATTTGATTCTTGTTCGCTCAAAATCACGTTCTAATGTTGTTCCCTGGTCACAAACAGAGCTGGAGTTTTGTTTGTTTCATTCACATGTTTGAGTAACTCTTTATTATTAGTCTGTTACACCTTGTGATGTCATGAAGTGGTAGTTTTGAGAAAGTGAACAGCTCCTTTTACCTTTAGCTCAGAAACGATTGGCAACTCCAGGGCTGAAATGATCCAAACTGATGTGAACTTCCTTTATTACCACATGACGTCCCGTTTTACGACGTGACATCACAAGGTGAAACAGAGTGTTTTCAGTTTGAGAGAAGAGCTCGGTCTAAATGTGCAGATTTGTGAGTTCAATTATGAATGAAAAAAAAACACAACTCCAGGTCTGTTTGTGACGAGGAAACTACATTAAAACACACATCAGAAAACACATAATACGGTTTACGCCCTTTAAGGTTGAATGAAAATTAAAAACGTACATTAATTTGAAAGGTTGCAAACAACAAAATCACAAAGAATGCAATTTTTTATAGAAAATTATAGAAATATAGAAATTTATGGGATTCTTGTATTAGTTTATCAGCACGTATGAAGTAAAATTACACAACATTACACAATTTTGAGAAAAAATGATCAAAATTGTCTATACAAAAATATCGGCAGACCTAAAAAAAACAAAAACAAAAACCATATCAGTCAATTTCTAGCTGCTTTAGGAATGAATCAATACTAGTGTTTTATATTCATGAGATTTAACTCCCTGTAGTTGTTGTTTTAACCAGAGGTGGAACTTGGACTCAAGTCAGACTTGAGTCACTATTTTTGGGACTTGGGACTTGACTTGATAAAATGGACTAAGACTTGGGACTTGACTCGGACTTGACGCCTGTGACTCGAGAAGACTTGATGTTTCCCCCCCAAAAATATGTTTTTATAAAATACTTTTCTCTTTACAGTTGATAAATGCGACGCTGAATTTGACAGAAACAAACTGGAACATGTCGCTCCAACTTCTGTTTGGAACTGTAGTACTGTGATACTCAAAAGTACTACAGTAATATAATGTACTATACAGAAAAACAGAAGGAACTACACGAAACACAATCCTTTTGTTTTAGTGCAGACAAAATAACTGATATTAAGCATTTTTAAATCTGAATTCTTTCTATTTTGATGTAATGATTCACACTCAGATCCTTAAAAAGGAAATATTTGCATTTCTACAACTCTTATATACTCTATAAATACTCATATATAAATATAAGGTGACTTTTTCAGAATAATTTAGCTTAAAACTCATAAATTGCAAAAATCAAAGTTATATTTGCTACTTTTTTTGGTTTAAAGAGTTGAAATGACTTGAACCTCAAAGCAGACGACTTGGACTTGACTTGGACTTAAGGACCAGTGACTCGAGCCTCGACTTGGACTTGTCTGTGTTTGACTTGGGACTTGAGACTTGCAAAACAACTTGGTCCCACCTCTGGTTTTAACTCCCTGTAGTTTAGTTTTAACCCCAATATTTCCAGACAATAAAAAAGATTAAAAACAAAAAAGCTATTAAAACATATAATATCTACAGTAAATATCTATAACTTAACAGCATTATTTTTCCCTGCGTGTTATTTTATTTTGTTTAAGTGTATTTGCGTCTGTTCCTCTGGTGTAGTTGGTTCTTGTGTGTCGCTGCGTGTATCGTGTGTGTTGTTTGTGTGATTTTTACGTCCCTGGTTGTTTCTTACCTTGGTGGATGTGTATTTGATGATGTTGAATAATAAAAAATTTAAATAAAATGTTGTAGTTTTAACTCCCTGTAGCTGATGCTCTTAACACTGGTTTAAACTGTGACCCAGACCTCGATGTAAACCAGACTGTATTAGCTTTAGTTTAGTTTTTAGTCCTTTTATTCTCCCCGTAGTGAAATGGTCTTAGTTCTGAACGCCGCGCTCACCCTGATGTCCTGCTCCACTTTCAGACAGTACGGCTGGTTCTGGTACTGTTGGATCTCGCCGGTGATTTCCGCCACTTTCCGTCGTTTGCTGAAGTTGATGAGTTCTTTTCCGTGGCGTTTCAGAAAATCCGGGTTTCCCTCTTCCGTCTTCAGGATGTTGGTTAAATATATTCCTGGGAACACATTATAAAATTAAAAATTAAACGCTGTAACTTTTCTGGTTCCATAAACCTGTTTCTGTCCATGGAGATGTATTGGTTCGTCTAGAATGTTCCACAATACAGCATTAAACTTTTCCATCTCTGTAGTGACAACCAGGCCAAGTTAAAGGTACATATGGGATGATATTAAAATTTTTAGTCACAATTATAATTGCCATAAATCAAAATGAATCTTCTAAAACTAGGGGCAATTTTAGTACAATTTCAGTCATCGGCTGGATTTTTTTTCTTAATTTTGCTGTTAAAACTCTCTCTTTTACCCCTTAATAAAGTGTTATACATCCTTTTATTCACTACAACCTGTTATTTGACAATCTGCTGCTGTAGCTCTGTCATGTGGCTGTAATAAAACTACAGGACCAGAAATACACATGGAAAAAAATAAAATGAATAAATTCACACTCACATACAAAACACACAGTAAACATGTATAAACAACTTTTTGGACATAAAAAATTATTAATTTAGGGCTACAAAAGTGCAAAATATCAAGTCTGTAAATAAACTAAAAATATCCTCATTGCCTCAAAACAAAAAAGTGCCATGTCCTCATGACTTGACTGGTGCAGGTCGTGGAAACAGCTGGAGTCAGGTCCAGGGCACAGAGACACAACACTTCCTGCATTTCCAAGGTAATTATTACATTTGGATTTGGACATTTAGACTGAAATAAACCTTTCAAATTAAAATAGCAAGGGATTTACGCAAAGACCAAGATGTGTAATTTGTCCATTTATTAGAGAAATCTCTGCACTTCGAGCGACTTTTTCAATTGTTCTGAACACAGACGCTCAGAACATCAAACATTTTGACTTACTTCACTCTTTGGCAAAGTTTGGACCAAGAAAAATGGATGGAGCGACTGTGTTTGGACTAAAACAAAGTTCATATTGGACACTTGTTTCCTCTTCGTCATCACCTAGAGAGTGACGGAGGATAATGACGGAAATATACTCGGAAAGACAAAACTCTCAGCTTTTCAAGGGGAAAAAAGTAAGTTTCTAACTTTTATGGTTGGAAAGTTCTGCGTAGTTAAATAAAACATGTCTGGAAGGTTTAAGAAAAGCAAAGAAAAGAGAAAGTACATTTAAATATATTTCATGTAATTAAAATGAAAATAATAATAATGCTACATTGGGCTGGTAAACCTCAACATGAAAATTAATTCCTATATAATTATTCTTTTATGCTAAAAGGGGACAGTAGAAACACATGTCCCCAAAGTTATGGAAATATTAAACCTTTTCCAAAACAAAAGAGCGTTTTCTTTCCCCGTGTTCAGTAAAGATCAGTTTTGTTTTGGGAAACACTAAAAACTCATTAAACTCCTTTGAAATGTGGAACATAAATACGGGACAAACGCAGTGAAAACAGTGACAGCACAAACTGGAATAAACCTTTGGTGCTTCAGACCGAACAAAAGCACCAACACAGCATTTTAAAGATCGACTGTGTAACTTTTCCCTGCTGGTCTCTATGGAAATGTTATGGATTGATTTGTTTTTTTCAAGTTTGTGCCATGAGAGAAAAAAAATAATCAGACACAGACTACAGATCTATTGTAAACAACAGAAAAGAGCTGTGTTTTTCTGATACCATTTCTTTTGGGATCTGATCTGATACTGATACTTGGCCTTGGTGTACTCACTGATACCGATACCAGTCCGATACTAGTGTGAAGAAGTTCACTCATGATACCTAATTCCTAATAAACAAAAATAAATCTTCTAAAAGGCTATTTCAAAAGAAAATCCGCAATAAAAAATAAAATTTTGAGGACTAAAATATTTGATGATTTGATGATGATGATTGGTGAAATGTTTAATAATCTTAAAGATAAGTAGTGCTGATTTAAGATGATTTAAGTGCATGAAAAAAACAGCAGTGAGGCCTGTAAAAAGACGCTCATCCTCAGAGCTCATGTATTATTATGAAGAGTAAACAAAGTCAGAGTTGTTGTTGCTGTTGTTATCGAGCTGCACTCTCCCGGTGATTTTACTAAGTTCAACGTCAACACCAAAGGCCAAATGAAGGTATCAAAGAGGAAACTCAAATGTCTTTTCTGTTTTTAGCGTGTTTTAAGAGTCTGCAGAGCCTCCACAGTCGGTGTTTAATCTGCTCTGAGCTTTAACGGCAGCAATAGTCACCGAGGTAAACGGCAGCAGCTTGAATTTACAGCTCCTCATTCAGGAAAATACAGAGTGGTATCGGATCTGTGATTTGGTCTGAGTACTCGCCGATACGATTCCTGACAAATGTGTGGTAGAAAAGTCTCTATATTGTTTTTATCCATTTTATTTCTTTATTTATTTGTACTGCCGTATTATTTTTGTTCTTATTATTTTAACTATTGCTTCTATTTGTTCAGAACATAATTCTCCTGATGTTTTAAAGTGAAATGTTTTACTTTGCTTTGTGAAGTGTTTTAGAAACTGTCTTGTTTCTAAAATGTGCTGTACAAATAAAGTTGGATTGGATATATTAAACCATAGGCTCTTAAGTCCAGTCCATGGTTTTCCAGTGGAGAGTTCTTACCAAAGAAAGGCACACAGGGTGGGTTTATTGACTTGAGTTTTGCCAAATATTTCTTAAAATGGTCCTGGCTCAGCTCCACGGCCTCCTCCAGAACTTTCTTCTTCCTCTCCGGGATCGCCTGAAAAAGAAACACATGGGTTTGGTATTTATAATTGTACATGTTTTCTTGTTTGTTTGTTTTTTTTAAATACTGCATTTTTCAAAACTATAAGGACCTTTTAAAATCCTTTAATTTTCTCAAAAATCCACTATGCGCCTTATAATCTGATGTGCCTTATGTATTACTTTTGGTTGTGGTTACTGACCTCAAACCGATTTTCTGTGGTACACGGCGCTCAAAAATCTGTCAAAATGTTTTAGTACGACTTTGGTAAACTTCGAAGCCGCTCCGCATGATGGATTGTCGGAGCGTTACAGCTGCTGTAGTGAGGAGCCTCGTGGAGTAAAACACATTCACCAAGACAAGGAGGTGACGGCGGGAGAGTTACGCCACGATCTGCTGATGGATCGTGGACGCCTGGGCTCAGGATCAGTCTCAAGAGTCGTCCGAGCGTTTACGACCATCACTGAACAGCGAGGGAGTGTATTGTTTTGTATTTTATGTGTTACGACAGAACAATGTTGAGAGTTTTCCTGTGAATGAGTTGAATAATGTTTGACTTGTCTGACTGTTTTGTTTCACTTTATGCGCCTCATAATCCGATAAATACAGTAGATGTTCTTTTAAAGGCCCCGTTCACACTAGTGTGTATGTGAGTGGTGTTGTTGTGTGTACAGTGTTCGTTCACATTAATCTGATGGAAAACGTCTCCAGAGTCTGAACGATCTGGTGCCTCCAGCTCCACGAGTTCATGTTGGTTCAGATGTGATGGGGACTGTGGTACTCCTGAAAACTCTGATACTCTGATGTAGGAGCTGGAGTCTCATCCTGATTGGACACTGTGTCACTGTGACTCCCTCCTTCTGATTCTCTGGGTTTGTGACGTCGTCATGTGACGATATTGTGGAAAACAGTTTAAACAAACCACAGACAAAGGGGAAACAGCCAAGATACAAATACTGCACAGAACAGACTCACCATCAGCAGAACACCCCTCTGTCACAGAGAGAACACCCCTCTGTCACACAGAGAGAACACCCCTCTGTCACAGAGAGAACACCCCTCTGTCACAGAGAGAACACCCCTCTGTCACAGAGAGAGAACACCCCTCTGACACAGAGAGAACACCCCTCTGTCACAGAGAGAACACCCTCTGTCACAGAGAGAACACCCCTCTGTCACAGAGAGAACACCCCTCTGTCACAGAGAGAACACCCCTCTGTCACAGAGAGAACACCCCTCTGTCACACAGAGAGAACACCCCTCTGTCACAGAGAGAACACCCCTCTGACACAGAGAGAACACCCCTCTGTCACAGAGAGAACACCCCTCTGTCACAGAGAGAACACCCCTCTGACACAGAGAGAACACCCCTCTGTCACAGACAGAACACTCAGATTCCACTGAGTCATGAACTTTAGTCTGACAGAAGCTGAACTACATCAGCGCACAAAGAGCTGTTTCTTGAGTGCTTAGTTTATGCAAACGAGTCATGTGGTTTTAAGTTTTGTTTCTATAAAACGTAAACAAATATGCTCAAAGCTGTGCGGACAGAGAAGACTTGCGGACACAGAAACAACGTGTCTGGACGCAAATTGTTTCTGATACGGTGATTCATTTAAAAAATAATAATAAAAGCACAACAAAATTAACTAGTCAGCAAACTGAATTGTCATGACATTTGTGGATTCAGAAACTCACAAGAGTCCACCTGGCTCCCGCTGCTGTACTGCCTGATTTACCAGTGGTTCTGACCACTCACAAAGCAGCACTATGGTGTGGGCGGAGCCAGAGTGAAACACCCAAAATGAACCAAAACAAACATGGCCATGACGTGACTGATTTTCTTTCTTTCTTGAATGTTTTCCGCAAAACCGTCACAGATATTTAGAAACTGTCCTGCAGTCGTCCCGTCCCTGACCGTCACCTCCTGAACGTCACGACTCAAACCACAGCTGCGCCTGTGCCGTAAAAATAAAAGGAAAATCACTTGTTTCTCTGTACCTCAAACGTGTGGTCGAGCCTGTACACGGGGACAGAGTTGATGGCGCTGACGACCTCCAAAACTCCATTGAAATTGTTGAGCTCCTGAAAAACCTGCAGAATCTCGATGATCCGAGTCATGACGGCCACGCGCTCCTCCAGGTTCATCATCTCCACGATACACCTGCAAAAAACCAAGAACTTTAAACATCCCCACGATACACCTACAACTGACAAGAACTTTATCATCAACAAATACTAGGACTGAAATAGAGCTCCAGCATTAACCCAAGCAGCAGAAATATAAGATAAGAGTATTATAGAGTATAAGAGTAGGCTGAGCGATATGAGCTTAAAAAAAAAAAAAGAATAAAATTTTCCCCATATTGATCGACCTTAATTTTCGATTCGATCTTGTTCAGTCTTAATAAAAACATAGACATACTTCAGGCATAAAGAGCAGGGGGTCAGGATCACCAAGTGCTTTTTCCTAAACAAGAGCGTAAACCTCGTCAGCTCCACGCTCTCTCTCTACCACATGATCGGCTGTTGACCTGACGATTAAAATGCACTCGCTTTTGTGATGGAAAATTATATTGTGTAAAGATTTCTCTCAGTTTGTCTTTGTGTAAATGAATGTGATTTCTACCTGAGACCCAGAGCAGTCATTAACGCGTGTAAAGGATCAGCAGACACAAGTATCTCCACACCCCTCAGGAAACTCTTTGTCGTCTTATTTGTCCTTAAATGTAAGTTAAATTAAGCCTGTGAAACAAGTGTCACTTTGCTTTGATATGTATGTTACTGTATTTTTGTATAATACTCAGATGCTGTGGGGGAGAGACTCGGGTCTAATGTGGTGGGGACACACTGCTGGAGAGGAGAGGCTGTTGGTCTGTGGTCAGGGCAGGTCTAAGCTCTGTCCATATCTGCTGTAACAAGAACAATAAACCTTGGTCTGTATTACAAAAACTCATCGGGCTTCACAAATGGATTCATTACTTATCGTCAAGAGATATATAATTTTTTCCACAACACCTTATCGTCGAGATTGACCACAGTACAGATCATGATATATCGCTTTTATGATTTTTGGCGCAGCGTATAAGAGTATAGAGTATAAAGAGTATAGAGTATAAAGAGCATATAGAGTATAAAGTGTATAGAGTATAAAGAGTATATAGAGTATAAAGAGTATAGAGTATAAAGAGTATAGAGTATGAAGAGCACAGAGTATAAAGAGTATAGAGTATAAAGAGTATATAGAGTATAAAGAGTATAAAGAGTATAAAGAGTATATAGAGTATAAAGTGTATAGAGTATAAAGAGCATAGAGTATAAAGTGTAAGAGTATATAGAGTATAAAGAGTATAGAGTATAAGAGTATAGAGTATATAGAGTATAGAGTATAAAGAGTATAGAGTATAAAGAGTATATAGAGTATAAAGAGTATAGAGTATAAAGAGTATCTAGAGTAGTATCCTGCTGCAAAGGTTCCAAATGTAACTAGAGTTCTCTGAACTCACTTCTCAAACCACAGCGTGAGGTTGGTGGTGTGGCGGATCATTCGGAGCAGATTCGGAGAGTTCTTCTCTTTGTCTTCTTTGGTCCAAACGCTGCCGACCAGTTCTGAGGGACGCACGGCTCTGAGGAGAAGAAGAGGAGGATGTGAGTTTAAGTGATAATGAGAAGAATAACTCACACTCAGCACACAAACATGTTCTATGTTCTAGTAACTGGAAGAGTTGTGGGTATATCAACACTACAAAATACAAAATATGCCAGTCTTTCTGAAGGTGGTCAGGACTTGGACGGGACCCGGCTGGAAATATCATGTGCTACTGTGGGGCAGCATTGGTGTATAATGGAACCTGTTGTTGTGTCCTTAAGCAGTACACTTCACCCTCATTCCCTTCTATAACTGCAGTGTGAGTGTTTGTGTGTTTGTGGTCGGACGGGCAGAAGGCGTACAGAACCTTTCGATTAACACTTGATGTAAAACACAAACTGTTTTCTCTCGGGGTTAAAGCTCATGTTCCCGCAGAGTCCGGCCGCAGTTTCTCCCCTCACCTGTAGAGCTCAGACTCGAGCAGGGTGAGCTGGCGTGCGATCTCGATGGGGTGCAGCGTGAGCAGGTCGAAGGCGTCGCTCTGGCCGGCGCGGCACAGGTGCCACTCGATGGGAGGGGGCGGGCTCTCGAACGTGATGTTGTGGCTCACGCCGTTGGACTGAGTCTGCAACTTCCTCTTGATGATTTTATTAATGGACTCCACCCACTTCCTCATGGACTTCCCTACAGGAAATAAATAAAAATAAATAAATAAAAACATTTATATTGAGTTTGATGTGATGAAACAAGAGAGATTTGTGTAATTACATCAGAATTTTACAAAAGGAAATGTATGACTACATTAAGAAGAAAAAATGCCTAAAATTATCTGAGGAAAAAAACAAAAACCTAGATTCCCAACAAAAGGACCAGGTCTAATGTAAAGAAAACCAGGACTTAGCTAGATCTGAACCAGGACTAAAACAGGACTAAACAAGAACCCCAGACCATAAACCTCAAATCTTAACTAGTGAAAAATCATTAGGGATTGGACCAGACCTAAAGCAGGTCCAAACTAGGACTAAAGCAGGACTAAAAACTACCCCCGGACCAGGACTAAACCAGGATTTAACCAGTGCTAAGTGAGAACTTAACCAGGTCTAAACCAGGACTAAACCAGGACTAAACTAGGACTAAACCAAGACTCCAACGAGATCCTAAACTACGGGCTCAGGTAGGACCAAAACTGGGAATTGAACAAGGACTAAACTGGTTTAAAACCAGTTCAAAACCAAGTCAAAACCAGGACTAAACCAGGACTAAACCAAGTCTAAACCAGGTCAATACCAAGTCTACACCAGGACTAAACCAGGACTAAACCAGGTCTAAACTAGGTCTAAAACCAGGTCTAAACCAGGTCTAAAACATGTCTAAACCAGGTCTAAACCAGGACTAAACCCAGGTCCACAAAAACAGACCTCTGAGTTGTATTTTGCTGGTGATGTACT
The DNA here is from genome assembly GCF_026225935.1 of Boleophthalmus pectinirostris. Taxonomy (NCBI): domain Eukaryota; kingdom Metazoa; phylum Chordata; class Actinopteri; order Gobiiformes; family Gobiidae; genus Boleophthalmus; species Boleophthalmus pectinirostris. The sequence continues at coordinate 1,277,849 of NW_026570971.1, read as the reverse complement.
CCTCGAGTCGGCTCCGAAGCTCCGGATCGTTTTCAAAATCGTAAAAATGATGTTCCACCCACTGTCGGAAAACATTCAGGACTCTGCCACAAACAACACACAAAAAAAAACCAAAAACAGAATTCACTTAAATTTTTAATCTCAATTTGTCATTTCCCACGCATTTGCACAATTTCTTAACATAACATGCTCCACTTTTAAATAACTTGTTTTATGGTTGTTTAAAACCTTCGTGCCAAGATTAGAACGCAACAAATCTCTGCTCTCGTTAGACTTTTCCACGTTTTTATCCTGAAGTGAACTTTTAAGAGGACACTTGGTTTAATCGAGTCAAAATAAACCGTAAATCTTTCACGAGACCACCCAAGAGTTTCCACGGACTTTGGGAATACGAGCTGGAGAAATATTTCTGAAGAATTCTCTATTACTACTGAGTTTTGGGGTTTTTTGGCTTGAAATGAGTCGATGAGGTAACTGGACAAAGTAATAAATACAAAAGAGTCAAAACACAGCGCCCCCTACCTGCAATTCTCTTTATATTGGGGACGCAACTCAGGATTTTAGCAGTCGATTAGTCAAACGATAATTTTTACTGTACTTCTTAATGTTTTTATTGTTATATTTTGACATTGTGCTTTAATAATGCCACAGTTTTTTTTGTTATAGATATTTTGGAATGTGTTTTATTTATTCAGGTCTGTAATGTCCAGTAAACGATTACGATTATTTGAAGAGTATTATTATTATAGATTATTCGATTAATCGTCTCAGTCTTATTTTTTATAATGACTAAATAACTCTGTGTTTGCTTTTATTGTATCGGAGACTTTTAATCTCTTAATGGATTATGTTTACATTAGAGATCGACTGATTCAGGATTATTCCAAGGCCGATATCGATAAACTCAGTGGATATTTTTGGTCCGATATATAGATTTTGCAGATTTTGATTATTCTCCTCCATTATCTAATTTCTGCTCACAAACCTTTTACAAACCTGTGTGCTCACGTTGTCTCTTTGCACTTAAGTGTTCAAATAAAAAGCTTTGTGTGTGTTCTTTAAATAAAACATAAAACCTGCGCTTGAGTTTTAAAGCTGAGAGTCGATAAAAAGGACAAATGTATTAAAACTGATAAATCTCTAGTTCACATAGAGACACTTCTGTTGTGTCTTTTCACCTTTCGAACTTGCCGAGAACAGATTTAGACTGCATTCTGATTCAGTGAGTCGTTTATACAAGAGTCTGTATCCGAGTCTATATCAGAGTCTAAATGTAGTACCTGAATAAGAGTAAATATTGTGTACTTGTCTATACTGTACACTTGTGTAAATAAAATACTTGTGTTGTACCTGAATAAGAGTATATATAGTACACTTGTATAAAAAGTAGTGATGTAAAAATAACCAAAATATTGTGATATCGTATCATCGAGTCTCATAATAATATTGTGGGATGTCACAGTAAATCGAATTACAAGTTCCTTTGCTTAAATGCATGTTTTTTTTATAGAAGCAACAGTTTATAAACATAAGGAACTACATTTCCCATGATCCATTTCAGTGCAGACAACATGAAGAAATATATTTTTTACTTGAATTCTTAGGATTATGGCAGCAATAATTCACACCAAAATCTTTTCAAGGTATTTTAAAAGCAAAAAAAAAGTCCTATTTACAATTATACCAGCCTCTTCAAAATATCTCAATAAAAATCTTACCGAGAGATTTGGATATCGTTACAGCCCTAATATATAGTATACTTGTGTAGTACCTGAATAAGAGTATATATAGTATACTTGTGTAGTACCTGAATAAGAGTATATATAGTATACTTGTGTAGTACCTGAATAAGAGTATATATAGTATACTTGTGTAGTACCTGAATAAGAGTATATATAGTATACTTGTGTAGTACCTGAATAAGAGTATATATAGTATACTTGTGTAGTACCTGAATAAGAGTATATATAGTATACTTGTGTAGTACCTGAATAAGAGTATATATAGTATACTTGTGTAGTACTGAATAAGTAGTATATAGTATACTTGTGTAGTACCTGAATAAGAGTATATATAGTATACTTGTGTAGTACCTGAATAAGAGTATATATAGTATACTTGTGTAGTACCTGAATAAGAGTATATATAGTATACTTGTGTAGTACCTGAGCTGTACTGGTTGTACATATTCCTTCCTGAATCTCTGCAGTTCCGCGGCCATGGGCTGGTCTCCGTTCCACAGAGCCTGTCGGTCCTCCTCTGTCGGCTCCGGCTCTGGAATCTCAATCCTGAGACGAAAACAAACGATTCAAAATACACGTGGAAGGTATTTAACATTACATTTTCACAGGTGTAAAAAAATACACGTGGAGGGTTTGTCATGATTACACACTTTAAAAAGGCAGAAATAATGCTGTACAAAAGATCAAACCCTTTTCTAAAAGTGAAATATTGTTTAAAAAAAACATAGAGCAGCACTCAATTAGAATTTAACCAGGACTAAACCAGGTCTAAGCCAGGACTAAACCAAGACCCTAAACTACAGGCTCAGATAGGACAAAAACACTGGGGATTGAACAAGGACTAGACCAGGACTAGACCAGGACTAGACCAGGACTAGACCAGGACTAGACCAGGACTAGACCAGGACTAAACCAGGACTAACCAGGAACAGTGGCAAGAAATATTTTAATGAAACACCTTGTCAGTTAATTAGTGGCAATAACAAGTCATAAAAAAATCTAATTTCACTCTCTGCAGTTCAAATTCATTGTAAAATAAAAATGTCCCCACAAGAAAATAAGAATAAAGTGAAACAGGTAAATGTAAAGCGTGTACCTGTCTATTAGAAGAGTGAGGAGCTCCTGTGGTTTACAGAAGGACCGGTACGTGGTGAGAAAGGTCCGCACGAAGTTTGGGTCTAAAGAAAAAAACAGCAAAAAAATAATAATGAGACAAAATAAGAAAGTTAAGGCATAAAGAGTACCTGTAAAAACAAGTTATTTATGGCAATGTTTCTTGAATTTGACACAAAAATTCTTGAACATTATTACAAGTTCAGTGTTCTGATTCTTCACACTAAAATCCCTATTTATTTTATATTAAACACTCTTTAAATTACTAAATTGTATACAAAACAGAAGCAAATTATCAAACATGCATAATATAACTGCCTAAAATGAGATGAGATTTTCTGTTTGTTAAAATAAACTATTTTTTAAAAGTCCTGTATCTCATTAAACTGATTCTTGGGAGATTTGAGTCATGTTCTAACGTTTCCTCCTCAAAAACAGAGCTGCAGTTGTGTTTTGTTTCATTCACACATGTTTGAGTAACTCTGCATTATTATTTTATTTTATTTGACCTTTATTTAACCAAGATCGTCCCGCTGAGATTTAGAATCTCTTTGTCAGGCGACTCCTGGCCCCACAGAAGACCCCCCTGTACATGTTCAGTGTACGGATGTGCAAAAATATCTAAATATCGATATATCGTATCGTTTAATGTGATGATCCAATATCAATATCAGAAGTGGGACCAAGTCGTTGTTTTGCAAATTTCAAGTAAGTCACTGACCTTCACGTCAAAGTCGAGTCCCAAGTCTTAGTCCATTTTATCAAGTCAAGTCTCAAGTCCCAAAAATAGTGACTCAAGTCTGACTCGAGTCCAAGTCCCACCTCTGATCGACATCGTGGGCTGCTGGATCGCCAAGAGGATTTTTTGGTATATTTACTACAGTTTTGTTGCTTGTTCAGTAGGAGGAAACTCATTTATGCGACACATTGAATAAATGTTTGTGTTTCTTATGAACTTTGCACAAGAAGTGATTTAACAAAGACTTTTAGTATCACAGACATGATTTAGACTTTATTTTTTACTGAACCGCATCGAATTGATTTGAAATATATCGAAAGTGCACTGTATCGAGGTCTGTATCGTATCGGTAACTTCTGAATGATACCAGCTCTAGTTCAGTGATAGGACAAACCAGAGCACACAGAAGAAACCTACACAGGCACAGGAAGAACATGCAAACTGCACAGCGAAAGGTCCACAATCAAACCCAAGACCTTCTCAGAGCGAGGCGAGAGCTCTACCCGCTCTGCCACCGTGCCACCGTTACTCTGTCTACATCTCCAGAGCTCTAAACGCTCTGTTCCACCTCGTGATGTCATGAGGTGGTAGTTTTCAAGTGAACAGCTCCTTTTAGCTTTAGTTCAGTCGAGATTTACAATTCCAAAGTTGAAGAGCTCAGGGTAAATGTGCAGGTTTGCGCGTTTAAACGTGTGAATGAAACAAAACACAACTCCAGGTGTGTGTGTGACGAGGAAACCGCATTAAAACACACATCAGAGATCAGTGTGACACGGGCCTTGAGTGTGACACGGGCCTTGAGTGTGACACGGGCCTTGAGTGTGACACGGGCCTTGAGTGTGACACGGGCCTTGAGTGTGACACGGGCCTTTAGGTTCTACGAGGCGACGGCTGCTGTGATTTTGTCCCATACAAAAATAAATTGCATCGGGGGGAAAAAAAAAAAAAGTTTCAGAGCAGTAACTTCATTGCAAACACCAAACTTCCAGGGAACAATCATGTCCTCATTAAGAAGTGAACTGAGTGAGTGTTTAGCTCCAGTCAAATGAAGCTCACAGAGGCCAGCAGTTACAGGAGGGGAGTTAGCGCCAGGTCCATATCAGGAACAGGAATTTTTTTATAGACAAAATAGAAAAAGAAAACACCAGGATCTGAAAATTGTTAATAAAGTTTGTTTGTCTTCTCTGTCGTCGCCTCCGCCTCCCTGATTTTGTTCGCTCGTGTCTCATTCACTCCTCACCATCGCCGTCAAAGCTGAAAGTTGGTGCCAGTGAAAAACTTCTAGTGCCACAAAACTTTTCCACCATTTACAGACAAAACCAACAGCAGCACATCCTCATGTTCCACTGAGTCGTGTCCTTTAGCCCGAAAGATGCTGAACCGCATGAAGCGGCTCTTTGAGTGGCGCAAGGAGTGTGCTGTTTATGCAAATGAGCCATGAACTTTTAAGTTTAGTTTCTGTAAAAACACTGTAAACACGTGTGGCGAAACTGAATTAAACACATGATTATGTCAAACGGCTGATGTGACTCTAGAGTTGTTGTGCTTTAAATGTTGTAAAGTTTAGTCATGTAAAGTTTATTTATGTAGAAGATTTTAATTAATAATCTGCTGCAGTGTCACTTGTTCAACAGTGTTTGAATCGTTGGGTTTGATCTGCAGTGGATTGTGGGATTAAACCTCAGATCCTGACGCTGGAACATGGATCTGTTAAAATAATGAACCTCCTGAGTTTCTTCTGCTGAAGGAGCTCATGGTTCTGGTTCTGGTCTGGAGAACAGAGTTAATGCAAAGATGAGCTTGTGTTGAGTTGTTTTATTTATGAATGAAAAGAAGGAAATATGTTTTATTTCTTTTATTTTACAGTTAAATGATTATTTATGTAATTAGGGTTTTTGTAATCTTAAATGTTCCTGTATGAACTGTCGACCTCTTACACTTCAATTAAAAAAGACATTGTGGAATTTGGCAGATTTGTTTTTGAAGTTTTATTATTTAGTATTTATTATTTTTTCTTGTACAGATATCGATATATATCGTATATCGAGATATAACAAAATATATCGAGATATATTTTTTGATCCATGTTGCCCAGACCTATTGATTATGAAGACTGTCAAAATCTCGTTTTGTGGAAATCTCGTCCCGCCCCAGTAACACCGTAAAACCAAACGACTCTCTGAGTGCAGCACCTGTCGGCGTTCTTACCTGCGTACATGTGGTAGGTGAGCCTCTCGATCAGTTTGACCACCGTCCCCGCCTTGATGATGGGGATCCCAGTTTTGCTCTGGACTTTATCTTCAAACACGATATTTTCCTCGCTGTCCTGTACCGCGAACATATAAATCTCTGGCGAGGGCAGCCTGAGAGGGTGGGCCTGCTCCTCGTGCTGCAGCACCGTGTCCAGCATCCGGTCTAACGTAGATCGATACTGTAAGGTCACCAGCGCCGCCATCCACGCCGCCTTCTCCTCCGCCGTCCGCGCACAAAACACCGCGCAGTTTTCGTCCTTCCCGACCAGTTCGAACGCGTGCTTAAGCTCCGTCGTGTCCTCCCTGTCTACAATTCGGATTTTTCGTAACACAAATTTCTCCTTGAGTCGGTATTCGGCGCCGCTTCCCGACCCAGGCAGCCGCGAGCTCTGGTTGGCCTTGCAGCTGATCATGAGGCCGTCGAACAGGAAGTTGTGGCGTTCGTGTTTGGCGCCGGCGCGGATCAGGGCCCCCTCCAGGATGAACTCGCTGCAGCACTGGCCGATGTCTTTGCCCTCCCAGCCGTCGATGCTCTTCTGGATCTCGTTCATGCGTTTGATGGCGAGCTGTTTGGAGCGCACCTGACGACTGTACAGGCGATACATGGGCTCCCTGAAAGAAGAGAAGAAGAAAAGAAGAAGAAGAAGAGGAAGAGGGATCAGTCATTTATTTATTTAATGTGTTTTTACTGTTATGGATGTGAGAATGTGTTTGTATTTATTCATTTTTACTGCTGCGGTTTTGATCTATCGAGGTTTCGTTGTGTTTTTCTCACTAAAGCTTTAAAACGGCTGTTGTTCTGGAACGACTGACCTTTTTTCTACGTCTCAAAAGGACATTTCTTCATTAAACAAGAGACTTGAGACTGTATTCTTATAACAACAGAACAGTGCTCCAGGTTTTTGTCATTATGTTTTTGTATTTATTTGTTTGTTTCTCTAAACTTGAAAAACTGAATAAATAAAAAGTATTAAAAAAAACATTTAAAAAAAACAGCTGTTGTTCAGTGGTCAAATGTGTCACCTGATCCAGTCTCGTTGTGCAGGTGGATCTGGTTGCAACCAACTTTTTGTAATTCTCTTTTTAGATGCAGTTAGAACAATTTTTGTCAGATACATGTCGTCCTTCCTTACTACATCTGATATATCTCCCAATTACATCACAGGATTATAGTTTTGAACATTCTAAATCCTGTCAGTGCATTTACTGTCGTCTCTTTTAAACAAAAGACTTAGATGTTCACAAATAATCAGAACAGCCTCATGAGAACTGAACAGAACACTGGAGCCAAGGGAAAGAGATACTAAAATTCCATGCGACTGCTAAAATGAGCAGGTCTCTGGCATTTTTGTTTTGTACAAGAACTCAGCAAAGGAAAAAGGTTGGAGACCCCTGTACTAAATGGACTCTTGTGAGCTTTAAGCCACGTTCTGATGTTGTTCCGTCCTCAAAAACAGAGCTGGAGTTGTGTTTCGTTAGCTCCTGGTCTGTGTGTGCCGAGGAAACAACATGAAAACGCCTGTGCTATGTTGTTTCTGTTTTAAAGTACAGACCCGGGTTTGCGTCGCGGTTGGTGTTTGGCGTAGATTCGGTCCACGCTGCACTGCAGGTTCAGGAGCGCGGTGATGGCCTGTTTCAGACACTCGCGGTCGTCCTCGTCCTCACTGCGCTCCTGGAGTTGCTGCAAAAACGCAATAAAAGAAAATAAATAAAAACATACTTATAAATTCTGAGCTTAAAATGCAAAAACCAGAGTGTGACGTATGATCCGTACCTGTAGAAGCTCAAAGTAGTGCATGCAGTGATAGACGGGGACCATCATGAGCTGAGGGAGGACGTACTGCACGGCCTCTTTAAACCCCTCCGCCACAGACTGAAACACACACAAAACACTCAATAATGTACAATAAAATACAATAAAATACAATAAAATACAATACAAAAAGAGATGTAACTATATCGGAAATCTCTTGGTACGATATTTTCATGATCAAAATCTCGAGAATGGAAAGTAATTTGTTTCATCAGATTTTGAATTCGAACGCCCATTGAATTTTTTTAACTCTGAAAAAACACGTTTGCTTTATTTTTATTTTGGATGTCAGCTGATTGTGAAGTGAAAATTATTACACTGATAAAAAATTCACCTTTTAAATATTCAGCACAAATATTTTCAAGACCTCGAGTCAAAATTCCGAGTGGAAAATTCACAGTGGAAAAAATTTTCAGGGAAGAGCCAAGATGCAAAGGCAGAAGCAATGATTAAATGATATGATTAGAATTCAGAATAAAAATAATTCAAACATCTTTTTTTACAGTGATTTAAAATTCTAAATCTGATGGAACTAATTATATTTGTGCCACAAGATCTAGTGAGACAAAATTGACGTGAGTTTACGCACACACGAGAAAAATGATCTCGCATTTTTTTTCTCCATCTGTTTAATTTTGGATTTGACAAAAAAGGGTAAAAGTACATTTACATTAAACCAGAACTTAACCAGGACTAAAAACTAAACTAAACCAGCACTTACAAAGGAAACTAAAACAGGACTAAACTAGAACTTAACCAGGACTCATGGGGAGACAGAAATAGGACTAAACCAGGACTAAAGCAGGACTAAAGCAGGGACTAAAGCAGGGACTAAACCAGGACTACACCAGAACTTATGAGGAGACAAAAACAGGACTAAAACAGGACTTAACCAGAACTCATGAGGACGACTAAAACAGGACTAAACCAGTACTAAACTAGGACTAAATCAGGACTCACAGAGGAAACTAAAACAGAATTAAATAAGAACTTAACCAAGACTCATAAAGAGACTAAAACAAGACTAAAATAGGATTAAACCAGGAGTGAACCAGGATTAAACCAAGACTAAACCAGGACTCAGAGAAAATTAAACAGGACTAAACCAGAACTTCACCAGGACTCATGAGGAGACTAACATAAGACCGAACCAGGACTAAACCGAGACTAAACCAGGACTCACAAAGGAAAACTAAAACACGACTGAACCAGAACTTAACCAGGATTTATAAGGAGACTAAATCAGAACTAAACCAGGACTAAACCAGATAAAAGTACATTTCATAAGATGTTGTAGTTTTAATTAGCAGCAAAATAAAATAAAATAAATCAAAATGGACCAAAACTGAACTGAGCTGCACTTTTTTTTTATAATAAATTAGATAAAAATCTCGTCGGGTCTCGTTCTCGTGGACTAAAACTCGTATCTCGTCTCATCTTGTGGAAATTGCATCACTCAGTTCGATATTTATTGCAATATTTTGTGGAGCAGACTGAGCAGAAACGCAGCAAAGGATCATGGTCTATGTAGTTCCCTGTGTTTTTTTATCTCCAGAGTGTTTGTGACGTGGAAACGACAGCAGGACGGGTCAGAGAAAAGTGAAATGTTGTGGCTTTAACACGTGTCGCTCTGAAACACAAAAGTGTCCGTCTCCCGGGTGACGAGGGAGAATCAGATCAGACAAAAGGCGAGACCACCGCGACGAAGAGGAAACCGGAGACGACTCGGTCACGGTTTAAAACTCCTGCTCCCCCCGACACAAGAGGCTCCGATCAATACAGAGAACTCAGACTGGACCAGGACTGGACCAGGACTGGACCAGGACTGGACCAGGACTAAACCAGGACTGAACCAGGACTGAACCAGGACTGAACCAGGACTAAAACTGAACCAGGACTCAACCAGGACTCAACCAGGACTCAATCAGGACTGAAACAGGTCTGAACCAAGACTAAAACAGGAATAAATCAGGACTAAATCGGGACTAAAACAGGACTAAAACCAGGACTAAAAAACAGGATTCACAAAGAAGGTTAAATCAGGATGAAACCAGAACCTAACCAGGTCTTAACCAGAACTAAAACAGGATTAAACCAGGATTAAACTGGGATTAAACCAAGACTAAAGCAGGACTAAACTGGGACTGAACTCGGGAGCAGTGAGACCTTTAACTCGCAGTTAAACCAGCACAAAACAGCACAAAATTAAACGTAATTGGAACAAATTAGGAAATAAAAGACAAGGACTAAACCAGGACTAAATCAGGAGTAAACCAGGACTAAAGGGGGAGGAGGGCGGGAGAGGGACTTTTTGAGCAGACAGGGAGGGGGGTCGGGGGGTGGGGGGGTGATGGACTGAACGATGACCTAAGTTTAGATCATGTTTTTGGTGCGTCAGCGTCCTCAGAGAAAAGAGGAGAGAGGAGGAGAGGAGAGGAAAGAGGAGAGAGGAGGGGGGACAAGAGAAGAGAGGAGAGAGGAGAGTTGAGGAGAGGAAAGAGGAGAGGAGAGAGGAGAGGAGAGGAAAGGGGAGAGAGGAGAGGAGAGGAGAGGAGAGAGAGAGAGAGAGAGGAGAGGAGAGAGAGGAGAGAGAGGAGAGAGGAGAGAGAGGAGAGAGAGGAGAGAGAGAGAGAGAGAGGAGAGAGAGAGGAGAGAGGAGAGAGAGAGAGAGAGGAGAGAGAGAGGAGAGGAGAGGAGAGGAAAGAGGAGAGAGGAGAGTTGAGGAGAGAGAGAGAGAGAGAGAGGAGAGGAGAGAGAGAGAGAGAGAGGAGAGGAGAGAGAGAGGAGAGAGGAGAGGAGAGAGGAGAGAGGAGAGAGAGAGGAGAGGAGAGAGGAGGGGGGACAAGAGAAGAGAGGAGGAGAGGAGAGGAAACTGTGGTGTCCAACGGAGCTGATGGGGCCGTAAATATCATGACAACAAAGCGACACATGGACCAAACCAGGACTAAACCAGGACTAAACCAGGACCAAACCGGGTCTAAACCAGGACTGAACCAGGACTGAACCGGGACTGAACCAGGACTGAACCAGGACTAAACCAGACTGTGGGCTCCTCTTAGCTGCACATCACACTAGAGCAGAGTTTTTTTTTTTAATTTGGACCAATTTGAGGATTATTTTTCCTGTTACAGATATTGAGATATATTTCGTATAAATCAAGATTTAGCTAAAATATATCAGGATGTATTTTTGCTCCGTGCCGCCCGGCCCTTCTTCAGAGGAGCCAGAGCAGCTTCAGAGCCGTGTAAATGTCCTTATATGATCCGCGCGGAGCAGAGCTGTCTGAGACGTGATTAAATTAGCGTCGGCCATAAACAAATACGAGAGGAGGAAAGTGCGAGTGTCTGCAGCTCTGCACACGCTGACGATTCACAACACGTCTGGAACAAAACAACCGAGAAAAAACGAGAAACTGGACGGGAGACGCACGGTTCAATCTCTCCGTCTCAAATTTACATTTTTAATCGTTCAGTTTGTTCAAAAAGACAAATCTGATGCACTGAGGGTTTGAAAAAAATATCAAAAATCAAATATGAATCAAAACTAAAGCTAATATCAAAATTACAAACTCATTAGAGGACCAGGACTAAACCAAGACTAAACCAAGACTAAACCAGGACTAAACCAAGACTAAACCAAGACTAAACTAAGACAAAACCAGGACAAAACCAGGACCAGGACTAAACCAGGACTAAACCAGGACCAGGACAAAACCAGGACAAAACCAGGACTAAACCAGGACTAAACCAGGACAAAACCAGGTCTAAACCAGGACCAGGACAAGACCAGGACTAAACCAGGTCTAAACCAGGACCAGGACAAGACCAGGACAAAACCAGGACAAAACCAGGACAAAACCAGGACCAAACCAGGACTAAACCAGAACCAAACCAGGACCAGGACTAAACCTTAACCAGGACTAAACTAGGATCAGAACTAAGCCAGGATCCGGACTAAACCAGAACTAAACGAAGACCAGGACTAAACCACTACCAAATAAGACCAGGACCAAAGAGGATCAGGACTAAACCAGGACCAGGACTAAACCAGGATTAAACCAGGATTAAACCAGAACCACAGAAGACCAGGACCAAAGAGGATCAGGACTAAACCAGAACCAGGACCAGGACTAAACCAGGACTAAACCAGGACCAAAGAGGATCAGAACTAAACCAGGGCTGAGGACTAAACCAGGTTCACATTAAAACCGGCAGGAATTACACTGTTTAAGTGACGTAAATGTAAAAGTTTGTTTGTTTTAACTTCAGGTTAAGGTCAAAATAGTTCAGATTTAAACTTTTTTTTTTTTTTTTTTACAGTATTTGACAGATTTACAGTCACATTTTTGATCACTTCAGATTTTTGGAAACCTACAGGAGAATAATGATCGTATTTCAACATTTTCAGCGTTCTAAACTACAGGGTTCGTGTTTGAAGGACAGTTTTATTCATTATAATAAAAAAGTTTGACCCGAGTCTGTGTTCGTGTTCCTCACCTGAAAGTAGAGTCCGACTGTGGGCCGGGACATCAGGTTGTTGAAGTGTTCGTGAAAGTCTTTACTGAGGATGTCCTGGGATAAGGTCTCGTACGGGTCGAACGCCTGCTCCTAAAAACACAAAAAAACAAACAGACGTCGCTGATCAAAGTCAAAGTCTGCTGCTCATCTGGTCCCTCAGACGACTCGGTTTAAGAAGAATGTGACTGAGCTCGGCTGACGCTCCCACAAACACCGGCATTTCTAAGTTCACACTCTTGAATGTCAGACACTTCTTCTTTGTACTTTTTATTAAATATAAGTCAAATCATAAATGTTGAACCTAAATCACCAATAAAATTTTGAAAAAGTAAAAGTAAGAACAACAATTTGACAAATGATTATGAATCCGTGGATCATTCGTTCATTCGTTTTTCAAAATAAAACCAAAAATAAGAAATTGAAAAAAAAAAAAAACTAATTTCTTCATTATTTGTCTCCAAAACCAAAATGAAAAAAATAGATAATGATTCGTTTTTTAAGTTTTCAATTTTGTGTTTAAATTAAAAATGGAAAAAAACGGATAAATGCCGTTTCCCGTTTCTGAAACAAGACTAAAACAGGTGCTGGTTTAGGACTGAGACCAGGACGAGGACCGAGACCAGACCAGGACCAGACCAGGTTTAGTCCTATTTTAGTCCTGGTTCAGTCCGGCCTCGCAGTTTAAGTCACGGAAACGGGAAACATGACATTACATTATTGTTATTATTATTTGTATACTTTATTATTTTATATTTTTTAATATAATTTATGATTATGATTTACCTCGGCCAGGTCTTCGAAGCAGCTCCCGACCAGAGGGTGTGGGCTCCCGTCGGCCGTCATCTCCACAGCGTCCTCGATCAGACCCAGCAGCTTCACCGTGAGCTCGTGGATGTCCAGGATGTTACTGAAGATCACCTCCACGTCCTGAGACACACACACGACGCAGGAGTCAAAACGACAGCGCCGACATTTACGGTATTATTTTATATATTTATACATAATGACTGTATAAAGACGTGGACTAAGGGAGTGTGTGAGCTCCGGAATGTGCAGAACGTTTAAAGTTTTATTTGAACACTTACAGACTATAAGACGTACTTAAAAATAATTTAATTTTCTCAAAAATCAGCAGTGCTCCTGATAATCCGGTGTATTCTGGCTGTGCTTACTGACCTCAAACCATTTTTATGTGATACACGGTGCTAAAAAATCTCTCAAAATGTTTTACTATGACTTCGGTAAACTGCGAGTCCGCTCCGCTTGATGGATTGTCAGAGTAATCCACATTCACCGAGACAGGGAGGCGACGCTGGGCGAGTTACGCCGCGATCTGCCGATGGATCATGGACGCCCGGGCTCAGGATCTCAAGTGTCGTCTGTAGGGCTGGGTATCATTAAGAAGTTTAGTATCACAGATACTAAAAGTGATTTAGCCTTTATTTTTTATTGAACTGTATAGAATCAATTTGAAATATATCATATCAAATCGAAAGTGCACTGTATCGAGGTATGTATTGTATCGTGGCCTGTGTATCGAGGTATGTATTGTATCGTGGCCTGTGTATCGAGGTATGTATCGTATCGGCAACTTCTTAATGATACCCAGCCCTAATCAAAACAGTGAAAATGTCAAATGTGTCGCATAAATGAGTTTCCTTTCACTCCACAAGCCACAAAACTGTAGCACTGTAACAAAATAATTTTGTAAAACACATGTAAAAATACACTTGCTGATATATCGATACAATAGCCCACAATATCGATACTGTATCATCACATTAAACGATACGATATATCGATATTCCGATATTTTTGCACACCCCTAGTCGTCTGAGCTTTCACGAAGGAACGAACCGTCCCTGAAGTAACAGCGACGAGACTGACTCCGATAACGTCGGGATCGATCCGGCCTCGATGGCGAAATCAGCCGACTCTTAAAGTCAGACACTGAAGATGAAGAATTTGATGGATTTGTGGAAGAGGAATGAACTGAAAAAGTGAGTGTGTTGTTTTGAATTTGATGTGTTATAACTAAACAATGTTGAGAGTTTTTGTGAATGAGTTGAATAAAGTTTGACTTGTCTGACTGTTTTGTTTCGCTTGATGCTTCTTATGATCCAGTGCGCCTTATAGTCCGAAAAATACAGTTCAGTCGTCCCTCATTATAACCTGGTTCACCTTTCGCAGCCTCACTGTTTTGTGGATTTTTTTTACTGCAATTTCGCATGCTTTTTTTATTTTAATTTTTAACAGCGTATGATCGTGCATTGTGTTCCTCCTCCTGTGTCCTGATTGGCTGTAGACCACTGTCAATCAATCTCCTCCGTGCCGTGTCTCCTGTACACTTCAGAATGTGTTCAGTTTGACAAATGTACATAAATGTTGGATCTGTATCAGTGTGACTATGAAGAGTTGTATGTTTGTTGAGTTTTCTCCACGACAAAACCCACAATGTCGACGAAACGTTCTGCAGTGACAAAGTCTCCTGCGCTCGAACCCAAAAGTCAGAGGAACATGTAACCATCTCACAAACAGGTGGACGTCTGGACACGCTGAAGGAAGAGAGAAGTTACACGACTGTAAAATTTATCTTCGGTTCCTTACATAAAGAAGGAAAATAACAAAAGGACGACAGCAGCAATAAGTTTTAAGAAGGATGCAAAAAAGATTGTAACTGTTCTGCGTAGGGATGGGCATGATTAGTTGATTAGTTGATTAATCGATAATTGATCATTGAGAATTTCATCAATTACGTTCATTTTAATGGACAAACCGAATGTATGTTTCTGTGTGTATCGTGACCAAACAGGTGTGTACATGTGTCTCTGCATCAGAAGGAGCGAGACACAAACAGTGGGTCAGTCTGTAACGAACCGAAGCACAAATGTGGATTTAACCAGGATTTGTACAAGAAATTCCACACTTTCCGTTGCGTTGGGACAAGTGTGAGTCCATGTGCACAGTGGATAAAGCAGCACATATGTTTCTGTGTCCAGTGGGAAAAAGTTTTTCCAGGTGAGAGTCGCTCAATGTGGATGACGAGGCCCCGCCCCCCTCCCCCCGTACGCTGTCCTGGTTTTGACAAACACAAATCTGGTCACACTGACCTGTATTCACCTGAGTCATGTCTTTTAATCCAACACAAGTTGAACCACATCAGCGACACAAGAGCTGGAGTTTTATCTTCACTTAGTTTATGTAAATTAGTGATGTGGTTTTAAGTTTTGTTTCTGTGAGATTTGAACAAAACTGAATTAAACACATTATAATGTCAAACAGCTGATGTGGATCTAGAGTCGTTATGTTTATATGTCGTAAAGTTGAATTTATTTATGCAGATTAGTGCAGATAGTAATAATAATGATGATCATTTTAATATAAAAACCTTAATGATTAATCAATAATCGATCGTTAATTCTCCCGACGATCGATTAAGAAAATTTAATCGAAGGCCCGTCCCTAGTCCTGTGTGAGAAAAGTGTACAAAGTTTGTGCTGAAGGGTTTTACAGCCTTAAAACCTACATAAAAATAAAGCTGACTACTTTGTGGATTTCGCCTATTGCGGGTTATTTTTAGAACATAACTCCCACGGTAAACGAGGGACACTGTACATGTAAAGAGACAGTCGCACTAAACACGACCACAGCTCTGTTAAAGGGTTGAGGGTAAAAACACGGCTGTCGGTAAGTTTGTAGTAGATTTAAATTTCAGAATTTGAGCAAAAATAATCAATATCAGCTCAAATTCTGAAACTAATCAATATCAACTCTACATATCGCCCTAAAAATATCAGTTGCGCTGGATTCTAAACACTCGATATCGAAATTGTCCATGAAAAAATATCGGTTGAGCTCTTCTTAAAGATCCGATATTACACAAAACTGACTCTTGTGAGCTTTAAGTCTTGTTCTAATGTTGTTTCCTCCTCAAAAACAGAGCTGGAGTTGTGTTTTGTTGGGGTTAAACACTCTGTTCCACCTCGTGATGTCATGAAGCAGTAGTTTTCAGGTTAATAGCTCCGCATTTTACCTTTAGTTCAGTAGAGATTGGCGTGGTGGAGTTTAAAAACACAGCGGAACACTTATTACTTGTGTTACTGCCAGTGTTGGGAAGTTTACTTTTAAAATGTATTCCCCTACAGATTACAGATTACATATCCCAAAATGTAGTTTGTAATCAATTAAATTACTTAAAGTGAGTAATGTAATCTGATTACTTTGGATTACTTGATTTGCTGTAGACAAACAAAGACTCAGACATCTTCACATAAGATGTTTTACCTGCTAAAAGAAAATGAAAAGGCCAAGTCTTTCCTTAACCGTATTAAAAGTGTTATTGATAGAAGACGAGGAGACATGGTTTAGTCCTGGTTTAGTCCTGGTTTAGACCTGGTTTAGACCTGGTTTAGACCTGGTTTAGTCCTGGTTTAGACCTGGTTTAGTCCTGGTTTAGTCCTGGTTTAGTCCTGGTTTAGTCCTGGTTTAGTCCTGGTTTAGTCCTGTTAAATCCTGTTTTAGTCCAGGTTTAGTCCAGGTTTAGTCCTGGTTTAGACCTGGTTTAGACCTGGTTTAGACCTGGTTTAGACCTGGTTTAGTCCTGGTTTAGACCTGGTTTAGTCCTGGTTTAGTCCTGGTTTTAGTCCTGGTTCAGACCTGGTTTGGACCTGGTTTTAGTCCTGGTTTTAGACCTGGTTTAGACCTGGTTTAGACCTGGTTTAGTCCTGGTTTTAGTCCTGGTTTAGTCCTGGTTTAGTCCTGTTAAATCCTGTTTTAGTCCAGGTTTAGTCCTGGTTTAGTCCTGGTTTAGACCTGGTTTAGACCTGGTTTAGACCTGGTTTTAGACCTGGTTTTAGTCCTGGTTTTAGTCCTGGTTTTAGTCCTGGTTTAGTCCTGGTTTAGACCTGGTGTAGACCTGGTTTAGACCTGGTTTAGACCTGGTTTAGTGTCCGACAATGAGTGGAATCACCGAAAAAATAAAAGAAAATAAAAAGGGAATAGCCTAAAATGTGAAAACAGGAAAATAATCCATTTATTTCAACAAAGTAACTGTAATCCAATTACCACTCACTGAAACAGTAACTGTAACTGAATACAGTTACTCATCATTTGTACTCTGATTACGTAACTCTGGTACATGTAATCTGTTACTCCCCAACACTGGTTACTGCATGACATCACGACGGGTTTGTGTGTTTAAAAATGTGTGAACGAACCAAAACACAACTCCAGGTCTGTTTGTGACGAGAAAACGACAACAGAACGTCAGAAAATCGAGTCATATCGGACCTTTAAAACGCTGCAAAGTTCACCTCCGTCCGTCAAACAGAAGTGATTCACAAAAACATGTTTACAAAGATCTGCTGCGGCCGACTCCCAAACTCCTTTTATAGATAAAAATATAAACTGTACAGAAATAGAACAGAGTCAAAAATAGTCCAGAGGAAATCATTATTCAGGCGGACGGACAGATAGACAACCCAAAATAGACGAGTGACAACGGGCTACACACACACACACACACACACACACACACACACACACACACACACGGCGGTGGCGGCGAGGTATGACTCCGAGCCGTGTTTTCAGCCGCGTTTCGACACAGATAATGAAGGGTATTTTGGCCGAAGATGTCTTGTGTCTCAACGTAATTACACCCTTTGCATTCCCTCGAAGGTTCTACCCTCCTCGACCCAAATCTCACCGCAAATTACCCAACCTCCAAATATGCAAAACTGAAGGAAACTCTCCACAAACAACGTCACATAAGGTTAGTTAGTAAAGACGGGAAATTACAGACCGATGTTGGCTGTCAAAACTCAAAAATCTTATATTAATCGATACTAAAACAGAAAAAAATGCTGAAACTAGAGAATCATTTTTGCAGGTATCGATACTAAAACAGTCACAGAAATGTTTGGTTTACGTTTTTCGCTTTTTTGGTTTTTCTTTTCATTTTATTCATTTTTATTTCGAGTTTGTGTCAAGAGAGAAACAATCATCATGTATATTGTAAAAACAGAAAAGTACATTTATCAAAAAGAAGCGAAAAGAAGAAAAACTTCAATTAATTCATCATGACATAGTTTAAAAAATTAGGCAGAATAACAATAAATGTTGCCTAAATAGGGCTGGGTATCATTAAGAAGACGCTGATCCGATACCTACCTCGATACGATACATGTCTCGATACAGTGCACTTTTGATTCGATATATTTCAAAGCAATTCAATACGGTTCAACAAAAAATATTGTCTAAATCACGGCTGTGACGCTAAAAGTCTTTGTTAAACAATTTCTTGGGCAAAGTTAATAAGAAAATCGCCCATTTTAATCCTCAAAAAAACAGTGAAAATGTAAAATGCGTCACATAAACGAATTTCCTTCCTCTGAACAAACAACAAAACTGGAACTGGAACAAAATAATTTTGTAAAATAAACAAAAAAATACTCTCAGATATATATCGATACAGCAGCCCACAATACCGATACTGTATCTTCTCATTAAACGATACGATATATTGATATTTTGATATTTTCGCACAGCCCTACGCCTAAACAAACCCAATTTAAGAAGAGAGCAAAGAGAGTAGAGCCGGACATTTGTTTTATAAGCAACTGAAGATTTACACTGAATTTTTACTAAATTACTAAATATATCGGCTTTTATAGGCGAGTTTCATTGTTGACAAAAGCGCGCGTTGCATGCTGGGAACTATTTTGGTCGGCGGCAATAAACACTAATTCAACAAGACGGTTATCATCCCAGTCATCCCGGTTATTTATCCACTCTAACGGCAGAGGACCCAAGACCATTTGACCAGAAATTGGTCATAAGCATCGACGGACAACAAATCACCCTTTTCAACCCCGACAGAGTCTGGACCAAACCAAATTTCTGGTCAGAATCTCCAACTACCTGGACAAATATTCACTTGGGCGACATCCACAATGACTTGGTGGAAACTCCTGGGCCATTCACAGCAGAAAAGATGAAAACCTCCAAGAGTCTGGATGTGTTGTTGAACTTGTTGAGTCCACGGTTTGTTAGGATCTTCTACGTTTGCTCTGCGGATGTTTGAAAGCCGCTTAATTCACCGTTAGTGGTTCTTTTCACTCAGAATACGAAAAAGACATTTTCCTTCTTCCGTGCTTCTATTTGTGCGTCCGATAATGCAGCAGGAATTTACCATCGGGGAGAAATACGCAAGGTTACGCACTGTGTTTGACGCTACCGTGTTTCTTGCCTCCGACCAAAATATTTTCCAGCAGCAACGCGGGCTTTTAATAACAATGACGTCAGCTCAAACTCGCCTATATGAGCAGCTCCAACTCCCATTTTATCTGTATCATATCGGCTGCAAAAAAATCCATATCGGTCAGGCCCTAGTGATTTCTAAATGTGACTACAAAATAATCTTGATGCCCTCACACCCGCCCGTCCCCTCGCGCCCGCCCGTACGTACTCTTGCACCTGTCCATACCCTCGCACCCGCCCGTACCTGCGGCGCGAAGATCTTGGGGTTGGACAGGAAGTGATGTCGGAACACTTTGATGATGAGGTCGAGTTCTCGCAGGTACTGTCTCTCCTCGGCGATCTCCAGCCGCACCAGGTCATCGTAGGTGAGCTCCCCCGAAGACGAAGGCTCCTCCGGGCCCTGGGACATGAGCCCGATGTCCTCCTCCTGGTCGAACATGTCCATGAGCACCTGCCGCAGAGGAGAGACAGGAGGTCGAGGTCAAGGGTTAAGAGCGAAAAGAAGGTGGAAAATTATCAAAAGTGGGGCTCAGTGAAGTTAAAGAGGAGGTATTTTACTTCTGTTGGGGGGGTAAAGGGCACATATTACAGTTTTCTGATCTTCTTTTGTTTTTGTTTTTGTTTTTCCAAATGTATTTGTGTATTTTAGTTTGCTGAAATTATGAAAGTGTTAAAAATAAACTCCTCAGCCAGTTTTGTGTGATAAAGAAAGTTCGGGCTGAGTCTGGTCTCACCTTGTCGGCGCACATGGACACCTTGATGTCCTGCTGGCTGATCTCGTAGTGACGGATGTTTCCCACGTAGTTTCCGGCGAGCTTCAGGATGTCTGCGGATATGTACTCGAGAACGGCCACGATGTAGAGAGAGACGTGGTAATCCACTCTGTACCCCAACACCTCCTGCGCGCAAAACACAACCACGTCTGAACATCCAAGGAGAGGCATTACAAAGAACTGACTTGATTTTGCTTTTCTCTAATACCAGTCCCCCTGGGTTGAAAGTCTCAGGGTGAGCGTCGCCCTCCTTCCACATTTATATATTTTGTCTCTTTGTTATTGTAATATATTGTGATGTGTGAGCTACTGGGTCCAACTCTTTTCCCTTGTGGATCAATGAAGTCCAAGTCCAAGAAGCTGATTTGGGGTTTATATTTTCAGATATTTATTGACAAAATATCTAATTATAACATTTTTCCTATGAATTTGCCTAAAACATATTTAAAATGGGAATAAAAATATGATAATTACAACGATAATTTCTCAGATTCAAATCTACTGTGTCACTGTCACTGTGATGTACTGAGTTAGAAAATCAGCTTCTATATCAGAATAAAATGAAATGTGAATGTATCAGACCAAATGTGGGGCCTTGTTTATGTCATTTTACCGATCTTCCCGAAGCGGCACACATATTTTCAGTCTGTAATATCAATATAATCCTCATTTTCTCACAGAAGTTTAATCGTGTTTTAATTTATTTTGTCTTGGTCCCCCTGTGCTATTAGCCTGATTCATGAGCCGGTTTCACTTGGTGTAAACCGTGTGACCTCGCAACATTAGGATTCGTTCTCTTCACAGTAGGCGGTACTTTTTTATTCAACCAATCGTTGCTGTTCGGTCATGACGTTTGTAATGTGTCACTTACGGGGTTAACTGGTATATTACGCTTTTCCCAAATCCTGTAGAAAGAAATACAATAACGTCTTTCCCCTTGATAAAATTCACTAAACATTCTCTTCATTCCGGCTTTAAATCCTCGATCTCGGGAATCGTTGCCAACACAGAATGTCTGTCTCTTCTTTGATTGGCTGGAGCCCAAACTCACACTTCCGGGGTTCTTGTAAATCGTCTAGTGTTTTCTGATTCCTGATCTAGTCACTGGAGAGAAATGAAATTGAGTGGGGGCACTAGGTGGCACCAGCCTGGGTTCTACAGCGGGGGTGTCCAAACTTTTTTCATCAAGGGCCACATCTCTAAACACAGACGAAGCAGAGGACTGATCGAGGGCTGTAGACTGATGCTCAATATAGAGAATAATTGAAATATGTGCATGTTTATCACATTAGAATGATCCATCAGACTTTATTCACGCCAAGATCCTTAAAACCACACACTAAATATTCAATATTCGCTTTATCAAGGTAGATTTTCAAAAAAAACTTGCAGTAAAAAGTTATTTTTTAATTGATATAAGGTAATTTGGGCCAAGTCACCTAGAAGCCTGAGGGCCAAGAAAAATTTGTCCGAGGGCCGCATTTGGCCCACGGGCCGCAGTTTGGACATGCCTGATCTACAGCATCAGTAACTGGAAGAAAATATTATTAACTAACATAAACGGTACAATTCAGGGGGACTTTCCAGCTGATTTCCGTTTTGTCTTGGATGTTCCACAGTACGGCATTAAACCTTCTCTCTTCACGGAGACCAAACCAGACCAAGTTACGGGTCAGATCTGTGGAGAGGCGACCCCGCTCACAGTCAGAACGCCTGTTTTTCTAGGTATTTTTGAGCTGTAATTTAATAAATGTAAGATAAATGTAAAGTACAGCTGTTTAATGTCACACTGCGGAACATTCCAGGCAGAGCGATGACGTCTCCATAGAAGAAAGCAGCTCACGGACGCCCAACCAAAAAGTTCCACAGTGCAGCTTTGATACTAAACACGTGTAAAGCCATGATAAGTGTTCTGTTTGTGGTTTGTGGCGCGTACCTTGAGCAGCGGGTGTATCTTGTCGACGGGCAGCAGCAGAGGGTTTCTCCGTTTGCGTTTCTCGATGGCCGCCTGAGCGTCTGCGATCGCCCATTTATCGATGGGGTGAGGGAAGGTCTTCTGCACACGCTCCTGCGCCGAGACGAACATGAATCAGCATTACACAGCAGTCACACACAAACCGTACACACACGTGGACTGAGTGTGTGTGACGTCTCCCACAAGCGCTCAGCTCCAGTCAAATGAAGCTCACAGAGGTCGGCGTTTCCAGGAGGGAATCTGGAGCCAGGTCCATACTAAAACTTGGAATTTATTAACAGGCAAAATGTTGAAATAAACCCGAGGATCATGTGCCGCGGGTTAATACGAACATTTTAAGACCAAAATGCCGAGGCTCACAGCAGCAGGTACAGAGAGAGGAGCCAGTGTGAGTCAACAGGAGCTGATGGAGCCAGAATCGTCTCCATGTTCACTTCCTGTTTGGAGCGCGTGGTTAACAGGTTAGTTATGTTCATTTGTATAAAGTGTGTCTGTGTCTGTGCAGAGCTGGACACACAGATCTCTGACCACAAAGTCCTGATCAGGTCTTAAACAGTCACATATTACACTTGGGATTTACAGGCAGATGAAAAGCTCCACACACTTGTGATTCTTTATTCAGTCCAAACTCAGGTGGGTCTTTTATAGCCAGGGCTGCCCCCTCTCTTTCTCCTTCTCTTTCTCCTCCTCTTTTGCCCTCTCTCCTCTCTATCTCCCCCCCTATAGTCGCAGCTGCCCTGGGGCAAACTGACAGAAGCGGGGCCGCCCCTCTCCCCCTCCCTCTCTCCTCCTCCCTGTCCTCTCCTCCTCCTCTCTCCTCCTCTGTCCTGCACTCTGCACTCTCCTCTCTCCTCCACTCTCCTCCTCTCTTCTCTCTCCTACACTCTGCACTCTCCTCCTCCCTCTTCCTTTCTCCTCTCTCCTCCTCCTCTCTCCTAATCCTCTCTCCTCCTCCTCTCCCTCCTCCTCTCTCTCCTTCTCCTCCTTCTCCTCCTCCTCCTCTCTCCTAATCCTCTCTCCTCCTCCTCTCTCCTCCTCCTCCTCTCCTAATCCTCTCTCTCCTCCTCTCTCCTCCTCCTCTCTCTCCTCTCCTCCTCCTCCTCCTCCTCCTCTCCCTCCTCCTCCTCTCTCCTCCACTCTCCTCCACTCTCCTCCCTCCTCCTCCTCCTCCTCCTCCCTCCTCCTTTCTCCTCTCTCCTCCTCCTCCTCCTCCTCCTCCTCCTCCTCCTTCTCTCTCTCCTCTCTCCTCCTCCTCCTCCTGTTCGTCTTCCTCACCTCCACGTCCTGCACAGATCTGGGTTGGGCCACACAGAGCATGTTGAGCAGTTGCAGGATCAGCTCTTCGATGTGCTGGAGAGCGTCCTCCTTCGCCTGCAGGTTCGGGTGCACCTGCTTCTGCACCTGCCACACACAACGGCAAAACGTTACACACAAAAAACATCAGGACACGCAAAGAATCTACGACACACAACGGCAAACTGTTAATTAATACATAAATACTTTTTTAATGGGAATTTAAATCATGACAATAATGCACAAAACAAAAAGAAATCTAAATTCCTCAATACGGTATTTTCATGATATATATCTTACGGTTTGATATTTATTGTAATATTCTGTGAAGGTTAACAAATTTCTGTGAATATGCAACTTTTTCCTTTTAAAAACCTTGGAAAAGTCTTGAAAAGCCTTTGGTCCTGTTATCATACAAAGAATTAAGATTTAAAAGTGCTTCATAACAGTTATTTAAAACTAATTTAAAACAAAACTCCCAGAAAATATTCAAAAACTGTTCTGCACAAATGAACTCAAATACAGCCTGAGAGCTCAAATGAATTTTAAAAAACAATTCTCTGGAACTGCTTTCAAAAGCACACGTCATACAGACGTGGAGTAACTTTCTAGAGAATCTTAGATGACCATTTCAAAACTTGAACTAACTCAAAAAACAATATAAAAATCTAATCTTAAGAAATACCTAGAAGAGGAAATCCACAGTCTTCACAAGTAAAACCACGACTATGAAGTAAACACAAACTTTTCTTTAACATCTTCTTCAACTATGATACAATCATTTTGTACCTTCTTTGTCATTATTATTATTATTAGTTTGTACGACCATAATCGAAAACAAAAAAAAATCCTTTCATTTTTTTCATTCTCATTGTGGTTTATTTTGAATGATCATAAATGATAATAATGTTAACGAAGGCACAAAAGCTTATCCGTTTGTATGACCGTAAATGGAAAAAACCCGGCTTCTTTAAAAAAAATTAAGAGAAGAACTAAAAAAAGTGACTGTATTTCTGTTTCGAGGGGTTAGTTTATGGAACATGAGTGATGATTTTAAAAAAGTCTAACACTGCAGAAACCTTTAAAAAAAAAGTATAAAGTATAAAATAAAGTCTTATGTTTTGAAAGATCTAGAGCTCTGGAATGAATGAATCATGCATTAAATTTTGTTTATTTTAATTGATATTTTGTTTCTTTATTTTTACAGTGAGTCGTGAGTGAAATTGTAAACACAAACTTGTTGTTCAGATGCTGATTTTCTTTCTTGGAATTCTGTCGTTGTATAAAAGGGTTTGTGTTATATGAACTTTTTACTTCAGCCTAAACCATTTCAGTCCTGATCCACGAGCTGGAGTCTGTGTTTTATTTTGTTTTGCAGTACTGCTACAACTACTACTACAACTACAACTATTATGGCTACTACTACTACTACTGTGACTAATACTGCGACTACTAATACAACTACTACTATTATGGCTACTACTACTACTACTACGGCTACTACTACTACTACTACGGCTACTACTACTACTACTACTACGGCTACTACTACTACTACTACGGCTACTACTACTACTACTACAACTACTAATACAACTACTAATACAACTACTACTACTAATATGACAACTACTATTGCGACGACTACGACTACTAATATGAGAACTACTACTACTACCACTACGACTACTAATACAACTCCTACCACTACTACTGCAACTACTACTATTACTACAACTACCACCGCGACTACTACAACCACTACAACTACTAGTACGACTACTGCGACTACAACTACTACGACTACTACTAGGACTACTAGGACTACTACGACTACTAGTAGGAATACTGTGACTACTGTGACTGCGACTACAACTACTACTGCAACTACTACTATTACTACAACTACAACAACTACTACTTCTGCTTCGTGTAGTCTGCACTGACAACAGCAAAGGATCATGGTCTATGTAGTTCCCTCTGTTTTATTCTACAGCAGCACCAAGTTTATTTAAGAAAGACAAAAAAAAAAAAATCACCAAAACTATTAATTTAAGTAAACAGACGTGTAATTCGATTTACTGTGAAAGCCTCCGATATTACTGTGAGACTTTTGACGATATTTTGTTTATTGTGTACATAATGATTTCGACTCATTTGAGATTTGTTTGAGTTTTACAGTTAATTTTACAGTCCAATCTCGCCGACTGTGACACTCGAAGCTCCCGCAGTAGCTCCAGAAGAATGAGGAGGATGAAAGTGTCATGCATTCCTCAGCTCTGACTAAACTCCAGCTCCCTCCAAAAACGTGTGGTATTCACCGCTCCATTTAGAACAAAACCAAACACTGAGCCGCACCGGGGAGTCGCGAATCATGGGAATATTATTATTTAAATCCAGTCTCTCGCCATTTCCGCTGCTATTATTAACGTGTATATATTTTGTCTCTTTGTTATTGTAATTTATTGTGATGTTTGAGCGACTGAGTCAAAGTCTTTTCTCTTATAGATCAATGAAGTCCAAGTCTAAGAAGCTATTATTGTCAAAATCTCTAATTACAACATGTTTCCTGTGATTGAATTTGACTAAAAATATGTTTAAACAGGGAATAAAAACACGATAATTACAACGATCATGCCAATAAATCAAAATCTGGTTCATAATTAAAGATGTGCTATGTAAGTTTTTGTTTAGGGGTGAATACCAGCTCAAGTGTCCCATTCTCTCCCCATTCTAGTTAGAAAATCAGCTTCTGTATCAAAATAAAATGAAATGTGAATGTACCAGATCAAATGTGGGGCCTTCTTTGTGTCATTTTCCTGACTTTCCTGAAGCAGTACACAATTTTTGAGTCTGTAATATCAATATAATCCTCATTTGCTCGCAGAAGTTTATTATGAAATCATATTTTAAATCATTTTTTCCCGTTTCCCATGTCCTACAGAATCTGTAACTGTTGATTTGTGAAGAAATATGAATTATTTCCTCAACAGTCATGAACACAACTTGTGAGCAGCTCAACAGAAAAACTCAGAAAACTACAGAATTTGTTCAAAATATCAACTGTAACTAACATAAAATATATAATGAAAAAAATGTTGTTTTTATTTACTTATATGTATAGATTAACTAACATAAAGTATACAATTCAGGAGGACCTTCCAGCTGATTTCCTTGGGAGTCTGTCACCTGCTTGTTTCTATGGAGACGTCACTGCTCTGTCTGGAATGTTCCACAGTGTGACATTAAACAGCTCGACTTTATTATTTATTTATTTATTACAGGAGGTTTTCTGGCTCAAAAATACCTACAACAAGGGTCTTCATCTTGTACCTACCAGTTGTGCTTCACCTCCTTTAAAGTAACTCGCAAACAGATTTCTGAAATGTACATATCATGCCGAATAAATCAAGTTTGATGAATTAAATGTTTATGGATGTAACAATAACCAAAATATTGTGAGGTCGTGTCGTCAAAAGTCTCACAATATTATCATGAGCTGTCACAATATATCGAATGACAAGTTCCTTTGCTTAAATTAAATGTACAGTTTTACAGTAGCAACAGCTTATGAACATCAGGAACTACATTTCCCATGATTCATTTCAGCACAGACAACATGAAAAAATATGTTTTTTACTTGAATTCCTGGGATTATGATGGAAATAATTCACACCAAAATCTTGTCAAGGTATTTTAAAAGCAAAAAAGTATGTTTCATCTACAATTATATTAGTCTTTTTAAAATATCATAATAAATATCGTACCGTGAGATCTATATCGTGATAATATCGTACACTGAAATTTGGATATCGTTACATCCCTATACATCTCTAACCCATATTAATATTGTAAATAGGTCATTTTGATGCTTTACTTTACGTACTGTTTTATAAACATCTAACTGTGCCTCATCTATGGCTCTTATTTTTACTTGTATTTGTTTCTTGCTCCCGCTCACCGAAGGAAAAAGGCCGGAGACCCCTGACTTTGAAAAACAGACATTCTGACTGTGAACGTGGTCGCCTCTCCACAGATCTGACCTGGAACTGGGTCTGATTTGGTCTCCATGATGATAGAAAGGTTTAATGCCGTACTGTGGAACATTCCAGACAAAGCAATAACATCTGACAGATCCTCTACCAGAAAAGTCACAAAAAATTTGAATATCATGAAAAAGCTGTATATTTTTTGTCTCTAATTTCAGAAACTCAAGCTCATATTATACAGAATGAAGCTTTCAAACTTTCATTTCTTGACATTTTCATGATTTTGTTTTTCATAATATTCTAATTTTGAGCGGGACCAGCAGCTGCCTAATCCTCACAAGACCGGGGCCCGTTTGAAGAGTCTACTGTACTCTGGAAAAACTGTAAACACGAAAGAAGAAGTGGCTTTCCAAACATCCTGTGCAGATTCCAGAAGACGCCGAGCTCTGAGTCATGATCTGAAACTCCGGGGTTTTCCCATTCAAATACTTGACCTGGATTTACCACTGTCACCTACAACGGGCCGCATCTGTGGAGCGGCGCACGCGATTACAGACACCCAGCGCACCTTTAATGTCACTGTAAGAGTCGAAAAGTGTGTTTAAAAGACCTATATTACACAAAACTCTGACTTTTATGAGCTTTTAGTCATGTTCTAATGTTTTTCCTCCTAAAAAAACAGAGCTGGAGCTGTGTTTTGTTTTATTCACATGTTTGAGTAACTTTTTATTATTAATTATTAATCTACATCTCAAACTCAAAATGCTACAGCTGTATTTTACCTTTAGTTGAGTGTTTTGTTTTGTTTTTTTTTTCAGTTTGAGAAGAAGTTTTGTGTTAAAGATGTGTGAATAAAAAAAAACACGTCCAGGTCTGTGTGTGATGAGGAAACGACGTTAGAACAGGAGGAGAAAAGTGTAATGTGGCTCTTTCACACGTTTAATTTCCCATCAGTCACTTCTGTTTCGATGAGATTCATGTAAAGGGGAGGTCGCTCTGTCGTTTCTCTTTAAACCGCAGCTCTGTTTCTCTTAAAGGGAGTGTTTCTGTTACATAACATTAAAACACCTCTCTCTCTCTCTCTGCTTTCTCTCCATCTCGGTCTCGCTCTCGCACATGCACACTCTCCCTGACCCTTCTTTCCCCCCCGCTCTCTCTGATCCTTCTTTCTTTCTCATTCTCTGTCTCTCTGCCCCTTTTTCTTTCTCTCTGACCCTTCTTTTTCTCTTTCTGCCACTTCTTTCTCTCTGACCCTTTCTTTCTCTCTCTCTGCATCTGCTTCTCTCTCTCTCTGACCCTTATTTCTTTCTTTCTTAAAACTGTTGCCAAAAGCAGTAAATTCGGTAAAAGTTAAAGTTTAAAAGTAAAGTTAATTTGAACATTAATCTGACATTCTTCCTCATGTATCACCTGATGACATCACTGTGTGGACCCTGCAGGACTCTGAAGTTGAAACGAGATTCAGATCTGGCCTCTTAGTTTTTGCTGGTGACGTGTTTGTCAAAAGAAATACAAACGCCAAGATTTTGGGACGTCACTTGGTGCAACGTTGAAAATGTCTAAAACTGTTATAATTTTTTAAAATATGGCGAGGAGAAAATTCAGTTTGTCCTCGCCATATTTGTCCTTTTTTTAAAATACTACGTTTGAAATCAAGTCTTGGTGTGAGCGTCAACACTGATGCTTTTGTTTCTCTCTGATGGATAAAATATAAACCAGTTTAGAATAAAAATGTATGAAAAATGTAATTTGGTAAAATTAAATATGTCATTAGACGAAACTGAATTTATCATTTGGTGAAACGGATCTGAGCCTGTTGAAACATTTCACTCAAAAATACCTGCATTTCTTTTACAATTTTATTTATATCGTATAACTAAATATATCTGCTACTATGTAAAAGTAATCACTTTTATTTTAAGTGTAAAATAATCACATAAATAAAGGAATTTAGGTTCTGTAGGTTAATTAGTAATTATTCAAAATGCAGTAAATATATTAAAGGTCGTTGATGTTGTTTGTGCGATTTGGGTGATTTGAGTTTTTATAAAGTCAGTTTCAAAAGAAAAGCAGTTTTTCACAAGGTGGAACAGAGCGTTTGGAGTTTTGGAGATGTAGACAGACAAATAATAAAGAGTTACTCAAACATGTGAATGAAACAAACACAAGTCCAGGTCTGTTTTTGACGAGGAAACATTAGAACACGACTTAAAGCTCACAGGAGTCGGTTTGTGTAATCCAGGACCTTTAAAATAAAAAACTGACAAACGCAGAATAAAGCAGCTCAATGAAGTAATTCTACTCTCGATAAAAAAACTGAAGTGCGTGTCTGAGATGCCTCCACGTGAGTACTGAACAACAGTAGATTTGAAAAGAGTAAAATCCTCGTGAACTTCAGTGACATGAAAAACTCCCTGACTCTGAACAAATCGCTGGAGTGGAAAAGTGAACACAGCATTTCTCCAAATCTCAAACCAAAATAAGACGTTAATGACACAAATCTGCAAAGTCATTACAAAAGGCTCGGAAAGTACAACAGACAAACGATCTGGGATTTTTAAACTTATGTTTTGTGTATTTTAAAAGTTCTGTTTTGTTCATTTCTCTTCACAATCACAGACTGAATAAAGACGAAGTTCTGAGTGAGTGTGACGTCGCCCACAGAGTTCGGCTCAGAGTTCGGCGAATTTTTAACGGGCAAAATGTTGAAATAAAAAGCCCAGAACAATATGAACGTTTTCAAGCACAGTCTTATCTTACATTATTGGGTTTACGTCTGGTAGAAACTAATACATATTATTCACAATAACTCAACTTCAATACACATTTTTAAGAAATTGTAAATTTTTTCACATTTTTATTTGTTTTTACTTATTTTTCAAGTAAAGTAACAAACATTATAGTACTTTTTCCCATTGTATGCGAGTTTAACTGTGAAAAAGCTTCATTTTTAACATTTGCATACGATATGATTTGCATAATGCCTAATGATTGCATAACATATGATTTAACTTTTTCTTTAAGGCACTGTAGCTGATTTTTACTGTACAACCAGCATGCTAACACGCACTTCCTGTTTATTTAACAAGAAAACACTTCATAATTAGACACAGACAGAGCACAGCAGACTTATTCTGACCTTATATTGCACTGGGGCAAGACACATTTTGCTCAGACAGGAAAATCAGGTAAACAGGAGAGGGTTTTATTTTTTGGTTTTTTTTGGAAAAGCAAAAATGTAAGTATAATTTTCCTTTTATGTAAACTGTACACTGAACATGAAACCACAGATTTCAGACATTTTCACTCTTTACTCTTACTGGCCACTACTTATTTCTTACTTGAGTAATATTATTTTAAATTAACTACAAAACTGTTTTAACTGGAGAAACATTTTGTAACATACATATTGTGATATTTGGTGGAAACACTTGTGATAATTGTCTGAAAATACTTAAATATTTGTCTAAATAGTTGTTACTTTGCAATTCACACACACAGTCCATGTTCAGAATCAGCAAAACGAGCGAGTAACAACAAATAACATGAACAGGTTTAGGGTCAAAATAAAAGTGTGAATTTTTCTGCTGAGTGTCGTGTCGGTCTCCATGGTGATTTCATTTCTTGCCTGTATGTTACACAGTAAGGCATTAAACGTGTGTGTGTGCGTGTGTTTATATGTGTGTGTGTGGGGGGGGTTGGAGGGGTCACGTCATCAGACTCATCCTGGTGTCACTGTTATGATTCATACGATGACATCATCCCATTAACGCACCAGTCTGGGGAACCAAACACACAACACACACACACACACACACACACACACACACACACACTGTACACATACCAAAAACACATCAGACACACACCAGACACACACCACACCGCACACACACACCAAAAACACATCAGACACACACCGCACACACACCACACATATCACACACACACCGCTCACACACACCAAACACACCAAACACACACCAAAAACACATCAGACAAACACCACACATATCACACACACACCAAACACACCAAACACACACCAAAAACACATCAGACACACATCCCAGACATACAGCACACACACCACCCAGAAACACACACACACACACACACACACAGCAGACACACACACTTTTATATTGCACCAAAGCTGCTTGATTATGGAAAAAATCATTATCGTGATTATTTTTGTCAATATTGAAATCACAATTATTCAAATGATTATTTTTTTAGTTACATGATGCATTTATTCAGCATTTCTCTCTCTCTCAAAAAAAAAAACAAAACACTTTGTTACTGATAATTTACGGAAAACTTTCAAATTGAAAATAAATATCGGCTACAAATCTGAACCTTAGAACAGTTTTACAATGTATAAAACATAAAATGAATCAAATAATCTTTGAATATGAAATAAGACATAGAAAAACATAAACGTCTCTAAATAAACTTTATATCCAGCTCTTCTATAATCTCTAGGACACTGGGACTTTAGAACCATGTCGACTGCTGCAGTTCTATGTTCTGTGGGTTCTATGTTCCGCACTCACCCCTGCAGAACCGACCCAAGCCACGATGACGTCACCACAAGGCGCCGTTTGTTTACATGTGGAGCAGAGCAAACGATTTAGCCGAGAAAATAAGCGGCAGAAATATCTATTCAACAGTGAGACAGATGTGAGTCCTGCTGCTCCTCCAAGAGTTTATGGAGAGAATCAGAACCGTCGCTCCACGTCACACACAGAGCGTACGTCACACACAGAGCGTACGTCACACACAGAGCGTACGTCACACACAGAGCGTACGTCACACACAGAGCGTACACGAGCGTACGGCACCAGGTGAATCCTCACAAAACTACGGCCGTCGCCCCGGTCCTCACTTTCACCGCTGCGTAAACCGTTTTAATTTGATTATATGAGTTTGGAGATCGTTTCACACACATATCGAAATCGAGATCAAAATTCAATTAATTGTACAACCTTAATGTGAACAGAAAAAATGAACAGAGACTGAAACGGGGACTCAAACAAAACCAGATCAACCAATCAGGATTCAGCCAAAACAAGAACAAACCAATCAGGAGCCTGGAAATAACCCAGATCTGAACTGGGACAGAGCAGGTCTGAACAAGCACGAGACTAAATGAGTTGTAATTAGCAAACCACAAAGCCTGGGAATTGTTTTTGTAACTTTTCGGTTGGGCGTCCGTCACCTGCTCGTTTCTACGGAGACGCCACTGCTCTGCTGCTAGAATGTCCCACAGTGTGACTTTAAACAGCTCTACTTTACATTTATTCAATTACGGGTGCTTTTTTTTTTAGCTCAAAAATCCCTCGAAAAACAGACATTGTGACTGTGAGCGGGGCCGCCTCTCCACAGATCTGACCTGGAACTTGGTCCGGTTTGGTCTCCGTGGAGATAGAAAAGTTTAAAGCCGTATTGTGGAACATTCCAGAAAAAGCAACAACATCTCCACAAAAGGCGACACCAGAAAAATTACAGAATTATTTTACAAAACTGATTTCCACTTGCCGTGATTGACAGGCGGATTAACCAATCACAGAAAAGCACGGTCCGTTACGTCAAAACAAACATGGCGGCGTTAAATATTTCTGCAGAATAAACAAGAAGAAGCAGAAAAAGCTCTAAACTCATACAAATCTGAGGTAAAAAGTTATAAATTTCGAGAGTCAAGATGTTTTCCGTATTTGAGACACGAGATCCAGATAAAGAGACCGGCTGTGGTCGGAATTCTTCAAACTTGTGTATTTTTGCAGAAAAAGACGTTAAAACACAATGAGACCAAAGCAGAAGTCGTGACCTTTTTGGGGAAACCCTGTGGTCAATGGGGACTCACTTAATGTTATTTTTAACACCACAAAACGACACCAGACAAAGAGGCTGGAAAATGTGGCACATTCAAGTTCCTGAATTTGAGTTTTTTTGTCATTTTAAACCACGCATTTGGGCAGCAAAATTAAACACAATTCAAATGTGAATGAAAGGAAAGTGCATTTTGAATCTATAATGTAAAAACGTGTTAACCCCATAGATTTTAACGGACAAAACAGCAAAATAAAACCCCCTGGATCATGTAAAGTGTGTTAATACGAACATTTTAAGACCAAAATGAGGAACCTGACAGAAGCAGTTTCAGAGAGATATTCCAATAGAAGTCAAGATCATTCTAGAGCTCTTCTAGAGGTTCATTTCTGTCCCGTTAACGTGACTTTTTTAGTATCGATATGTGCAAAAATGAGAATCTAGTTTCGATACTAGTTTTAACATTGATTAGTGTCTGATTTTCGATACTTTTGAGAATCTAAAGACAAATTTTGCAGTTCGATAGACCGAGCTAAGAAGCAGAAACTGTTAACAAGCCGGTGTGTTAGTTTCAGAATAGTTTCAGAGTAGTTAGCGCCCCCTTCAGGCAGATATAGGTCAGTGTCCACCAGCGTCTCATCAGAAGTGAAGAAGCAGCCTGAATGAACTGTCAAACAGATTCGACCAAAAAAACGTTTGTCCAGTTGACAAATTGAATTTCTCCTTTGCCATTTTATTGATTTTTCCAAACTCTCAAAGACGCCGTGCAAAGAAATTTTTAAAAAAAAAGAATAAACAAGGTAATGAGACAAGAACTAAGCATGATTCTAAAGCAGGTTGGACAATGTTCTTTTATGAGGTCTATGGTGAACTCTGCAGTTCAGACCTTCACAAACACGTTCTGAAATATACTGGATTAGTTTATCTGTTCTTCATCTTCTCTCAAACGTTGGAGCAAATGTTAATGTATAAAATCTGCACTGTGATCTTAATCTTGCATTCAAAAGAGTAGATGTGTAACTTTTCTGGTGGTCTCCATGGAGATGTTATCACTTTGAGGAGATTTTGAAACCTTGTGAAGAGGGGTGTGCAAAAATATCAAAATATCACATCGTTTAATGTGATGATACAGTATTGGTATCGTGGGCTGCTATCGCACAATTCTCAAGCTGTTTCAAAACGGATCCAAATCGATTTTTTGAATAAAATTTTTCACAAAAATTAATTAGTTACACTCACTGTTGTCGTGATTTTAAAAAAATTATAAATTGTATTTCATACAGTTGTGTTCTCTTGAAGGTGTAGTTAACTGTTATTAGAAGTAATTATTGATAATGTCAAAATATCATCTACTGTTTTATATATCGTAACATCAGACTTAAGGCAATGCACATCTCTTATATCACCAAGAGGATTTTTGGTATATTTTACTAAATTATTTTGTTACAGCTACAGTTTTGTTGTTTGTTTAGAGGAACGAAACTCTTTTATGCAACACAATTGACATTTTTACTGTTGATGATTAAATTGTTTGTGTTTCATTTGAACTTTGCACAAGAAGTGATTTAACAAAGACTTTTAGTATCACAGACATGATTTAGCCTTTGTTTTTACTGAACCATATCGAGTTGATTTGAAATATATCGTATCGAATCAAAAGTTCATTGTATGGAAATTGTATCGGCATCTTCTTAACAATACTCAGCTCTAATTTCTAGTAGTTTCAGTATTGATCAGAATCCAACTCGCTTCTGCTGACAGCCCTGAGCCGTAGCATGTGAAGAAGCACTTGAAGGGAATTAATCAGCGCCTATAAAAGTTGAGTAAACAGAGTTGGAGGAGGTCTCGCTCTGACGCCTGAGGAGACGGTGCGTTTGCGATGACGACGGAGAGACCGCGAACAGCTGGAGGACCAAAACAAACGGAGAGGATGACGCCGCAGTCACGAGCTCAGACGGTGAAACTACAACTACTGAAAGTCCACCTGCTGCTGCTGCTGCTGCTGCTGCGCCACCGCTCACCTGATTCACCGAAGAGTCTGTGACACGTCCGACTACACACAAAACAAAACACACTCAACATTTTACTTTTCTTTTCCCAATTTGGACTTTTTTTATAAGGTTTAAAATTTGACTTCCTGGCTGGAAATCATGACATCAACCATTATTTTGACTTGTACATACATATTTTTAGAATTACGCTTTATTTGACACCTCTCTGGTTATTTTTATTGCTATTTATTTAGAATTTATTATTACCTTTTTTATTTTTTAGTCTTTTTATTATAATATATTGTGATTTGTGAGCTCCTGTGTTGACTACTGCATCAAAATCCCTCGATACGATACTTTCACGATCTGCATCTCAAGATTCGATATTTATTTTGATATTTTGTGGAGCCTAACAACTGGTAAATGTTCTACTTGTTACTTAAAATATTTGAAAAGCCTTTGGTTCTATTATAATATGAAGAATGAACTGTTATTAAGCACTTTAAAAATGTATTTCTACATGTCGTCTGCACTGACAACAGCAAAGGATCATGGTCTATGTAGTTCCCTCTGTTTTTTAGAGCTGCACCACTATATCACAATTCATAAACAATATAATTCTAAGTGCTTCACAGAACAAGAAAGACATTAAATTTAAAAAATTAATTTAAGTAAAGAGACGTGTAATTCGATATATTGTGATATTATTGTAAGACTTTTAACGATACGAGATCACAATATTTAGGTTATTGTTACGTGCCTCGTGTCTAGTGGATCAGTAAAATTTGTCTAAAATCCGTGTATCATTCGTTAATTTGTTTTTCAAAATAAAACCAAAAATAAAATGAAAAGACAACAATTTTCTTCATTATTTGTCTACAAAACCAAAATTTAAAAAAACAAATAATGGCCATTTCCCTTTTCCGTGACTTAAACTGTGATGCCAGACTGAACCAGGACTGATCCAGGACTGAACCAAGACTAAACCAAGACTAAACAAGGTCTAAACAAGGTCTAAACTAGGACTAAACCAGGACTAAACCAGGACTAAACCAGAACTGACTCAAGACTAAACAAGGTCTAAACCAGGACCAAATCGATCTTAGTCCTGGTCTGGTCCCGATCTGGTCCCAGTCTCATTTCTGGTCTCGGTCCCGGTCCCGGTCCCAGTCATGATCACCCAACAGTCTACGTAAACGGGAAACGGCCGTTATCCGTTTTTTCCATTTTTCATTTAAAGACAAAATCAAAAACTGAAAAAAACAAATCATTATCCATTTTTTTCCATTTTGGTTTTGGAGACAAATAATGAATAAAATAGTTGTTTTTTTGTTTTCTTATTTTTGGTTTTATTTTGAAAAACAAATGAACGAATGACACACGGATTGTCTAACTCCAAGTCTAATGTAAAACTGCTCAGAAAGTTAAACGTAATTATAATGTGAAGAATAAAAACAACAGAAAACACCGATATTTGGTTTAAAGTGACTGAAAAAGTGACTCTTGTGTGTAAACTGTGCTGAGCCTCTGCCTTCCTCTTTCTTCTCAACATGTTTCTGCCGTAGTCGTGAGAAATAAAAACGCCCAGAATTCAATAAATACAAGATATTTGTTTAATGCCGTACTGTGGAACATCCCAGGCAAGACAACAGCATCACCACGGAGACAAGCTGATGGCGGATGCTCCACTAAAAAGTTACACAGCGCAACTTTACACAGCAGTGTCCAATATGAAAACCCAAATAACAAAGATCCCGTGACAGTAACTTAAAGCTGCACTGTGGAGCTTTTCTGGTGAGGGGTCCATAGCAAATTCACACAGCACGTGGGCATGTTCCTCCACAGATCTGAGCTGTCATCTTGCTTGATTCATATGAGACAGGAAAGTCAAATGCCATACTCTGGAACCTTCCAAGCAAAACAGCATTTCCATAGCGACCAGCAGGTGGCAGACACTCCCCGGCAAAGTTACACAAAGATACGTTAAAAACTAATGTCAGTCAAGTTTTAAAGCTGCACTGTGTAACTTTTCTGAGGCTTTTCTCCATGGAGATGTTATCGCTTCATCTGGAATGTTCCACAGTACGGCATTAAACCTTTCTATCTTCACGGAGACCAAACCAGACAAAGTTACTTGTCAGATCTGTGGAGAGGCGACCCCGCTCACAGTCAGAACGTCTGTTTTTCGTTTTTTTGTTTTGTTTTTTTTGGAGGTATTTTTGAGCTTTACAACCACCTGTGATTGAATAAATGTAAAGTCGAGCTGTTTAATGTCACACAGTGGAACATTCCAGGCAGAACAACGACATATCCATAGAAACAAGCAGGTGACGGACCCACAACCCGAAAATTTACACAGTGCAGCTTTAAGTATTCAGAATTTTGTGTATTAGAACTCCACAGGCTGTTAGTGCAAAATTATATCTGGATTCTGCAACTATTAAAGTGAATATTTGTAATAAAAGACCAAAAGAACCAACAATTATTCATCCAAACATCATTTAAAATCTGTTTTATAAAATGGACCGAGGGGGAAAAATACTTAAAAGTTCCTCAATATTGCACAAAACTGACTCTTGTGAGTTTTAAGTCATGTTCTAATATTCTAATCTAATATATCTAATATTGTTCCCTCGTCAAAAACAGAGCTGGAGTTGTGTTTTGTTTCATTCACACGTTTGAGTAAATCTTTATTATTTGTCTTTTTAAAGCTCCAAATGCTCTGTTCCACCTTGTGATGTCATGAAGTGGTAGTTTTCAAGTAAACATCTCCTTTTTAACCTTTAGTTCAGGCAATTCCAGTTCTGAAATGATCCAAATGATTCTACTGAAGGTGTGTGGAGTTTAAAAACACAGTGGAACACTTCCTTCCTGTATTACCACGACATCACAAGGTGGAATGTGGTGTTTTCTGTAAATCTGCAGGATTTCTAATGAAACAAAACACTCATCGGGTCAGGTTTTGATGAGGAAATGTCACAAGTCAGAAAATGGCGCAACGTTCAACCTTTAAATAATTTCCACACTTTTCAACGCGCCGCTTTATTACAGCACAATAAAGTCAAACGTAACGTCGTGAGAACGAAGTGAAGAGAGACGAATGTATCAGAAAAATGTAGAAAATTGCAGCGAGAGCAGGTCTGGTCTGCGGTTCGCTCAGAGCAGTGGGAAAAGACCACTCTCACTCGCTAATGTCAGGTTCATTTGTCAAAATCTGTCACTACTCCAGCGAGTCTGGGCAGGCCGTCTGTAATCGCTCCGCTCAAATGTGTGGACGAGTTTCTTGGAAGATTTCTGACAGAATTAACAGCTCCTAAAAGTGATGAGTCAATGTGTCGTACGGAAAGGGAGGGCTGCTGCTTGGTTAAAAGGACACGGGATCGAGATGGATCGTATTAAAACAAGGAAATTAGCAAAATGGAGACAAGGTTTTCAGATAAAGTGATATGGTGCAGAGGAGGGAAACGAGAAGCCTAGAGGAAGACCAAACAGTGATAGAAGAAAACATGAAGTGAGGTGTGAGAGCAGAGGATGTAGAGGATGCAAAGATACTTCAACCCTAGAGCACATGAGGCAGACTGAGCAGAAACAAAACAAAATATTTTCAAGAGTGACACACTGAGTGACACTTATGGACAGCCATCAGTGTTTTTATGCATACTCATATGATACAACTCGCACTTTTTTTCATGGTTTGGGTGTTTCCTGCGACTTACATATTAAAATCTATAATTTCACATGTTTGTAATGTTGACAGTGAAGTGTGAAGCGTGGAGAGGTTCAAGTCTTGTGTGTGAGTATCTGCTGCTCCTGTTCCTCCTGCGCCACTGTCACTTGGCTCTACTGCGCGTGTCTCCTGCAGAAAGAGCCTCTGTCCTGATAATAAAAGTTTTTATTATAGATCCAAGCTGCAATTTGTGAAATATGGAGCCAAAAATGGAAATCTAGCAGCAGAAAGAAAGTGGAGAAGGAGGAGAAAAGCGGAGGAAACTCGAACTGAAATAAAGAAAACAAAAAAAGCTCATCGCGGGCTAAAAGCTAGATTTTGTTGTTGGAGTTGCTC
This sequence comes from Boleophthalmus pectinirostris, assembly GCF_026225935.1. NCBI lineage: Eukaryota > Metazoa > Chordata > Actinopteri > Gobiiformes > Gobiidae > Boleophthalmus > Boleophthalmus pectinirostris. The sequence goes on along the minus strand of NW_026570971.1, from coordinate 1,238,497 downwards.
AGAAGTGACACCGAGGATGAAGAATTGATAGGATTTAGTGATTTGGAGTGAGATGGAGCGTTTGGTTAAACTTGTGTTTATGTTATAGTTTATCTGAAGAACTGTGAAATATGTGACGTTTACAGTCTGTTCTTCTCTCTTCTGTCGTTTTTTACTACAACTTGACTTTACACACGAAATGTCTGCACTTGCTCTCTCATTTTATAAAATTAATTTTGCCCCAAAAATGCCACTTATATATGTTTTTTTCTTCTTCATTATGCATGTTTTGGCTGATGCGACTTAAACTCCGGAGTGACTTTTAGTCCGGAAATTACGGTACTGACTGAGGTGTCAATTTACATGAACGAGGATTTACTAATTTGATTCTGCACATGGGAGAGAAGAAGATGGAAGTTCAAGTAGATGGAAAAAGTAACCCACAGAATGACTACTCCCTTAAAATGAAATCCAATTAGAAGAACATATTTACTGATACTACTACTACTACTCTTACTTTGCTACTGACGTACTGCTACTCTTGCTTAGGGCTGGGTGTCACACATAGACCACGCACGATACAAAAACACATCTCGATACAGTGCACTTTTGATTCGATATGATACGTTTCAAATCAATTCGATATGATTCAGTAAAAAATAAAGGTTAATTCAGGGCTATGACACTAAGTCTTTTTTAAATCACTTCGTGTGCAAAGTTCATATGAAACACAAACATTTTAATCATCAGAACAGTGAAAATGTCAAATTTGATGCATAAACGAGTTTCCTTCCACTGAACAAGCCACAAAACTGTAGCTCTGTAACTAAATAATTTAATAAAATACACACACACACAAAAATACTCTTGCCGATATACTGATACAGCAGCCCACGATATCCATATTCTATCATCACATTAAATGATACATCAATATATATCAATATTTCTGCTCACCCCTACTACTACTACTACTACTACTACTACTACTACTACTACTACTACTACTACTACTACTACTACTACTACTACTACTACTGTCGGGGAGTAACAGATTACATGTACCGGAGTTACATAATCAGAGTACAAATTATGAGTAACTGTATTCAGTTACAGTTACTGTTTCAGTGAGTGGTAATTGGATTACAGTTACTTTGTTGAAATAAATGGATTACACAGCGGGATTTTACTGTTTTCACATTTTGGGCTAAATCCCCCTTTTATATATTTTTTCCCGTAATTCCACTCATTGCCGGACACTAAACCAGGTTTAAAACCAGGTCTTAACCAGGACTAAAACCAGGTCTAAAACCAGGTCTAAACCAGGTCTAAAACCATGTCTAAAACCAGGACTAAAACCAGGTATAAACCAGGTCTAAAACCATTACTAAACCAGGACTAAACCAGGTCTAAAACCAGGTCTAAAACCAGGTCTAAACCAGGTCTAAACTAGGTTTAAACCAGGTCTAAAACCATGTATAAAACCAGGACTAAACCAGGACTAAACCAGGACTAAACCAGGACTAAAACCAGGTATAAACCAGGTCTAAAACCAGGACTAAACCAGGACTAAACCAGGTCTAAAACCAGGTCTAAACCAGGTCTAAACCAGGTCTAAACTAGGTTTAAACCAGGTTTAAACCAGGTCTAAACCAGCAAATCAAGTAATCCAAAGTATTCAGATTACTCACTTTAAGTAATTTAATGGATTACGTTCCAAACTACATTTTGGTGTATGTAATTTGTAATCTGTAGGGAAATACATATTAAAAGTAACCTTCCCAACACTGACTACTACTACTACTACTACTACACCCACTACAACTACAACTACCACTACTACTACTACTACTACTAGGAGGGATGATCTGCATAAACATAACACACTCTGGACGTGACTCTGTGGGATGTTGAACTAAAACTTGATTGAATGGAAAACCCCAATAATGACTAATTACATTATTTTTAGGTTGCAGACCCACAATGTTTTCGTATGAGTAATGTACCGGGCCAGTATCCGTGAGTCTAGAGACATTTCACGTGAGAGAAATGACACGTCCCCGTAGCTGAAACCGCATATTTTGACGAGTGAAAGGTGAATTTAGCCCGAGTTGAGCGCTCGGCCCGTTGGCGCTCCGGACGCCTCTGCTGGCTGCTGCGCGTGAATGCATGAGGAGGATAAAAAACACTTTGTACTAGGGCTGGGTATCATTAAGAAGTTGCTGATACGATACATACCTCGATACACAGGCCACGATACGATACATATCTCAATACACTGCACTTTCGATTTGATATGATATATTTCAAATCGATTCGATACAGTTCAATAAAAAATAAAGTCTAAATCATGGCTGTGATACTAAAAGTCTTTGTTAAAACACTTCTTGTGCAAAGTTCATATGAAACACAAACATTTTAATCATCAAAACTAGGGGTGTGCAAAAATATCGGAATATTGATATATCGAATTGTTTAATGTGATGATACAGTATGGATATTGTGGGCTACCGTATCGATATATCACCAAGAGTATTTTTACGTATGTTTTACTAAATTATTTTGTTACAGTGCTACAGTTTTGTTGCTTGCGGAGTGAAAGGAAACTCATTTATGTGACACATTTGACATTTTGACACCGTTTTGTGGATTAAAATGTTTGAGTTTCATATGAATTTTGCACATGAAGTGGTTTAACAAACACTTTTAGTATCACAGCCATGATTTAGCATTTATTTTTTATTGAACTGTATCGAATCGATTTGAAATATATCATACCGAATCAAAAGTGCACTGTATCGAGGTATGCATCATATCGTGGCCTGTGTATCGAGGTATGTATTGTATCGGGGCCTGTGTATCGAGGTATGTATCATATCGTGGCCTGTGTATCGAGGTATGTATTGTATCGTGGCCTGTGTATCGAGGTATGTATCGTATCGTGGCCTGTGTATCGAGGTATGTATCGTATCGTGGCCTGTGTATCGAGGTATGTATAGTATCGAGGCCTGTGTATCGAGGTAAGTATCGTATCGGCAACTTCTTAATGATACCCAGCCCTCATCAAAACAGTGAAAATGTCAAATGTGTCGCATAAATGAGTTTCCTTTCACTCCACAAGCCACAAAACTGTAGCACTGTAGCAAAATAATTTAGTAAAACACACGTAAAAATACTCTTGCTGATATATCGATACAGTAGCCCACGATATCGATACTGTATCATCACATTAAACGATACGATAGGTCGATATTCCGATATTTTTTTGCACACCCCTACTTTGTACACTGCCTGAAAACCTCGCGTTACCTTTCGCAGGGCTTGCACGAAGAGGCCTCTCCATTTGTGACTGTTCTCGTCACTGGAAAAGTCGTAGATCTGCTGGGGCTGCATGGCTGTAGCGGCTCCTGGCGTTGCCGTGCTCCGGGCTGAACCGTCAGCATCGGCCCCCGGGTTCAGAGTCCTGTGGGTGGGTCAGTCCAGGACAAGCGCCGCGGGGGGAAAAAATCCAGACACTTTGCGGCGAACAAAAAACGATCCCTAAAGCCCGATGGCCGCTTCGACGTCGAGTCAGTCCCCGCAAACCCCAGCTACATCGGTAAATAAGCACATGCAGCGATAAAGTTACGGCGCTAGCTCCCGGGCTAATGCGGCTAGCCTGCTGTAAACAAGCTAATTTAATGCTAAGTGGAGCGCTAACGGCTAATAATAATGTTGCTCCGTTTTATCCCGGATTCTTGCTCAGCGCGTATAACAGGCACATTCACGTCCAGGTAAAGTCAAGACATTTGAGTCGAACTGTCACCAACCGCACCTATCAGCTACGTTTGGTTATTTTCAGACCAAACACCTGTAAGATCAGCTAACGGGCTAATGCTAACTCCAGGCCTCGGTGAGTTTTATGTTGTGGCACACGACCCGTTTAGATCCAAACAAGGCACACTTTCTCCGGCGCCGTTTGCTTCACATTTAGTCATTTTTTCCCCCCCACACACGCACACACACACAGAGCGATCGGATGCGCAGGTAAATCCCGTAAATCCCCCCCCGAAAGAGGCAGCTCCGGGGTCCGGGAGGAGAGCGGTCCGCGGCAGCCGGGCAAGCAGCGCTGTTTTTGGGGTAAAGTCGAGATGTTCCACTCGGTGTCTCCCTCCGCGCTGTCTGTCAGGCGCATGGGCGTAAACAAGCCGGGCTCTGACGGGACAAGAGACCCCTTTCTTCTGCTTCCCTCCAGCGCTGAAAATTCACTTTTTATGTCACAATTTTAACAACTATTTTAAGATTTTCACTCATGATTTCCAGTCATTAAATAAGGTGATGAAAGTTGCTCTATTTTTTTATGCTCTATTTATAGACTGTTTGAAAAATTGTAAACAAAAACATCCTAAATTCTGGAATGGAGGCAGCTGGAGATAAAAGTGAAGTGGAACAATAATGCGATTTTCATGGGATAACTGAGATTAATTTCAGAATATCACAAATTATGAAAAATTAAGGGCAATTTGGAAAATGAAAACCACTCAGATCCATGTGAATGACAAGAGACCCTTTTTTACCGTTTCCCTCCAGGACTTGAAATTCACTTTTTATGTGACAATTAAAATACTATTTTAAGATTTTCACACATGATTTCCAGTAGTTAATTAAGGTGAAAGTTGCTCTATTTTTTATGCTCTATTTATAGACTGTTTGAAAAAATTGTAAACAAAAACATTCTAAACTCCGGAATGGAGACAGCTGGAGATAAAATTGAAGTGGCACATAATCAATCAATCAATCAATCAAACTTTATTTGTATAGCACTTTTCATACATTTGAAATGTAGCACAAAGTACTTCACATGCAACAGAAAAATTACAATACAATAATCAAAAACAACAGCAACCCCCCACCCCAACCCATTGTTTCATCCATATATACAGCAATTTAAACAAACATAAAGCCCCTAAAGGTTATAATAAAAATAAAAACTGAGAGCTGAAATCAGATGGAGACAAAGTAAAATAGTAATGATAATTTAATTTATATTCAATTTATTTTTAAATGTATATTATTTATAATAATTTAAGTTAAAAAAGGTAAAAGTTTCAATTAAAAGCTAAATAAAAAATATACGTTTTGAGTTTACTTTTAAAAATATGAACACTCACAGCGGATCTCAGATCCTCAGGTCGACTGTTCCACAGACGGGGGCCGTAAAAGCTGAATGACGCCTCACCGTGAGTTTTAGTTTGGACTCTTGGGACAGTTCACAGACGACTACCCGAGGATCATAATAACGCGACTTTCATGGGATAATTTGGATTAATTTCAGATTATCACAATTTTCAAAGCACAATCTGGAAAATGAAAACCACACAGATACATGTTAATGATCAGAGCCCAGTTGTAACGGGACTGACCCTTTTCTTCTGTTTCCCTCCAGCACTTCAAAATCACTTTTTATGTGGCAATTTTAACAACTATTTTAAGATTTCACACATGATTTCCAGTTGTTTTTTAAGGTGAAACTTGCTCTATTTTTTTATATAATTTATGTCTTTTAGACCCATTGAAAAATTGTAAACAAAAACATTCTAAACTCCGGAATGGAGGCCGCTGGAGATAAAAGTGAAGTGGAACATAATGCGACTTTCATGGGATAACTCGAATTAATTTCAGAATATCACAAATTATGAAAAAATCTAGAAAAAAGTGAAAAATTAAAACCACTTAGATCCATGTGAATGATGAGAGCCCAGTTATAACGGGCTCTGACGGGACAAGAGACCCTTTTCTTCTGTTTCCGTCCAGCACTGGGAATTCACTTTTTATGTGACAATTAAACAACTATATTAAGATTTTTACTCATGATTTCCAGTTGTTAATTAAGGTGAAAGTTGCTCTATTTTTTATGCTCTATTTATAGACTGTTTGAAAAATTGTAAACAAAAACATTCTAAATTCCAGAATGGAGGCAGCTGGAGATAAAAGTGAAGTGGAACATAATGCGACTTTCATGGTATAACTCGGATTAATTTCAGAATATCACAGATTGTGAAAAACTGAGGACAATTTGGAAAATGAAAACCACTCAGATCCATGTGAATGATCAGAGCGCAGTTATAACGGACTCTGATGGGACAAGACCCTTTTCTTCTGTTTCCTTCCAGCACTGGAAATTCACTTTTTATGTGACAATTAAACTACTATATTAAGATTTTTACACATGATTTCCAGTTGTTAATTAAGGTGAAAGTTGCTCTATTTTTTTTATATAATTTATGTCTTATAGACCGTTTGAGAAATTGTAAACAAAAACATTCTAAATTTCGGAATGGAGGCAGCTGGAGATAAAAGTGAAGTGGAACATAATGCGACTTTCATGGAATAACTCGAATTAATTTCAGAATATCACAAATTATGAAAAATCAAAGCACAATCTGGAAAAGAAAAAACACTCAGATACTTGTGAATGATCAGAGCCCAGTTTTAAAATGTTTACTTTTGTGTTTTACATTATTTGTTTATTTGACAAGAGATTATCATAAACACTAAGCATTTTTTCAAAGACAAAATCCACACTTTGAGGTTTTACTGCACAAATCCTTACAGAAATGCTGAGCCCACAACAGTTTTTCACTTCATCTACAGATATATTACACATTTCATCATAAATTATACTTTTTCTAAAGCCCAAATACTATTTTAGGGATACAAAACTGTATTTTTCCATCCTTCTTAAGAGAGAAGCAAAGGAAATAAGATTTGTACCTTGAAAATTCAAAATTGTTGTTTAATTTTTGTTGTAATGTCATAAAAACATTAGTATTTAAGTTTGCTCATCAGTTAATCATTGTAAATATGTTCATGTTTGCTTAATTTTGCCTCCATTCCAGAATTGTGAACATTCTGATGACAGAAGATTTGAAAGGGTTTATTAATACCAATCTCTTGCTATTTTTATTGCTACATTTAGAAGTTTATTACAATGTATTTTTACTCTGTGTTATTGTAATATATAGTGATGTGTGAGCAGCAATTTCTTTGACCCTTATTTGGCCTGCAGTGAGACTGGATAATAGAAACTATATTAGTAATACATATATATAGTTACACAGCTAAATTTAAATATATATAAAGTATTAGAATATGCTTTAGTTGGATATAAGATGCAAAAGGTGTAACAAATAATAAAATACAACACTGTGGTAGAGTAAATCTAAGGCTACAAAAACCCAACAGACATATATTGATAATAATTTACTGAATGTTTATTTAGATTTGTAATTAGAAAAAAAAAAAACATCCTGAATTTCACTTAATACATGCATTCAACAGCAGCTGCCCAGTTTTATATATTAAAAAAACAAAGTAGTAGCATAGTAAGCTGTTGTGGCATAGTAAGCTGAATATTCTTATTTTACAAAAAGACAAAAAGGAACTTATGTTTGTTTCTCATTGTATTATTCCTAAGGTCTTTTTCTAGTCATAAATAAGTCAGAGAATCAAACTTATTGTTACATTTGTGTCTTAAACTGTGTGAATGCAGAGTCAATACAGTAGACAAGTAAACAATACGAGGTCACAGAAATGTATAAAAATACTGAAAATCTCTATCAATTCTGAACAATACTGTGAATAATATTACCATTACTCACATCCTTTTACCTGAGTGTAAGAACTGAGTAGTTTATTTATTTAAAAGTAAGCATTAGGATTTATTCCTATGACTCATTTCAGAAAAAAAGTGTGTCACCCAGTTCACTTGTACTTGTTTACTGGAACACCTTTCCTGAGGCACATCAACCTCCCAGCGCCTATTCATTATTTAGAATCTTGTGGCGCCCCCTGGTGGACAAACCGGACCATTATCTTAATGCCTCCCTCTTAAACCCTCTAAAAATCACGTGACTACTTTTGAACGACTCTGACTCTTTCATAAATATAGAGAGAATAGCCTCACGAACAGAACTGATGGGCAGCAGTATGAAAGTCAAATCGTTGCAAAACGTTTACATGTATAAATGTTTGGGATGTAACAATAATGGAAATATGGTGATCTTGTATCGTCAAAAAGTCTCACAATAATATCGTGGACTGTCACAATATACTGAATTACAAGTTCCTTTGCTTAAATGCATAGTTTTATAGTGACAACGTCTTAAAGACATCGGGAACTACATTTCCCATGATTCATTTCAGTGCAGACAACATGAAGAAAAATGTTTTTTTACTTGAATTCTTGGGATTATGATGGAAATAATTCACACCAAAATTGTCAAGGTATTTTAAAAGCAAAAAAGTGTTGCGTCTACAATTATATCAGCCTCTCCAAAATACTGCAATAAATATCATACTGCGAGATCCATATCGTGACAATATCGTACCAAGAGTTTTGAATATTGTTACATCCCTAGTAAATGTTGATTTGTACAATGGTACATAAAGAAATATTTTCTTTTCCACATTTTTTTAACTATAAATTTTGTTATTCACTAATAAGATTTTCACTGACACATTGTTTTACAAATAATAATGACAGTAATAATAATAAATAATAAATCAGACTTACTGAATATAGCGCTTTTTTTGGACACAAATAGGAAGTAACATTGAGCTACAGATAAAAAGAACAAATATGAAAATTGTTTAGTTATGAAATTTGTAAGTGAAAAATGTACTTTGTTAGAGAAAAACAAAATTTGCAAGTGTAAAAAATATATATGTTTATTTACCAGTGTACAAATCAACATTTACACATTCAGTAGTTTTGGAACGATTTGACTTTCATACAGCGGCAGCTCAGTGTTTTGCACGTCAGTCAAAAAAGTTCACCTTTGGTCAGAGCAAACTTCTGTTGGGTCTTTGGGCAAGACACCTCCCCCGCTGTCCCTGTTGTGTCTACATACGCTGGTTTAGTGTGGAGCTTTAGTCTGTTTGGAAATGCAAGAGAACAAACAAAACGACAACAAGCTTTAACTTTTTAACCCTTTGAACATTTGTATAAAACACTATAACTGCCCATATTTGAAAGGTAAACATTTATATTCATGTAAAAACAAATGGGCACATCGCTCTGCAGTGAAATTACAATCTAAAGTATAAAAAATAGGCACTTTCAGTAGTCATAAAAAAAAGTTACAGACTCGGAGGTAGCTTCGTTAGATAATCGTGTGATTTTTCAGGAAGCATTTCACACTGGACAAATTTGTCACAGCAAAAACATTGGACAGAGTTGTACAGCTCAGTTTCACCAAAGTCCCACAGTCTCGACAGGTGAGCTGCTTCTCCGCACCCGAATCCTCCTCGAACGAACCAGATGTTGGAGCAGTTTCTTTCTTCTCTTTCTCTTTATTGCGTTTGCACGGTGCCCTCTCTGGAGTGTGGATTTCCTTATGTTTTCTCAGAAGGCAGTAGGAAGTAAAAGTTTCGTCACAATACTCGCACTCGTAGTTGTCATTATTGAGGTTAGCGCTGTCCGGGTGGTTTTTCGATTTGTGCGTTTTCAGTTTCTGAAAAGAGGCAAACTTGTAGCCGCAGTCGCCGCACGTGTACAGGTCTCTCCCGGTGTGACATTTCTGGTGAAGCTCCAGTTTCTTTCTCCGAATAAAACCGTGTCCACAAACGCCACAAGTGAGAGGTTTTCCTGTGTGAATGTACCGGTGTTCAAGGAGATGGTGTTTCGTTTTGAATCCCTTTTCGCAGTATTCGCAGATGTACCGTTTCGCAGAGTCCAAGTTGATTTTCAGGATAGGAGGAAGTGGAGCGGGCTGAGAAGAAGGAGAGGAGGGAGGAGACTGTGGAGAAGGAAGAGAAGAGGGCTTGCGTACAAACTTGGGAGAAGGTTGAGGAGAAGTATGAGAGGACGGCTGGGTTACAGACTTGGCAGAAAGCTGAGGAGAGGACTTGACGGACGACTGCGGAGAAGCTTGAGAAACGCTCGGAGGCACGGTCGAAGCTTGAGAACGCGCCTGAAGATGGAGCGCCTTCAGAGAATCAAACCTCTCTTTTTTGGGGAGCTCTTTGTCCGGATGCTGCGTGCGAATGTGCCCGTACAAATTTCCCAGAATCCCAAACCACCTCCCACAGTAATCACACTTGTACGGCTGCTCTCCGGTGTGGCTCCTTTCGTGCAAAACCAGAACCGTTTCGTTAAGAAAACTCATGTTACAGTATTTACATTTGTACGGCTCTTTCCCGATATGAGACAACTGGTGGATTTGTAGCTGCGTTTTATTCGGGAAACTTTGTCCGCAATTTTCACACTTGAAACTTTTGTGATTTGCGGTTTGCATCTTGTTCGGGGCGTTCTTACTCTGACCGAGGAGTTTATCTGGTTCTGGAGTTTCCTCATTGGGCGCGGTCCCTTCCCGTTTGTGGCTTCGTTCGTGATGTGCAAGAAAACGTTTATACACAAACCTCTTCTGGCAGTACTTGCACTGATATCGTTCTTTCTTGTGGTTCGTGGAGTGGTGCTCGATCAGCTGTTTCTTCGTGGGGAACTGCTCTTTGCACTCGTAGCACATAAACGACTGGCTCCGCGATTCCGAAGCGCGCGACGCATCCTTGTGGTGCTTGAGCGTGTGGGCGTAGAGTTTTGCCAGAATGTGAAACACTCTGTCACAGTGATCGCACTTGTACGGCTTCTCTCCCGTGTGCATTTTTTCGTGTATTTTCAAATGGTTCTTACTCATGAACTCGCTCCCACAGTACAGACAGCGGTGAATGGGTTTGCCGTCGTGAAAACGCAGGTGAGTTGTGAGCCGGGACTTACTGGAAAACCTCCTCCCACACTTGCTACAAACGCAACTAAGATTATTATTATTATTAGCGGCCTTTAGTTTACTCTTTTTTTCACTCTTGTTCGAGGTCTCATTTTCACCTGGTTTATGTTTTGCAGCGTTTCTGTGAGCTTCTTCTTTTTGGCATAGCTCAGGTTCTTTCAAAACTCCATCAGTTTCACTTTTATCTCCCCTTTTGGCTTTTTTGTTGTCAAATCCGTTCAGCGTTGCGTCAGTCTCTTCACTTTTCCCGTTCTTAAATTTATGCTTCATGCGCTGGTGTTTCTCCAGATTCCCCACGGAGTTAAAACTGCTCCCACACGCGTCACACGGGAACGGTTTGTCCTCCGCGTGTGTCCACAGGTGCTGGACCAGGGACCACGCGCGGCTGAACGTTCTCCCGCAGTTCTGGCACTGGAACGACTCTTTCCTTTTACGCATGCGCTCCTGTGGCGTGTCCGTAGGTGAGCTGGGCGACTCCTTTTCCTCCATGTCCACAAATCGTCGAGGTTTCTGCGCAAAAAGAAATGCAACAAAAACGATTCAAATACAGTTTTAGAATCACAACTTTAGAAATAATTCGGTTTTGATGAAAATAAATGAAGTTTATCGAGGATACGACCAAGAGTTAGCTGGCTGCAAGATTGTCCGAGAAATTCTGTTCTTCCGGGTTATTTATTGTCCTTTTTGAGTATAGACTTTCTACTTTTGAAGCATAACGCAATTTTTCTGTCAGGAAGTAGTTTAAATAAGTATTGATGCGCGTAAATACGTGCGCAAAACATTTACGCACAGTACCAATTATTACTGAAGCAACTATAAATCATGTATTACGTATTTATTATCTACGGTATACACATTAGTTCAGTTTTTCCATGTTTCTTGCCAAGTGACTGTGCTGTTAGACCCTTTCTGTTTTGCATTTGCTAGCTAAAACTAACTAGCTACCCACTCCAAACCATGGAAGTAACAGTTTTCCTACGTCGCCCTCAAAACATCCACATTTAACGCTGTTTCCTTCGCTATTCTTTGGCTGCAACGAAGCATTTCAGTGAGTTTTTTGCAGAAAACTTACCCAAACAAAGGCGACCAGACCAACTCCACCGCCACAGCGTCTGCAACATGGACGAGGAGGAGAGTCCGGCGAGCGCCCAAACGTGCTCCCCGAAAAACACCGCCCCCTTCAGCCTCCTCCTCCTCCTCTTCCTCCTCCTCCTCTTCCTCCACCTCTTCTTCCTCCTCCTCCTCCTCGGCTCCTGTGAACTCAGCTGTGGCTGTCGTGCCTTAAACTGTGCCTTTATAATCGAACTGTTGCCTCCAGATCAATTCTCTCATGGATTATTAAACATTGTTAATATATCAGGTCTGAACCCAGTGGCGGAGTTAGAAATCTGGGGGCCTGAGGTGAACTTGTGTTTGGGGCCCTCGCTATAATGCACTGATTTGTTGTTTTGTTTTGTTACCTGGTCCCCGAAGGCTTGACCAGGTTTTGTATTCACCCTGTGTGTGTGTGTGTGTGTGTGTGTGTCCACCAGCGATAATTCCAGCATTTATGGACCAATTGTCACCAAATTTGTTACGTGGGTCAAACCCTCGTGCCCGATGCCGCAAAAAAAAAACGTTTGGTGACAATCCGAAGTTATTTGAGGTCACACGGGTCAATTGAAGGTCACGCCATTATAAAGAATAGGCTATTTCAGCAATTTCTGAACCAACTGCGGCCTAAAATATTCACCCAATCATCACACAAGTTGGCACACACATAACCGGAGCACACTGGATATTACAGGTTGAGACTGGTCAAAGTCAAAGTTGAAGGTCAAAGTAACCAAGGTCAAATATGTGTTTTTGGTCATAACTAAGAGAAGGATGGAGTTCGAGCAACAGGAGTGTCTTAAAATCTCAGAATCTATTTATAATTCTCTGCATTTGTAGAGTCAGATATTAATAGTTTTCCAGATAATCACTAATTATAACAGTTCTTTTCTCTTTCAGCGTTTGTCATTAAAATTCTAATTGGAACAAAAATAATTTCCATTTCTTGTTTTTCTGGTGAAACACACACACTGATCTACAGTCACACTAACACATACACAACTCATGAACAATCACATTTTGGTTCCACACTAGTAAACACAGACTTTCTCATGTGTGACCAACATCACACTAATGTTCATGGGCCTGTACACATACACACATTACACTGTGGATACAAAGATCATGTGATATGGGCTGGGCTCCTCATAAACTGCTTCTGTGGTGATGAACTGAAACACCGACACCTCATGGGACCGGGTTGATATCTCTGCACTTGCACTTATTATTGTGTATTTTCATTTATTTATTGTATTTTTTATTTTTCTCCATTGTTCTTGAGACACACACGTCTATTTGAATGAGGGTGGATTGGAAACTTGTCTTATTAGTTACATTACATTTTTGTTTACATCCATATGATTATGATTATGATTATGCTGTGATTATGTTCAAATCAGGGTGTGGTGGATACTTCTGCCACCACTCCATAGTGTCAGTATTATTTAATTTCACTTACATTAATTAATTACATTACACATCATTTAATTCCTTTATTTAGACTTATGTTCTAATTTGAGTGCACACATTTTAGTTAATATAAGTCTAATTTACTTACACTTGTTCTTTTTGTTTTTTTGAACACTGGACGGACAGAGGACCCTGGGAGAGACCATCAGGACTCAGCAAAGGGGGGGAGCACTATTTAGTTTGTTTTACTAAGTTAGTTTGTTTAGTTTGCTTTAAGGTCATGTTATTATCAATTATTATTTTCTGTGTTATAATTATTTGCCTTTCTGTTACTTTGATTAAGTTATTGGTTTAGTGAATTAATTAGTGTAATTCCTCCCTCTTGTGTTCACTTTATTTGGTCCTCAAGTATTTAAACACTGTTCCTTTGTCTGGTTGGGTTAGTTTTGTTCTGTTCAGTTTGATTTTGAGTTCCCCCAGTTGGGCCCGGCTTTTCTGTTAATAATTTGCCTCAATTGAACCTTTGTTAAATTATATATTTTTTGACTTCATTAAATTTAAACTTCTTTTTATACCTTGTCGTTGCCTTTCTCTTTGGTCCACTACACGGGGTCAAGCTGACTTGTCCATTCTAACGTGAAAGAGGGGACGCTTTGACCGTTAAAATAGATTTAACAGATTCTATTTTGATTGTGTTTTCTTGTTTAAATATAAAACTACTCTCATTTAATGTCATATTGAGAGAAAATCAAATTGCTCTGAGGCCTGGCACTGAAGGCATTTGGTTGGGGGCCCCTCCAGGTTCAGGGGCCCTAGGCGGCCGCCTACTGCCACTTCTATCTGAACCAATGAACGTCCATGTTAATGCCACTGGCTTTCCTTTTGATTGCTTGTCTATTGTCTGCTCTCTCTAATACATGGTACCATATTGTTTTTGCAAGTTGGTAAAATAAAAACAAAACAAACAAATGGAAAGTTTGGGGTAAACTGGTGATTATTGCACATTCATTCATTTACAACAACATTCCCACTCGTCTGTAATGGCTGAACACTACAAACTTATGTTCTGTAACAGGACCATGAACAAATAAACACTTTTTCACAAATTATTCAACAGGCTTGTAATAATTATAATACTGTAATGGATGAACTTGTTTAAAAGGTCCTATATTATATAAAATAGACTCCTATGAGCTTTAAGTCATGTTCTAATGCTTTTCCCTCCTCAAAAACAGTGTTTTGTGGAGTTGTGTTTTGTCTCCTACATTATTACATTATCTACATCTGCAAAACACTAAAACAGATTCTAATTCTAATATTTTACTTCACATTTTTCATCACAGCAGCCATCAAAAGAATAAACACATGTTGTGGGTTATTAACAAGAGTCAAAACAGAATAAAAAGACAACGTGCAATTTCAGGTCTGTCTCTGATTAGAGAAGTGCAGTGAAAAACAATACAATGACAAACAACATAGACAAACTTCAGCTAAAATCTAATGAAAAGAAAATCTTTACATATAATTTAAAGCTTTTAATTGTTGACACTACACAGAGCTCAGTTCCACAGTCTGGAGTCTCTGAAGCCTGGTCTCCAGCTTTTTGAGTCTGACTTTAGTCTCACTTGATTCGGCCTCAGCAGCTCTTTCTCCTTTAGTGTGTTCAAGAGGGTGCACCTTCAGATGACCAGCTTGTCTCAAAGTCGTCCCACACTGGTCAGAGCTGCCGCTTTTCTCTTCACTCTGGAACATTTGGACATGTTTCAGATGGTTCCTCACAGACCTGAAATCCTTCCCCTCTTTCTCCACAGTCCTCTGGTTCATCTCCTGTGTGTGTTCTGTAGTGACTGGAGAGCTCCTGGGATGTTCTAAAAGCCTCTTCACACTGGTCACACTCATATAGTATCAACCAGGAGTGAGTTCTCATGTGTCTATTTAGATTGGATGATACAGAGAAAGTTTTCCCACACTGGTCACACTCGTATGGCCTCTCTCCAGTGTGGACTCTCATATGTACTTCTAAGTGGCCTGACTGTGAAAATTTCTTCTCACAGACCTCACAGCTGTATCGTCTTTCCCCTGTGTGGACTCTAATATGTTCATTGAGTGCACCAATGTGTTTAAATTGCTGCCCACACTGGTCACATTTAAATGCTTTCTCTGCTGTGTGAACTCTCCTATGTTGATGGAGATGACCAGACTTTCTAAATTCCCTCCCACACTGGTCACATTCAAATGGTTTTTCTCCTGTGTGGATTCTTATATGTTCACTGAGAGTACTAGAGTGTTTAAATCCCTTCCCACACTGGTCACAGCTGTATGGTCTTTCCCCTGTGTGAGTTCTGTAGTGTACTTTCAGTCTGGAAGCATTTGGCCACACCGTCTCACACTGGTCACACTTGTATGGTTTCTCTCCTGTGTGGATTCTCATATGTGCTAGTAGGGTGCCTGACTGGGAAAATGCCTTTTCACAAACTTCACATCTGTGTGGTTTTTCCCCTGTGTGGACTCTCATGTGTCGATCGAGATGACAAGACATTTTAAATTCCATCCCACACTGGTCACAGCTGTACGGTCTTTCTCCTGTGTGAGTTCTGTAGTGGACTTTCAGTCTGTAAGCACTTGGCCACATCTTTCCACACTGGTCACATGTAAACCCCATTCTGTTGGTGGATCTTGTAGCTCTGCATTAGAACGAAGGAAAGAAAATGTCAAGTAAAATCACTTTTTAAACTGTTCAAATAAAGTAACTGTAACTAAATACACATAAAATCACACATAGTAAATCATATGTAAGAATGGTTCAGTGAGTGTGTTTACATGCACATCAGTATCACAGTTATGATATTTTGAATGTTTTTAATATCCCAGTTTCGTCATGGTGCATGTATACGCTGTATCCCGGTTATGAGAAATATTCCAATAGTATATACTGTAACATAAAGTTGAGTGCTCATGCACTTGTCCAACACTGTTTTAGTTGACTTGTTCTTTGTGGCGCTTGTGCAAATTGTGTAAAATGATCCATTACCACTAGGATGTATTTGTAACACTAGTCGGCTAGATTGACTACGACCACGGTAAATAACGAGTAATTACAATTGTCAGCATCAGAAGGCTGGTCCTTAAAGGAGCCTGAGGTGTGAATAAAACACAGACAACCTGTATTAAAGATTTAAAGCTAAATGTATTGATATATATTAAATAATAATTAAACAAACAGGACAACAACAGTAATAGACGGTATTTAGTATTTGTATTATTGTTTGAAGCAGCGGTTGAATCCAAAAGAATAATAGTTCCAGTAATAAAGCTACGTCACTTCATTCATATTCAATAAGGAAAAACAAAATGGAAGCCTAGAGATTATTTACTGTTCACCCAAAAAGCTGTCAAAATGGACAAAAAATTCAAAAGGAAAAATAATGAATGAAAGCTTCAAAAAGTCCCAGCGCGAGTAAACGGAGCTAATATCCACAGGGTTTTGAATGGGAGCGGAGCGAACAAACAAGACGCTAAGTGCGATTTAACAACACAAATACGAACTAATCATAAAAATAATTCACCGATTGTTGCTCAACAAACTCACCGATGAGGAAGAGACAGTTTGGAATCCGAAAAATGCTCCAATTCACAGGTTTGTCCCTGACGCAGAGCTGAACATGAACCACAGTGGAGTTTTATTGACCAACAACAACTGGAGCATTACCGCCCCCCACTGGTGAGGAGTGTGAACTGAAACACCACTGACTAATCACTTAATTAAAAATAAACACATAAAATAATAATAATAATACTAATAACAGCCGTGATCAAATAATAAAATAAATAATAAATAATAAAACAATTATGAATCAAATCCCATTAATCAAATTAATATCTCAAACAAACTTCAATAAAACTTTAAAACTACTATTTCTTGTGTGCTGCTGTAATAGTTCTATTAAGTCAAATTTCATTTTAAATCCTTGATGCCTTCCTTCATTATATTTCTCTCCTCTTTATATGTGTTACGATCCATAAATACATTCACAATATAAACTAAATTTGCCATTATATATAATATATATATATATATATATATATATATATATATATATATATATATATATATATATATATATATATATATATATATATATATATATTATTTTTTTTTTTTTTTCCATCAACTTAAAAGTGCACTATGTAACTTTTTTGTTTGGAGTTCCCTCACCTGCTTGTTTCTATGGAGATGCCATTGCTCAGTTGTGAAAATTTATGTTATGACATATTTGGATATTTGGTCTCCATGGAGACAGAAAGGTTCCATACATTCCAGACAAAGAAATAATATCTCCATGGAAAAAAGTGACAGTTCTGTACCAGGGCCATGAACAAATAAAACACTTTTTTCAAATTATTCAACAGGTTTGTAATAATTATACTTCAGTAACACATGAATGTCTTTAAAAAAAAAAAGGTCCTATATTATGTAAAATAGACTCCTGTGAGGTTTAAGTCCTGTTCTAATGCTGTTCCCTCAAAAACAGACCTGGAGTTATGTTTTGTCTCCTGCATTATTACATTTTCTACATCTGCAAAGCTCAAAATGATAAAGATTTTTATTTTTTTTATTAGAAAGAGGTTTTAGCTGAAGTATTTCCATGTTATATTGTTTTTCACATTAAGCTTCACTGCACTTCTCTAATCAGAGACAGACCTGAAATTGCACTTTGTCTTTTTATTCTGTTTTGACTCTTGTTAGTAACCCACAACAGATGTTTATTCTTTTCATGGCTGCTGTGATGAAAATAGTGAAATAAAATATTAGAATTAGAAAACAAAATCAGTTTAAGCGTTTTAAGCTTTTAATTGTTGACACTACACAGAGCTCAGTTCCACAGTCTGGAGTCTCTGAAGCCTGGTCTCCAGCTTTTGAGTCTGACTTTAATCTCACTTGATCCGGCCTCAGCAGTTCTTTCTCCTTTAGTGTGTTCAAGAGGGTGCACCTTCAGATGACCAGCTTGTCTCAAAGTCGTCCCACACTGGTCAGAGCTGCAGCTTTTCTCTTCAGTCTGGAACATTTGGACATGGTTCAGACGGTTCCTCACAGACCTGAAATCCTTACCCTCTTTCTCCACAGTCGTCTGGTTCATCTCCTGTGTGTGTTCGATAGTGACTGGAGAGCTCCTGGGATGTTCTAAAAGCCTTTTCACACTGGTCACACTCATATAGTATCAACCAGGAGTGAGTTCTCATGTGTTTATTGAGATTGGATGATTGAGAGAAAGTTTTCCCACACTGGTCACACTCGTATGGTTTCTCTCCAGTGTGGACTCTCATGTGTGATTCTAGGTGGCCTGACTGTGCAAATGTCTTCTCACAAACCTCACAGCTGTATCGTCTTTCCCCTGTGTGGATTCTCATGTGCTGATGGAGATGACTAGACACTCTAAATTCCTTCCCACACTGCTTACATTCAAATGGTTTCTCTCCTGTGTGGATTCTCATATGTTGATGGAGAGCACTGGAGTCTCTAAATTCCCTCCCACACTGGTCACATTCAAATGGTTTTTCTCCTGTGTGGATTTTTATATGTTCCCTGAGAGTACTTGAGTGTTTAAATCCCTTCCCACACTGGTCACAGCTGTATGGTCTTTCCCCTGTGTGAGTTCTGTAGTGTACTTTCAGTCTGGAAGCATTTGGCCACACTGTCTCACACTGGTCACACTTGTATGGTTTCTCTCCTGTGTGGATTCTCATATGTGCTAGTAGGGTGCCTGACTGGGAAAATGCCTTTTCACAAACTTCACATCTGTGTGGTTTTTCCCCTGTGTGGACTCTCATGTGTCGATCGAGATGACAAGACATTTTAAATTCCATCCCACACTGGTCACAGCTGTACGGTCTTTCTCCTGTGTGAGTTCTGTAGTGGACTTTCAGTCTGTAAGCACTTGGCCACATCTTTCCACACTGATCACATGTGAACCCCATTCTGTTGGTGGATCTTGTAGCTCTGCATTAGAACGAAGGAAAGAAAATGTCAAGTAAAATCACTTTTTAAACTGTTCAAATAAAGTAACTGTAACTAAATACACATAAAATCACACATAGTAAATCATATGTAAGAATGTTTCAGTGAGTGTGTTTACATGCACATCAGTATCACAGTTATGATATTTTGAATGTTTTTAATATCCCAGTTTCGTCACGGTGCATGTATACGCTGTATCCCGGTTATGAGAAATATTCCAGTAGTATATACTGTAACATAAAGTTGAGTGCTCATGCACTTGTCCAACACTGTTTTAGTTGACTTGTTCTTTGTGGTGCTTGTGCAAAGTGTGTAAAATGATCCATTACCACCAGGATGTATTTGTATTACACAGTTTTTTCATATAATAAAAAAAATAAAATAAAAAATGGCAATGTTAAAAGGTCAAGTCATTAAGTATGACAGATAAGAGGTCAGACAGGGTCAATGTAAATTCAAACCATAAATTAAATTAAAAGAGGTGAGAGGTGTCTAAGAGTTCATGGCTGGTGATCAGTTCTTTTAGAATGATAAAGAGTTCTTGTTGTCAATAAAAGCGGAGAGAGGCAAAGAAAAGTTTCAGTTCTTTGATAATGTTGATTTCTGTTTTATCTTGCGAAAATGAAAAAAATAAGCGCAGCGGCACCGATCGTTGTTACAGCAAATTTTATGACGTTACAGCAGAATTCACAGCATCAGGGCGACAAACAAGCCAAAAAGTCAGAGAGTCTGGAAGCATCTAGCCGCGGTTTCAGTGAAGTCTGAGGAGTCTGAGAGTCAACAAAGCCTATAAATAATATTGTTGCTAGATTGACTACGACCACGGTAAATAACGAGTAATTACAATTGTCAGCATCAGAAGGCTGGTCCTTAAAGGAGCCTGAGGTGTGAATAAAACACAGACAACCTGTATTAAAGATTTAAAGCTAAATTTATTGATATATATTAAATAATAATTAAACAAACAGGACAACAACAGTAATAGACAGTATTTAGTATTTGTATTATTGTTTGAAGCAGCGGTTGAATCCAAAAGAATAATAGTTCCAGTAATAAAGCTACGTCACTTCATTCATATTCAATAAGGAAAAACAAAATGGAAGCCTAGAGATTATTTAGTGTTCACCCAAAAAGCTGTCAAAATGGACAAAAAATTCAAAAGGAAAAATAATGAATGAAAGCTTCAAAAAGTCCCAGCGCGAGTAAACGGAGCTAATATCCACAGGGTTTTGAATGGGAGCGGAGCGAACAAACAAGACGCTAAGTGCGATTTAACAACACAAATACGAACTAATCATAAAAATAATTCACCGATTGTTGCTCAACAAACTCACCGATGAGGAAGAGACAGTTTGGAATCCGAAAAATGCTCCAATTCACAGGTTTGTCCCTGACGCAGAGCTGAACATGAACCACAGTGGAGTTTTATTGACCAACAACTGGAGCATTACCGCCCCCACTGGTGAGGAGTGTGAACTGAAACACCACTGACTAATCACTTAATTAAAAATAAACACATAAAATAATAATAATAATAATACTAATAACAGCCGTGATCAAATAATAAAATAAATGATAAATAATAAAACAATTATGAATCAAATCCAATTAATCAAATTAATATCTCAAACAAACTTCAATAAAACTTTAAAACTACTATTTCTTGTGTGCTGCTGTAATAGTTCTATTAAGTCAAATTTCATTTTAAATCCTTGATGCCTTCCTTCATTATATTTCTCTCCTCTTTATATGTGTTACGATCCATAAATACATTCACAATATAAACTAAATTTGCCATAATTATACTGTGTGTGTATATATATATATATATATATCTATATATATATCTCTATATATATTGATAGATAGATATATATAGATATTTTTTTTTCCATCAACTTAAAAGTGCACTATGTAACTTTTTGTTTGGAGTTCCCTCACCTGCTTGTTTCTATGGAGATGCCATTGCTCAGTTGCGAAAATGTATGTTATGACATATTTGGTCTCCATGGAGACAGAAAGGTTCCTTACATTCCGGATAAAAAAATAATATCTCCATGGAGAAAAGTGACAGACGCGCCACCAGAAAAGTTACACAATGCACCTTTTAAATGAGACTGCATCTGAGCCTCCATCAGGACTCAGGTCAACGTCATTTTTTCCAGTTGTAGTTCTCCTTACATTATCCTCAAGTCTGACAAATCACTTTATCATATGACAGAGGAAGAAAACTTAGGATCCATCTTCTTTTCAATTTCTTTATTAAGACAATAAAGACAAGAAGAAAGTGTAGATACACTTAAAATGTCACCACAAAGTTTCTTAAAAATACTCTTCAAAACTTTATATATTCTCTGTTCATGTTTTGTTTTATTATATTTATACATAAGACACATCATTGTTTTGTGACAATATAACTTTGGGAAAACACATTAGAGAATGACCTTTCTTTGTAAATGACCTTGTTGGAGAAGATTGTAGTTTACTCGAATATGATCAGATAACTGGCCTTTATGGAAACATCTGCTCCCATCATGTGTAGAATCAATTCACTGCTTTGAGATGGAATTAGAAGCACATAATTAACAGTGAAACAACAAAGTTATTTGTCTGTCAGCCTTTTGCAGGAACCATAAATGGTCAAAAGGAACGAGGATGAATAAAAGTATTAATAATTTCAATTTAAATAATAAATCAGTGATAAATATTCCATATAGAAACTATTAAAAAATGGGAAATAAGTAAGTAAGTCTTTATTTATACAGCGCTTTTCACACAGATATTTGTCACAAAGACGTTTTACAAAGCATTATTCATTCACTCCAGACCCGGTGATGGTAAA
Source organism: Boleophthalmus pectinirostris (assembly GCF_026225935.1). Classification (NCBI taxonomy): domain Eukaryota; kingdom Metazoa; phylum Chordata; class Actinopteri; order Gobiiformes; family Gobiidae; genus Boleophthalmus; species Boleophthalmus pectinirostris. The sequence goes on along the minus strand of NW_026570971.1, from coordinate 1,216,392 downwards.
GTACTACCACAGATGCCCTTGGTCATCGGTCAGTAAAAAATATCTTTAATTATAATTTTAAGTTTTTAATTGTTGACACTACACAGAACTCAGTTCCACAGTCTGGAGTCTCTGAAGCCTCATCTCCAGCTTTTTGAGTCTGACTTTAGTCTCACTTGATCCGGGCTCAGCAGCTCTTTCTCCTTTTGTGTGTTCAAGAGGGTGCACCTTCAGATGACCAGCTTGTCTCAAAGTCGTCCTACACTGGTCAGAGCTGCAGCTTTTCTCTTCAGTCTGGAACATTTGGACACGTTTTAGACGGTTCCTCACAGACCTGAAATCCTTCCCCTCTTTCTTCACAGTCGTCTGGTTCGTCTCCTGTGTGTGTTCGGTAGTGACTGGAGAGCTCCTGGGATGTTCTAAAAGCCTCTTCACACTGGTCACACTCATATAGTATCAACCAGGAGTGAGTTCTCATGTGTTTACTGAGATTGGATGATACAGAGAAAGTTTTCCCACACTGGTCACACTCGTATGGTTTCTCTCCAGTGTGGACTCTCATGTGTGATGTTAGGGTCCATGACCGTGAAAATGCCTTATCACAAACATCACATCTGTATGATTTTTCCCCTGTGTGGATTTTCATATGTTCACTGAGTGCACCAGATTGTCTAAATTCCTTCCCACACAGTTCACATTCAAATTGTCTCTCTCCTGTGTGGATTCTCATATGTCGCTGAAGATCAAAGGATTGTCTAAATTCCTTCCCACACTGGTCACATTTAAATGGCGTTTCTCCTGTGTGGATTCTCATATGTCGATGGAAATGACCAGATTGTATAAATTCCTTCCCACACTGGTTACATTCAAATTGTTTCTCTCCTGTGTGAACACTCATATGTAATCTTAGAGTCCTTGAGCGTGAAAAAGTCTTCTCACAAACAAAACATCTGTATGATTTTCCCCCCGTGTGGGTTTTCTTATGTTCACTGAGCGCACCAGACTTTCTAAATTTCTTCCCACACTCTTCACATTCAAATGGTTTTTCTCCTGTGTGGACTCTCATATGTTCATTGAGAACACCAGAGTGTATAAATCCCTTTCCACACTGGTTACAGCTGTATGGTCTTTCTCCTGTGTGAGTTCTGTAATGTATTTTAAGTCTGGAAGCCTTTTGACACACCTTCCCACACTGGTCACATGTGAAGGCCATTCTGTTGGTGGATCTTGTAGCTCTGAATTAAAACAAAGGAAAGAAAGTGTCAAGTAAAATCACTTTTTTAACTGTTCAAATAAAGTAACTGTAACTAAAAACACATAAAATCACACATAGTAAATCATATGTAAGAATGTTTCAGTGAGTGTGTTTACATGCACATCAGTATCACAGTTATGATCAGGTTTTTTGAATATCCTGGTTTCGTCATGGTGTATGTATACGCTGTATCCTGAATAAACCAGTATCCCGGTTATGAGAAACTGGGATATTGTAGCTGAGAAATTACAACAGTAACCGGGATACTGTGGCGTGTATACGCAGTATCCCGAATACTGCAACATAAAGTTGAGAGCTCATGCACTTGTCCAACACTGTTTTAGTTGACTTGTTCTTTGTGGCGCTTGTGCAAAGTGTGTAAAATGATCCATTACCACCAGGATGTATTTGTAACACTAGTCGGTTAGATTGACTACGACCACGGTAAATAACAAGTAATTACAATTGTCAGCATCAGAAGGCTGGTCCTTAAAGGAGCCTGAGGTGTGAATAAAACACAGACAACCTGTATTAAAGATTTAAAGCTAAATGTATTGATATATATTAAATAATAATTAAACAAACAGGACAACAACAGTAATAGACGGTATTTAGTATATGTATTACTGTTTGAAGCAGCGGTTGAATCCAAAAGAATAATAGTTCCAGTAATAAGTTCAAAGGTTCACAGAAAAATGTGTGCAGATGTATTTTAGTCATATATAAGTTTATCAATATATAACTTTGTAAATGAATATGTTATCTATTTTATTTCATTTTCATCCTGGAATCAGTTGACACAGTCATTAATCAATAATTCATTCATTAATCAAAAAGGAAGTGCACTTTTTCATATATCAAAAATACTCAATTGTACTCAATAAATCAAATGACTTAAAAAGATCAAAATACTCGAGTAGATGATCAGATGAATAATTAAAGCTGCGCAAAAAATCTAAAATAGTTGTAGCTATGTCAGTTCAATCATATTCAATGAGGGGAAATCATATATATATATTATCATTAATATTATGATTAAGCGTTTGCTCAAAGAGTTGTTAAAATGGACATTGAAATCAATTTAAAAGGGAAAATAATAAATGAATGAATACATGAATAACCTAATGAGATTTAATGTTAGAATATCACTGATTCAACTTTGAATTACTGAGGTTCGTGTTTTTAATTTTAAGCCTCTACATCTTTGTTGTGATACTTGCTGTAAAAGGTGTTTTATTTACAATTTCAATGCAAATGCTGCTTGTGTATTTAGGTCAGTAGGAAGTGGACCAGGATCAAATCTTGACCATATCGTTTTGTCAAAGCCTGATCCTGTCAGATCTCACAAACTCAGCAGGGCCTGGTCAGTTTTTGGATGGAGACACTGGGAAAATCAGGAGCCACAGGAGGCGCCAGTCACAAAAACGGTCGTTGTGTCCCTAGGCAAGACACTTCACCCACATTGCCTAGTATGAAATTGGAGTGTGGAGTGATGTGATGTCAGCCTCGCTTCCGTCAGTCTGCCCCAGGGCAGCTGTGGCTACAGTAGTCTCAGTAGTAGACTCAGCAATGCTCTGTAAAGCGTCTTTGAGTGTCCAAAAAAGCGCTGTATAAAACTGATGCATTATTATTATTATTATTATTATTATTATTATTATTATTATTATTATTATTATTATTATTATTATTAAAATCTGAAGCATATTTAGGCTCCAAACGACAGAATAAACAGATACGTGGCAGATCCGCAGCATGTCTGGGGCAGATAACTCGGTTCTGAACGCGGATCCAAAACGGGTCCTGGGCGGATCCGCGGCGAGTGATTTTTACTCTCTGGGTAAGTGCTATTTAACAACACAAATACGAGCTAATCATAAAAATAATTCACCGATTGTTGCTCAACAACTCACCGATGAAGAAGAGACAGTTTAGAATCCGAAAAATGCTCCAGTTGACAGATTTGTCCCTGACGCAGAGCTGAACATGAACCACAGTGAGGAGGAGGAGGAGACAGGGAAGTGACCTCCGGGGCTTAAAGGAACATGAGGCACAAGTAGAACATCCAAACAAGTAGAACATCCAAACAAGTAGAACATCCAAACAAGTAGAACATCCAAACAAGTTGTTCAGTCAAATCGGTCTCTTATTAAGCCCAAAGTCCTTTCTGTGTCCCATTTCTTTGTGCAGCTCTGAAGACAGTGTCATGTTTTTCCTTTGGGAGGAGCTGAGCTCTACCATTGACTCGCCTGTAGAGGGCGACATCCACATTCACAGAACGTTTGTTCCACTGGAGGATTTTTACATCTGGAACAGGACCGGACACAAATAAACACTTGTTTTTAACTTCGCTTCTGTTTATTTCGCTATGACAAGTTGTCAAACTTATTGTGTTGAGTTTTCATCCATATGAGCCGAGTAGCACCGCCCAGAAGCTTCAAACGAGCCGCTGTCAAACGAAATATGCGGAATTGTTAAGATAAAGCTTTAGCTTTAGCTTTAGCTTTAGCATCTCCTATTTGTTTGTATTGTTATCTTAGCTTAGCTTAGCTTAGTTTAGCTTAGCTTAGCTTAGTTTAGCTTAGCCGCTGCCACTGTTTTCTATGGGTCCTGTTAGCACTGCCTTTTTATTCCAACTTTCTGCATTATTCTTTACAATGTTATGATCCAATTGGAACGTAATCAAGTTGAAATGATTACTTATATTGTCCAATGTTGTCATTTTATTTATTATGCACTTTGTGGCGTTTTTTAGCCTAAACATTGTGTCTTACTTGGTCCTATTGAAATGTTCTTTTCAGTTTAAATGCTGCGGGGCCAGACTGACCTGCGCCCCCCCCACGCGCTTTAACGCACAGGAAGCTATTTAATTAATCATGTTTTGGTTACTTGATTAATTAATAGAACATTTCAAATATATCGTACAATATCTGAATTTCTATATGCAGAAGTATTTATATATTTATAATACAACTAGTATTATATTTAATTGTAATTACATTATGAATTGTGTGCACATAGATTTATTACATCGCATCGTTCTGTTCTCTGCACAGACCAGGTTTTTTGATGACGAGCTAAGGCAAGGCTTCTGAATCACTGAAACCACACGAAATACAACTCAAGTCTGTGGAGATTCCTGCCAGGAGCCCCGACACCTCCTCTCTCTGTCCGGGCTGGTAGGAGTGGGTCCCTCTCCACAGATCTGACCTGTACCTTGGTCTGGTTGACCTTATAAAGCCAGGTCAACTTGTCATTTTCTCCAGTTGTAGTTCTCCTTACGTTTATGTTTACATTTATTCTATGACAGAAGAAGCAAACTCAAGATCCATCTTCTTTTCATTTTCTTTATGAAAACAATGAAGACACTCTACACTTTTCGTAAAATGTCATCACAAACTTTCTTGAAAAATACTCTACAAAACTCCATATATTCTCTCTTCATTTTTTGTATTGTTTTTTACATAAACAAATCATGTTTTTGTGACAATTGTTTTGTCCCTCTCCTCAGTCTCCACTAAAACTCTTTTATTTCCACAGTGGCACAATCTCCCTCAGGTTTTGGAACACAAATGGAACTTTTGGGGTAAATTGGGGATTACTGCACATTCATTCATTATCAACAACATTCCCATTAATTTGTAATGGCTGAACACTACAAGTTTATGTTCTGTACCAGGGCCATGAACAAATAAACACTTTTTTCAAATTATTCAACAGGTTTGTAATAATTATACTTCAGTAACACATGAATGTCTCAAAATGATAAAGATTTTTATTTTTTTTTATTAGAAAGAGGTTTTAGCTGAAGTATTTCCATGTTATATTGTTTTTCACATTAAGCTTCACTGCACTTCCCTAATCAGAGACAGACCTGAAATTGCACTTTGTCTTTTTATTCTGTTTTGACTCTTGTTAGTAACCCACAACAGATGTTTATTCTTTTCATGGCTGCTGTGATGAAAATAGTGAAATAAAATATTAGAATTAGAAAACAAAATCAGTTTAAGCGTTTTAAGCTTTTAATTGTTGATACTACACAGAGTTCAGTTCCACAGTCTGGAGTCTCTGAAGCCTGATCTCCAGCTTTTGAGTCTGACTTTAGTCTCACTTGATCCGGCCTCAGCAGTTCTTTCTCCTTTAGTGTGTTCAAGAGGGTGCACCTTCAGATGACCAGCTTGTCTCAAAGTCGTCCCACACTGCTCAGAGCTGCAGCTTTTCTCTTCAGTCTGGAACATTTGGACATGTTTCAGACGGTTCCTCACAGACCTGAAATCCTTCCCCTCTTTCTCCACAGTCGTCTGGTTTGTCTCCTGTGTGTGCTCGATAGTGATTGGAGAGCTCCTGGGATGTTCTAAAAGCCTTTTCACACTGGTCACACTCATATAGTATCAACCAGGCGTGAGTTCTCATGTGTTTATTGAGATTGGATGATTGAGAGAAAGTTTTCCCACATTGGTCACACTCGTATGGTTTCTCTCCAGTGTGGACTCTCATGTGTGATTCTAGGTGGCCTGACTGTGCAAATGTCTTCTCACAGACCTCACAGCTGTATGGTTTTTCCCCTGTGTGGATTCTCATGTGCTGATTGAGATGACTAGACACTCTAAATTCCTTCCCACACTGCTTACATTCAAATGGTTTCTCTCCTGTGTGGATTCTCATATGCTGATGGAGGGCACTGGAGTCTCTAAATTCCATCCCACACTGGTCACATTCAAATGGTTTTTCTCCAGTGTGGACTCTCATATGTAATACTAGAGAGCTTGACCGTGAAAATGCCTTCTCACAAACTTCACAGCTGTATGGTCTTTCTCCTGTATGGGTTCTCATATGCTTATGGAGGTCACCAGAGTCTGTAAATTTCTTCCCACATTGGTCACATTCATATGGTTTTTCCCCTGTGTGGATTCTCATATGATGATGGAGGGCACTGGAGTCTCTAAATGTCTTCCCACACTGGTCACAGCTGTATGGTCTTTCTCCTGTGTGGATTCTCATATGCTTATGAAGGGCACCAGACTCTGTAAATTTCTTCCCACACTGGTCACATTCATATGGTTTCTCTCCCGTGTGGATTCTCATATGTGATACCAGGTGGCTTGACAGTGAAAATGTCTTTTCACAAACATCACAGCTGTACGGTTTTTCTCCTGTGTGAGTTCTGTAGTGGACTTTGAGCCTGGAAGCATTTGGCCACACCTTCCCACACTGGTCACACGTGAACCCCATTCTGTTGGTGGATCTTGTAGCTCTACATTAGAACAAAGGAAAGAAAGTGTCAAGTAAAATCACGTTTTTAACTGTTCAAATAAAGTAAGAATACAGAAAAACAGCTCTGCTGAGTCACTGCGCTGCTTCTGCTGTGCCCGAGAGCTTCAGTCTGCTTCAACTGCGCCATTACCGACACCTACTGGACACATTTGGTATTGCAGCTGAACCTGAATAATTCTATGTGAGTAAAAAAGCCACAGAAATGAATCAAAATATGATCAAAACATTACACCATTAAAAGTGTTATTGGAGGTGCCTTTTTACAACAAAACTATCATTTTTCCCCCTCTTTTCCAAAAGCAGTGTTCCTTGAGTACAATGGTTACCTATTATATCATTAGTAACACTTTTATAGTATAAAATTACCTTTTGTAAACATTTTGAATACCTGCAGATACCAACTTTATATACAAATAACCAAATTTTTTTCTCAAGTTAAATGAACAAGTTCACCTTTAATTGAAACAATAACGTTTTACTTGTAACCAGACACAAAATCGGCCAACATTTTCTCTTTGTCTGTCACCATCACGATGTTTAAATCAGACACTTTTGGCATGTGCAATAAACTCAACAAATCTTGTGCTTTTTCTTAAGCCTTAGCATTTCTGTTTCTAGTCTTTATGTCACTGAACCAGTTTTAATAAGCTGCTTGTGAGGAGTGGGACGCCCATGTTTAGGGTTAGGGATGATTGATGAGCTGCTCCTGATGCTCCTCAGCCTCGGCACCTCTACGCTGCGCTGGCTGTTATGGCCACAGGGCTCCAGTTCCTCCTGGAGCCATATACTGTATGTTTAAGTCCCTGCTGTTGATCCCTGTGTGTGTGCAAGCCTCCGTCTGCCAGGCCCCTGCTGTGATTGGTGGAATCAATTCCAGCTGGCACCTGGGTCCCTTCCAGCTGATTGGTGCATCGCACTAACACCTGGTCAGTCCTGAGGCTACAACTGCAGCTGCCACACCTATAAAAGCACTCACATCTGCTGTTCTGCTGTGAGCTGCAGGCCACTTGTTGTGTCTCTTGAGTAGCTTTTTGTCAAGACACTATGAGTCCTTTGTGACTTTGAGGAGACTGGTTTGTTCTTTTGTTTTGTGTTAATATAATATGTACAACCTAATTTTGTCACTTTTAGTTATACACTTGACTAGAGCCTCCAAGCTTGTTGGGCCGAGAACTCAAAAATCAACTCTTCTCCCCGCTCCATGTCGTGATGAATTCTCACTGGAAAACCAAACTTGAGGGCAAAATGCTTCAAGATCTTGTCCAACACTGTTTTCGTTGACTTGTTCTTTGTGGCGCTTGTGCAAAGTGTGTAAAATGATCCATTACCACCAGGATGTATTTGTAACACTAGTCGGCTAGATTGACTACGACCACGGTAAATAACGAGTAATTACAATTGTCAGCATCAGAAGGCTGGTCCTTAAAGGAGCCTGAGGTGTGAATAAAACACAGACAACCTGTATTAAAGATTTAAATCTAAATGTATTGATATATATTAAATAATAATTAAACAAACAGGACAACAACAGTAATAGACGGTATTTAGTATTTGTATTATTGTTTGAAGCAGCGGTTGAATCCAAAAGAATAATAGTTCCAGTAGTAAGTTCCAAAGGTTCACAGAAAAATATGTGCAGATGTATTTTTATCCTATAGAACTTTATCAGTATATAACTTTGTAAATGAATATCAAATAATAACAAAAAGGGAAGTGAAATTTACCAAATAACAAAAATACTTCATACTAAAAATCTACGTCAGTTCATTCATATTTAATGAGGAAATAACTAAATAAAATTATTACTATTATTATTATTAATATTATTATTAAGAGTTTGCTCAAAAAGTTGTCAAAATGGACAAAATCAATTTAAAAGGGAAAATAATAAATGAATGAATACATGAATCACCTAATGAGATTTAATGTTAGAATATCACTGATTCAACTTTGAATTACTGAGGTTCGTGTTTTTAATTTTAAGCCTCTACATCTTTGTTGTGATACTCGCTGTAAAAGGTGTTTTATTTACAATTTCAATGCAAATGCTGCTTGTGTATTTAGGTCAGTAGGAAGTGGACCAGGATCAAATCTGAAGCATATTTAGGCTCCAAACGACAGAATAAACAGAAACATGGCAGATCCGCAGCATGTCTGGGGCAGATAACTCGGTTCTGAACACGGATCTAAAACGGGTCCTGGGCGGATCCGCGGCGAGTGATTTTTACTCTCTGGGTAAGTGCTATTTAACAACACAAATACGAGCTAATCATAAAAATAATTCACCGATTGTTGCTCAACAACTCACCGATGAGGAAGAGACAGTTTGGAATCCGAAAAATGCTCCAGTTGACAGATTTGTCCCTGACGCAGAGCTGAACATGAACCACAGTGAGGAGGAGGAGGAGACAGGGAAGTGACCTCCGGGGCTTAAAGGAACATGAGGCACAAGTAGAACATCCAAACAAGTAGAACATCCAAACAAGCAGAACATCCAAACAAGTAGAACATCCAAACAAGTTGTTCAGTCAAATCGGTCTCTTATTAAGCCCAAAGTCCTTTCTGTGTCCCATTTCTTTGTGCAGCTCTGAAGACAGTGTCATGTTTTTCCTTTGGGAGGAGGAGCTGAGCTCTACCATTGACTCGCCTGTAGAGGGCGACATCCACATTCACAGAACGTTTGTTCCACTGGAGGATTTTTACATCTGGAACAGGACCGGACACAAAATAAACACTTTATTTCAAATTATTCAACAGGTTTTTAATAATCATAATGCAATAATAGATGAATTTGTTTAAAAGGTCCTATATTATGTAAAATTGACTCCTGTGAGCTTTAAGTCATGTTCTAATGCTGTTCCCTGGTCAAAAACAGACCTGGACTTGTGTTTTGCCTCCTGCATTATTACATTATCTACATCTGCAAAACTCAAAACGCCAAAACTAATTCTAATATTTTATTTCCCTTTTTTCATCACAGCAGCCATGAAAAGAATAAACATCTGTTGTGGGTCAAAACAGAATAAAAAGTGCAGTGAAGCAGGACTAAAAGCTCAAAGTAAAAAACAATATAATGAAGAATAACATGGACAAACTTCAGATAAAATCCAATAAAAAGAAAATCTTTACATATAATTTAAAGCTTTTAATTGTTGACAAAACACAGAGCTCAGTTCCACAGTCTGGAGTTTCTGAAGCCTGATCTCCAGCTTTCTGAGTCTGACTTTAGTCTCATTTGATCCAGCCTCAGCAGCTCTTTCTCCTTTAGTGTGTTCAAGAGGGTGCACCTTCAGATGAGCAGCTTGTCTCAGAGTCGCCCCACACTGGTCAGAGCTGCAGCTTTTCTCTTTAGTTTGGAACATTTGGACATGTTTCAGACGGTTCCTCACAGACCTGAAATCCTTCCCCTCTTTCTTCACAGTCGTCTGGTTCGTCTCCTGTGTGTGTTCGGTGGTGACTGGAGAGCTCCTGGGATGTTCTAAAAGCCTCTTCACACTGGTCACACTCATATAGTATCAACCAGGCGTGAGTTCTCTTGTGTTTATTGAGATTGGATGATACAGCGAACGCTTTCCCACACTGATCACACTCGTATGGCCTCTCTCCAGTGTGGACTCTTATATGTGCTTCTAGATTGCACGACCGTGAAAATGTTTTCTCACAAACATGACATCTGTATGGTTTTTCCCCTGTGTGGATTCTCATATGTTCATTTAGCGCTCCGAACTTTCTAAATTTCTTCCCACACTGTTCACATTCAAATGGTTTCTCTCCTGTGTGGACTCCCATGTGTTGATGGAGGTCACCAGATTGTCTGAATTCCTTCCCACACAGTTCACATTCAAATGGTTTCTCTCCAGTGTGGATTGTCATATGCGCGTCTAGGTGGCTTGACCGTAAAAATGCCTTATCACAGACATCACATCTGTATGATTTTTCCCCCGTGTGGATTATCATATGTTGATGGAGGTTACCAGAGTCTTTAAATCCCTTCCCACACTGGTCACAGCTGTATGGTCTTTCTCCTGTGTGAGTTCTGTAGTGTCTTTTCAGGTCAGAAGGTTTTGGCCACACCTTTCCACACTGGTCACATGTGAACCCCATTCTGTTGGTGGATCTTGTAGCTCTGCATTAGAACAAAGGAAAGAAAGTGTCAAGTAAAATCACTTTTTTAACTGTTCAAATAAAGTAACTGTAACTAAATACACATAAAATCACATAGTAAATCATATGTAAGAATGTTTCAGTGAGTGTGTTTACATGCACATCAGTATCCTGGTTATAAAAAAGTTTTTTGAATATCCTGGTTTTATCATGGTGCATGTTTACGCTGTATCCTGAATAAGCCAGTATGTATTGTAAAAAATATTGTGTATTTTTATCCTACCACAAAGGCAGATCTGGGAAGCTCGTCATCATGAGGAGAGGTGAGGGGTCACAGTCCACAGGTTCAGTTTCAGTCCATAGAAAAACAAACCTGACCTATGAAGGTCAAAGGAATAAGTTTGAAACAAAACATCTGCATCATGTTTAACAGACACATTTACATCTGCACAACAAATACACTTTATCAATATATAACTTTGTCAATTAATATGTTACCAATCTTATTTCAGTTTCATCCTGCAATCAACTGACTATTAAACACAGTCACCGATCAATAATTCATTCATGAATCAAAAAAGGAAGTGCACTTTTTCATTTATCAAAAATACTCAATTGTACTAAATAAATCAAATGACTTAAATAGATCAAAATACTCGAGCAGATGATCAGATGAATAATGAAACCTGCGCTACAAATCAAAAACAGTCGGAGCTTCGTCATTTTATTCATATTTAATGAGGAAAAACAAAACGGAAGTCGAGAGATTATTTAGTGTTCGCTCAAAAAGTTGTCAAAATGGACAAAATCATTTTAAAAGGGGAAAATAATAGATGGTTCTCGTAAATTAGACTGTTATGCATCTATCCTGGGTTTGAATGTAAACTTAAAAACGTTCAATATTTAATGAGTATAATGTGTGTTTGTAAAAGTCCCAGCGCGAGTAAACGGAGCTAATATCCACAGGGTTTTGAATGGGAGCGGAGCGAACAAACAAGACGCTAAGTGCGATTTAACAACACAAATACGAACTAATCATAAAAATAATTCACCGATTGTTGCTCAACAACTCACCGATGAGGAAGAGACAGTTTGGAATCCGAAAAATGCTCCAATTCACAGGTTTGTCCCTGACGCAGAGCTGAACATGAACCACAGTGGAGTTTTATTGACCAACAACAACTGGAGCATTACCGCCCCCCACTGGTGAGGAGTGTGAACTGAAACACCACTGACTAATCACTTAATTAAAAATAAACACATAAAATAATAATAATAATATTACTAATAACAGCTGTGATTTTTTCTTGTGTGTTGCTGTAATAGTTCTATTAAGTCAAATTTCATTTTAAATCCTTGATTCCTTCCTTCTTTATATTTCTTTCCTCTTTATATGTGTTACGATCCATAAATACATACACATTATAAACGATATTCATTATTCTCACTTTTTTACTTATTAGTAAAAACGTGTTTTCTTAAATAATCAAAAGATTAAATATTTATAAATATTCTATTGCTATTGTTTTGGAATGTTAATATATTTATAATTTATATTCAACATCAAGAGAAAGTGATTATTTTAAATAGAGTGAAATATTTTAATAAGTCGTTTTTGGGGATTTGTAGTTCCCACTTTTGTCCACATGAGGGCGCACAGGGGCCAAGCATAACTTCAGGAAATTGAAAAAAATGTAAAATAAATAAAATAAAATAAATGTCTTTTATATCTGTGTCTTTTTTTTTTTTTTTTTTAATTAAGTATTTTATTGGCTTTATTTATTTGTTGCTATTCTGTGGTTTTGCTTTTATTTAATTTTACTGGTTTTATTATTTTAAGACTGGTAAGATTCAATTTGAGTGTTTATTTTATCATTTTATTATTATTGTTGTTATTAATATGTATTTGTGCAGCACTTTGGAAACTGTTTATTTCTACAGGACATTTCACAAACAAATTCGATTGGATAAATATAATTGATTTAAGAAATACATTAAAATTAAATTAAATCTGTTAAACTGAACAGATATTTTAATTTAAATAATGGACAAAAAAATAACAATTGAACTGTTATGTTTAACACTTGTAGTCAAAGTCATCCCACACTGGTCAGAGCTGCAGCTTTTCTCTTCAGTCTGGAACATTTGGACATGGTTCAGACGGTTCCTCACAGGCCTGAAATCCTTCCCCTCTTTCTTCACAGTCGTCTGGTTTGTCTCCTGTGTGTGTTCGGTAGTGACTGGAGAGCTGCTGGGATGTTCTAAAAGCCTCTTCACACTGGTCACACTCATATACTATCAACCAGGAGTGAGTTCTCTTGTGTTTACTGAGATGAGATGATACAGAGAAAGTTTTTCCACACTGGTCACACTCGTATGGCCTCTCTCCAGTGTGGACTCTCATATGTGATACCAGTGTGCCTGACCGTGAAAAAGTCTTCTCACAAACATCACATTTGTATGGTTTTTCCCCTGTGTGGATTCTCATGTGTTCAATGAGTGCACCAGACTTTCTAAAGACTTTCCCACACTGTTCACATTCAAATGGTTTCTCTCCTGTGTGGACTCTCATGTGTTGATGGAGGGCACTGGAGTGTCTAAATACCTTCCCACACTGGTCACACTCGTATGGCGTCTCTCCAGTGTGGATTCTCATATGTGATACGAGGGTGCTTGACTGTGAAAATGTCTTCTCACAAACATCACAGCTGTATGGTTTTTCCCCTGTGTGGATTGTCATATGTCGATGGAGATGACAAGACTCTTTAAATTCCATCCCACACTGGTCACAGCTGTATGGTCTCTCTCCTGTGTGAGTTCTGTAGTGTCTTTTCAGGTCGGAAGGTTTTGGCCACACCTTCCCACACTGGTCACATGTGAATGCCATTATGTTGGTGGATCTTGTAGCTCTGCATTAGAACAAACACATAAAATCACACATAGTAAATCATATGTAAGAATGTTTCAGTGAGTGTGTTTACATGCACATCAGTATCACAATTATGAGAAATATTATAGTATTCGGGATACTGTAGCGTGTATACGCAGTATCCCGAATACTGCAACATAAAGTTGAGTGCTCATGCACTTGTCCAACTATGTTTTAGTTGACTTGTTCTTTGTGGCGCTTGTGCAAAGTGTGTAAAATGATCCATTACCGCCAGGATGTATTTGTAACACTAGTCGGCTAGATTGACTACGACCACGGTAAATAACGAGTAATTACAATTGTCAGCATCAGAAGGCTGGTCCTTAAAGGAGCCTGAGGTGTGAATAAAACACAGACAACCTGTATTAAAGATTTAAAGCTAAATGTATTGATATATATTAAATAATAATTAAACAAACAGGACAACAACAGTAATAGACGGTATTTAGTATTTTGTTATAGTAGCTCAAGAAGTTGTCAAAATGGACAAAATCACTTCTAAAAGGAAAAATAATGAATGAATGCTTCTGTTAAACTAGATTGTTATCTACAATTGGGTTTGAATGTAAACTTAAAAACGTTCAATATTTAATGAGTATAATGTGTGTTTGTAAAAGTCCCAGCGCGAGTAAACGGAGCTAATATCCACAGGGTTTTGAATGGGAGCGGAGCGAACAAACAAGACGCTAAGTGCGATTTAACAACACAAATACGAACTAAACACTAAAATTATTCACCGATTGTTGCTCAACAAACTCACCGATGAAGAAGAGACAGTTTGAAATCAGAAAAATGCTCCAATTCACAGGTTTGTCCCTGACGCAGAGCTGAACATGAACCACAGTGGAGTTTAATTGACCAACAACTACTGGAGCATTACCGCCCCCCACTGGTGAGGAGTGTGAACTGAAACACCACTGACTAATCACTAAATTAAATAAACACATAAAATAATTATAACACTACTAGTAACAACTGTGATCAAATAATAACTGAAGAAAAAAAATAATGAATCAAATCCTGTTCATCAAATTAATATCTCAAACAAATTTCAATAAAACTTTAAAACTAATATTTCTTGTGTGCTGCTGTAACAGTTCTAAGTCAAATTTCATTTTAAATCCTTGATTCCTTCCTTCATTACATTTCTTTTCTCTTTATATGTGTTACGATCCATAAATACATGCTCTACTGTATGTGTGGTTTTTTATTAGAATATAAACTAAATTCATTATACTCACTTTTTTACTTATTAGTAAAAAAGTGTCTTTTTTATCATAAAAAGATTAAATATTTATACTTAAATATTTATAACTATTTCTGTTACTATTGTTTTGAAATACTAAAATATTTAAAATTGATATTCAGCATCAAGACTAAGTGATTATTTTAAAGCGAGTGAAATATTTTAATAAGTCTAGTTTTTGTGGATGTGTAGGTCCCATTTTTGCCCACATGAGGGCGCACAAGGGCCAAGCATAACTTCAGGAAATTGAAAAAAAATAAAATAAAAAAAATAAATGTCTTTTATGTCTGTCTTTTTTATATATTTTATTGGCTTTATTTATTTGTTGCTATTCTGTGGTTTTGCTTTTATTTAATTTTACTGGTTTTATTATTTTAAGACTAGTATTATTCAATTTGAGCATTTATTTTATAATTTTATTATTATTGTTATTATTAATATGTATTTGTGCAGCACTTTGGAAACTGTTTGTAAAATGTGCTATATAAATAAACTGGAATGATAAATATAATCTATTTAACAAACACAATAAAATGTTATTAATTTATATTACACATGGTCTTTTCTCTTGTATGTTTATTATTTATTCATATAACTCTGTTAATCGCAAACTGAACAGATATTTTAATTTAAATAATGGACAAAAAAATAACAATTGAACTGTTATGTTTAACACTTGTAGTCAAAGCTTAGAAGTCATCCCACACTGGTCAGAGCTGCAGCTTTTCTCTTCAGTCTGGACCATTTGGACATGGTTCAGACGGTTCCTCACAGACCTGAAATCCTTCCCCTCTTTCTTCACAGTCGTCTGGTTTGTCTCCTGTGTGTGTTCGGTAGTGATTGGAGAGCTGCTGGGATGTTCTAAAAGCCTCTTCACACTGGTCACACTCATATAGTATCTGCCAGGAGTGAGTTCTCTTGTGTTTATTGAGATTGGATGATACAGCGAAAGCTTTCCCACACTGGTCACACTCGTATGGTTTCTCTCCAGTGTGGATTCTCATATGTGCTTCTAGATTGCCTGACCGTGAAAATGCCTTCTCACAAACATCACATTTGTACGGTTTTTCTCCTGTGTGGACTCTCATATGTTCATTGAGCGCACCAGATTGTCTAAATTTCTTCCCACACTGGTCACATTCAAATGGTTTCTCTCCTGTGTGGACTCCCATGTGTTGATGGAGGGCACTGGAGTGTCTAAATACCTTCCCACACTGGTCACACTCGTATGGCATCTCTCCAGTGTGCATTCTCATATGTGATACTAGGGAGCTTGACTGTGAAAATGTCTTCTCACAAACATCACAGCTGTATGGTTTTTCCCCTGTGTGGATTGTCATATGTCGATAGAGATGACAAGACTCTTTAAATTCCATCCCACACTGGTCACAGCTGTATGGTCTCTCTCCTGTGTGAGTTCTGTAGTGTCTTTTCAGGGCGGAAGGTTTTGGCCACACCTTCCCACACTGGTCACATGTGAACGCCATTCTGTTGGTGGATCTTGTAGCTCTGCATTAGAACAAAGGTAAGAAAGTGTCAAGTAAAATCACATTTTTAACTGTTCAAATAAAGTAACTGTAACTAAATCCACATAAAATCACACATAGTAAATCATATGTAAGAATGTTTCAGTGAAGGCCAATTTACGGTCCAGCGTCAAATCGTCTGTGTCAACCTACGTGCACCTCTGAAATTTTCTAACTATGTGTCAAAACCCCGCAGACAGCAGGGGAAGCGACGCAGACGATAAGAGCTGTGATTGGTCCTCTGTACCACTGCTCTGCAGACATTTCCTGTCGGTTTTTCTTTCTTTCAGTATATATTGGGAAATGTATTTAATGCAGCTTTGCACATATGTGTTTACGTTTTACAGAAACAAAACTTAAAACCACATGGCAACTTACATAAACAAAGCACTCATAAAACAGCTCACTCCTGGTACACGGTTCAGCTTCTGTCGGACTTAAAAAGGACACGACTCAGTGGAATATGCGTGTTCTTTCTGTGACAGAGTCACATTGTACTAATGGTGAGTCTGTTCTGTGCTTTTGTCGCGTTAGAGATGTTCATGTTAAACTTTTTAAGAGATTATACGTCTTCAGGTCATACACATGGACCGTGTATATGAATGGGCAGATATCGTCGCCCCCTAGCGTTTTGGCAGTGAATTACTTCGCGGTGCACAGACCTCGACGCAGATCCATAAATCAAAAACAACGGCGACAAGGCTACGGCGGCGGTGCGCGTTGAGTCGACGCAGAACTATACTTCAGCCTTGAGTGTGTTTATGTCTTTGGTCAGTTAAGATAATCATACATCATATTACAATGATTTAACACAGAAATTATGTGTATCACTAAAGTTATTCAGTTATTCTACAGACTGAAGGGTTTAAGCTGAAGTTTTAAAACTTATTTTGCCAAACCCCATTAACATATAGAACAGGAGACAAGACGACAGAACTATTTACAGAAAACAAGACAAAACTCAGGAAAGAATACACTTACTTCTTTTGGTACACACACACACAAAACAAACACACAATCCAATACACATCAATGTTCACATACACACACACACACAGACCCATGTGCATGTTAGTATTCACACCTATAATTATATAAATACACAGACACTTTGTATAATTGGGGGTTATAGTTCATCTGTAAGTTCAATGAGGTAAGCTCCATGATTTGTTGTATTTCTTTATAATAATTCTCTCTATAATTCTGGTCTTATAAATTTTTTCCACAGACGAACACCTGATGGAGACGCATTGATTTTTCGGCCGGTCCTCACATGAGCTTTGTGAAAGAGGCTCGACCTTCTCAGATTAAACTCACTCTCTCTGTGGGTCTGAATATCTCTTGATGTCCGACAATATACACGGATTTTTATCCTATGCACACAAAGTTTTCTTACTCCATATTTCTTCATCAGTATCCCGGTTATGATCGTTTTGTTTTTTTTAATATCCTGGTTTCGTCATGGTGCATGTATATGCTGTATCCTGAATAAGAAAAGTATCCTGAATAAGAAAAGTATCCCGGTTATGAGAAATTGGGATATTGTAGCTGGGAAATTACAATAGTAACTGGGATACTGTGTGGTTAAAGGAGCCCGAGGTGTGAATAAAACACAGACAACCTGTATTAAAGATTTAAAGCTAAATGTATTGATATATATTAAATAATAATTAAACAAACAGGACAACAACAGTAATAGACGGTATTTAGTATTTGTATTATTGTTTGAAGCAGCGGTTGAATCCAAAAGAATAATAGTTCCAGTAATAAGTTCAAAGGTTCACAGAAAGATGTGTGCAGATGTATTTTTATCCTACCACAAAGGCAGATCTGGGAAGCTCGTCATCATGAGGAGAGGTGAGGGTCACAGTCCACAGGTTCAGTTTCAGTCCATAGAAAAACAAACCTGACCTATGAAGGTCAAAGGAATAAGTTTGAAACAAAACATCTGCATCATGTTTAACAGACACATTTACATCTGCACAACAAATACACTTTATCAATATATAACTTTGTCAATTAATATGTTATCAATCTTATTTCAGTTTGATCCTGCAATCAACTGACTATTAAACACAGTCACCGATCAATAATTCATTCATGAATCAAAAAAGGAAGTGCACTTTTTCATTTATCAAAAATACTCAATTGTACTCAATAAATCAAATGACTTAAATAGATCAAAATACTCGAGCAGATGATCAGATGAATAATTAAAGCTGCGCTACAAATCAAAAACAGTCGGAGCTTCGTCATTTTATTCATATTTAATGAGGAAAAACAAAATGGAAGTCGAGAGATTATTTAGTGTTCGCTCAAAAAGTTGTCAAAATGGACAAAATCAATTCAAAAGGGAAAATAATGAATGACTAAATGCATGGATGCTTCTGTTAAACTAGATTGTTATCTACAATTGGGCTTGACTGTAAACTTAAAAACGTTCATATTTCCTGAGTATAATGTGTGTTTGTAAAAGTCCCAGCGCGAGTAAACGGAGCTAATATCCACAGGGTTTTGAATGGGAGCGGAGCGAACAAACAAGACGCTAAGTGCGATTTAACAACACAAATACGAACTAATCATAAAAATAATTCACCGATTGTTGCTCAACAAACTCACCGATGAGGAAGAGACAGTTTGGAATCCGAAAAATGCTCCAATTCACAGGTTTGTCCCTGACGCAGAGCTGAACATGAACCACAGTGGAGTTTTATTGACCAACAACAACTGGAGCATTACCGCCCCCCACTGGTGAGGAGTGTGAACTGAAACACCACTGACTAATCACTAAATTAAAAATAAGCGCATAAAATAATAATAATAATCAATCAAATCCTGTTAATAAAATTAATATCCCAAACAAACTTCAATAAAACTTTAAAGCTACTATTTCTTGTGTGTTGCTGTAATAGTTCTATTAAGTCAAATTTAATTTTAAATCCTTGATTCCTTCCTTCTTTATATTTCTTTCCTCTTTATATGTGTTACGATCCATAAATACATACACATTATAAACGATATTCATTATACTCACTTTTTTACTTATTAGTAAAAACGTGTTTTCTTAAATAATCAAAAGATTAAATATTTATAAATATTCTATTGCTATTGTTTTGGAATGTTAATATATTTATAATTTATATTCAACATCAAGAGTAAGTGATTATTTTAAATAGAGTGAAATATTTTAATAAGTCGTCTTTGTGGATGTGTAGGTCCCATTTTTGTCCACATGAGGGCGCACAAGGGCCAAGCATAACTTCAGGAAATTGAAAAAATTAAAAATAAATAAAATAAATGTCTTTTATGCCTGTCTTTTTAAAAATATTTTATTGGCTTTATTTATTTGTTGCTATTCTGTGGTTTTGCTTTTATTTAATTTTACTGGTTTTATTATTTTAAGACTGGTAAGATTCAATTTGAGTGTTTATTTTATCATTTTATTATTATTGTTGTTATTAATATGTATTTGTGCAGCACTTTGGAAACTGTTTATTTCTACAGCACATTTCACAAACAAATTCGATTGGATAAATATAATTGATTTGAGAAATACATTAAAATTTAATTAAATCTGTTAAACTGACCAGATATTTAAATTTAAATAATGGACAAAAAAATAACAATTGAACTGTTATGTTTAACACTCCCTCTTGTAGTCAAAGTCATCCCACACTGGTCAGAGTTGCAGCTTTTCTCTTCACTCTGGAACATTTGGATATGGTTCAGACGGTTCCTTCACAGACCTGAAATCCTTCCCCTCTTTCTTCACAGTCGTCTGGTTTGTCTCCTGTGTGTGTTCTGTAGTGACTGGAGAGCTGCTGGGATGTTCTAAAAGCCTCTTCACACTGGTCACACTCATATACTATCAACCAGGAGTGAGTTCTCTTGTGTTTACTGAGACTGGATGATACAGAGAAAGTTTTCCCACACTGGTCACACTCGTATGGCCTCTCTCCAGTGTGGACTCTCATATGTGATACCAGTGTGCCTGACCGTGAAAATGTCTTCTCACAAACATCACATTTGTATGGTTTTTCTCCTGTGTGGATTCTCATATGTTCACTGAGTGCACCAGACTTTCTAAAGACTTTACCACACTGTTCACATTCAAATGGTTTCTCTCCTGTGTGGACTCTTATGTGTTGATGGAGGGCACTAGAGTGTCTAAATGCCTTCCCACACTGGTCACACTCATATGGCATCTCTCCAGTGTGCATTCTCATATGTGATACTAGGGAGCTTGACTGTGAAAATGTCTTCTCACAAACATCACAGCTGTATGGTTTTTCCCCTGTGTGGATTGTCATATGTTGATGGAGATGACAAGACTCTTTAAATTCCATCCCACATCGGTCACAGCTGTATGGTCTCTCTCCTGTGTGAGTTCTGTAGTGTCTTTTCAGGTCGGAAGGTTTTGGCCACACCTTCCCACACTGGTCGCATGTGAACCCCATTCTGTTGGTGGATCTTGTAGCTCTGCATTAAAACAAAAGAAAGAAAGTGTCAAGTAAAATCATTTTTTTAACTGTTCAAATAAAGTAACTGTAACTAAATACACATAAAATCACACATAGTAAATCATATGTAAGAATGTTTCAGTGAGTGTGTTTACATGCACATCAGTATCACAGTTATGAGAAATATTATAGTAACCGGGATACTGTGGCGTGTATGCGCAGTATCCCGAATACTGCAACATAAAGTTGAGTGCTCATGCACTTGTCCAACTATGTTTTAGTTGACTTGTTCTTTGTGGCGCTTGTGCAAAGTGTGTAAAATGATCCATTACCGCCAGGATGTATTTGTAACACTAGTCGGCTAGATTGACTACGACCACAGTAAATAACGAGTAATTACAATTGTCAGCATCAGAAGGCTGGTCCTTAAAGGAGCCTGAGGTGTGAATAAAACACAGACAACCTGTATTAAAGATTTAAAGCTAAATGTATTAATATATATTAAATAATAATTAAACAAACAGGACAACAACAGTAATAGACGGTATTTAGTATTTTGTTATAGTAGCTCAAGAAGTTGTCAAAATGGACAAAATCACTTCTAAAAGGAAAAATAATGAATGAATGCTTCTGTTAAACTAGATTGTTATCTACAATTGGGTTTGAATGTAAACTTAAAAACGTTCATATTTCATGAGTATAATGTGTGTTTGTAAAAGTCCCAGCGCGAGTAAACGGAGCTAATATCCACAGGGTTTTGAATGGGAGCGGAGCGAACAAACAAGACGCTAAGTGCGATTTAACAACACAAATACGAACTAATCATAAAAATAATTCACCGATTGTTGCTCAACAAACTCACCGATGAGGAAGAGACAGTTTGGAATCCGAAAAATGCTCCAATTCACAGGTTTGTCCCTGACGCAGAGCTGAACATGAACCACAGTGGAGTTTTATTGACCAACAACAACTGGAGCATTACCGCCCCCCACTGGTGAGGAGTGTGAACTGAAACACCACTGACTAATAACACGCCGATTGACACGGAGTGAATGAATAAAAGTCTGTAAAGCGTCTCTGTGACAAATGTCTGTGAAAAGTGCTACATAAATAAAATAAAAAAACTGACATACTTACTGTCGATATTCTATACTCTATACGTTTAGGCCAGTGCAGTACACAGTCCAGTACACAGTCCAGTACACAGTACACATTACAGTACAGTACACAGTCCAGTACACAGTCCAGTACACAGTACACATTACAGTCCAGTACACAGTCCAGTACACAGTCCAGTACACAGTACACATTACAGTACACATACACAGTCCAGTACACAGTACACATTACAGTACAGTACACATTACAGTACAGTACACATTACAGTACACAGTACAGTACACAGAACACATTACAGTACAGTACAGTACAGTACAGTACAGTACACAGTACAGTACAGTACAGTACAGTACAGTACACAGTACACAGTACACAGTACAGTACAGTACACAGTACAGTACAGTACAGTAGCCAATTATATCAGGTCTTAAACTAAGTTGTTCTAAATATTTTCAGCTACTTCACCTTAAGTTCATGTTCATGTTAATAAGACAAAGATGTTCAGTGAAAACATACTACTATATGGCAATGTTGATGTGAGCATCTTGTAAAGCATCAACCATTCAGATATAATCATTTTAAACATTTCTGTACACACATTTGATAATTCTGTTGATGAACTGACCGCTCGCATTGGCCCACTAGATCGAGCCGTTATAATGACCCAAATGAAAAACAGACAAAAATCTCAGAGACGTAATTTTATTAACGTTTGATGTCAGTGGATAATTTTGACATTATCACATTCAGACTTGACAAAGCTTTCTGGGTGAATAAACAACAGTGACGGTCAAACAAAGTGCTGGTGCAGCCTGACGTAACAAACGTAACTGGCTAGCTAACTTGCGGCTACGTAATATAATGTTATTTATTATGAGAGCAAATTAAACAATTAAGATCTAAATACAAATTATATGTTATTCTAAATGGTGTCAGCAAGACACAAAGCATGCAAAAGTCTACAAGAGCCAGCCGACTAAAAAAACGGTTTTAATCGTACACTGTACAGAGCTCCAGTAGGACCTGTAATGTTAGCATCTCTTGCTCCCCGGCTGCGCGCGCATCTCTGAATGTTTGTGAACAAGGGGTAATGGATGTAACTAGATAATTATAAACTCCTTTAAATCATAACTGCACAGACACAAAGAAACATATTTTAGTTTACATAACGGACAGAAAAATAACAATTGAACTGTTACGTTTAACACACCCTCTGGCGGTCAAAGTTAGAATTACAAGTGTTTTTGTGGTTTTGTACAGTTCATGTTTTAAGCCACATGAGGGCGCCAAACTGCGCTTCTCTGCACTAAACACAACTTTCATCAAAAATCAGTCATGTTTTACTAACTCTTTTACATTTTAAACTATAAAAGTGTAAAAATGCAGTTCAGTTGTTCAAAATTAATTCAATTACAAATTAAAATTAAATGATGAAATAATGTAAACCATCGATGCTCCAACTTGTGTGATGTAAACAAGCAAAAATATAGAAAAGTAAGCTTATTTTGACCAGGATCCATTTGTGAATGTCAATGTTGTTTTTTAACCATCAACTTAAAGATGCACTATGTAACTTTTTGTTTGGAGGTCCCTCGGCTGCTTGTTGCTATGGAGATGTCATTGCTCAGTCTGGAATGTTTCATACTGTGAAACATTCCAGACAAAGCAATTTACAAAATTCACTTTTACACTTTACATATACTACACATTTTACTGAAACACAGTAAAGATCATATTTAAGTTTTTTTTTCCAAGTTTCTCAATTTTTGAAGTTTCAAATTTGACTTCCTGGGTAGAAATCATGACATCTTACACGGGAATTTCATAACTGTTACTTACAACCATGTCATACACTGGACCAAAACTCCTCGAATGTCCACAGAAATTATGATTTAACAAATAAAACAAAGAAATGCCTTTAGTTTGTTGAAATCCTCTTTAAACACTTGGAAAAATGTGTTTCTTGTGTAAATTGTGTCAAGCTTTTAGAGTTTGAGTTCTCCCCAGTGTGATGGCATCATTATGGTTCTCTCTAAAAAACAACTATCCACTTTTTTTCAACATTTTCAACATGTTTTCAACTTTTCTTTGCAAACTGCTTCTTGACTGATAAAATCATTTATATTTACAACAGGTATTATCCCAAAAATCCATTGAAAAATATGTACTGTATTTTACGGGCTATTCGTCGCTCTGGATTATAAGTCGCTCTGTCATTAAATGGTCTATTTTTTAACTTTTTTCACAAATAAACTGCGTGGGACTTTAAAGGAAACCCAACAGTGTGATGGGTGAGTGGTTTTGTTTGTTTGTTCGTTCACAGTGACTCTGGGCTTTGTTCAGTTGTGGCGTGTAGGGAGGGTGTGTCTGGGACCAGCGGATTGTCGGCGTGTTCACAGTGACTCAGTTGTTCAGTCGTGTCTAGAAGTGGCACATTGCACTCACTTTTTCGGTTTGTTCCTCCGTTCCGTTCCTCGTCGGCGTGGAGTGATGAGTGTGTCTGTGGGTGTTTTTCGCTGTGCGGTCGCTGTCTGCTCTGTGTGTTTGTGTGCGCAGCAGGTGGTGCAGCTTTGTAGTTTACTGAAGTCGTGCTGAGACACCCGAGTGGATTCATGTATGGGGCGCTCTGGATTTTGGGGCGCACAATCGTTTTTTGATGGGATTAGAGGCTTAAGAGTGCGCCTAATAGCCCGGAAAATACGATACTCTTAGTGTGAACAGGCTCGCCTTGCCACAAATCTCCAGAACTTGACCTGATGGATTCACCCGTTTGTTTCCACGGAGATGGATCAGTTTAATGCCATACTGGACCATTACAGGCAAAGCAATGACATCTCCATGGCAGACCTTTCATCAGAAAAGTGACACAGTGTAACTTTAAATGGAAGTCAACATAAATGACTGACAGTTCCATAAACACGTTGGCATGAGCTCCGTTTCTTTGTGACCACAGCCGAGTCAGGCTTCCCTCAGTGGCCACAGACACACTCCTATTGGCCCATATTTCCTTGATCTTAGTCCTGTCTATTTTTAACTGGAGTTTGGTCGGAGGACAGATGCATACAGAATTCACGTCTGTCAAAAAGTCTTCAGGTTTTGCGTAAATGAAACCGAAATGGCCAGTCGAAGCAGGTCGAGCATCCTGGAACTTTTCTTTCCTGTTCACCTCACAGCAAGAGGAGGAATAATAAATCTAAATATTTTCTAATCTAAATAATAAATAATAAATCTGAATGACCCATTTTCCAAAATATCAGACAACAGACATTTAACTCCAATTACATTATTTCACATTTTCAACACTCCCTTTACTGTCACAACAACAAACTAACTGTGCTTCAATTATTGATCACTGCACTTCTGGATGTATTTTATAACTATGCTTTTTGTGTTATTGGAACATACTGGTAAAATTGGTTTTCCACACATTTAATTACTTCAGTTTAACTAGACTAAACTACTTTACTGAATCAACAAACTGTATATGAACTGTACAAGGATTAACTTCTTGGGTTCGTTGGTTCAATGCAGTAAAGTGTTTTTATCTTGTTGACATGTTTCGGCTGCTGCTGCAAGACATCTTCAGAACTGTCCTCGGTGTTGGTGGTGACGTGTCGTATATCAGATGTTGTTACTTCCTGTGGGCGTGGTCAGACCTGATGGACCTGGCGTTTCGCTTAGACTGACCACGCCCACCGTCGCCCGATGTTCTCTAGAGGAGGGTGTCCCAGGTGTGTGAAAGGAGGAACGCGCCGTCATCACTGTTAATACTGTCCGTGCCTCGTTTCCTGATTTCAATGAACTCCTTGATCCAGCGTTTGAACTTGTTTTCTGATCCAATGACCCGAGCCCCGTCCTGATCCATAATGTGGTTGTTTCTTTTACAGTGTCTGATATGGCGGACACGTCACCACCAACACCGGGGACAGTTCTGAAGATGGCTTGCAGCTAGCAGCCGAAACATGTCAACAAGGTAAATAAACTTTACTGCACTGTCTTTAAAAAGAAGTTCAAGTATATAAGACGACAAAATGAACATCACTGGCTTAGTACAAGGATTAAATGTAAAAGAGCTCCCTCTTTTAATACTCAATGTCATTCAGAGATGGCTTCAAAGCTTCTCTCAAATCTGATGAACAATTTTTAGTGCTTCACCTGTTGATGTTAAAAAAAGCTCGCACTGTTTCTCAGCCCCTTGTGTGTGTTTAGGCGTTTCATTTCTAAAGTTCCCTGATGCATAAGTGAGATATAAGAAAAGACAAGCAAGAACAAATGGTCTAAAATACTGATTTTGCTTTCTAATTCTAATATTTTACTTCACTTTTTTCATCACAGCAGCCATGAAAAGAATAAATATCTGTTGTGGGTTGCTAACAAGAGTCAAAACAGAATAAAAAATACAAAGTGCAATTTCAGGTCTGTCTCTGATTAGGGAAGTGCAGTGAAGCAGGACTAAAAATTCAAAGTGAAAAACAATATAATGAAGAATAAGATGGACAAACTTCAGCTATATATATCATTCAGCTTTTAATTGTTGACACTACACAGAGCTCAGTTCCACAGTCTGGAGTCTTTGAAGTCTGATCTCCAGCTTTTTGAGTCTGACTTTAGGCTCACTTGATCCGGCCTCAGCAGCTCTTTCTCCTTTAGTGTGTTCAAGAGGGTGCACCTTCAGATGACCAGCTTGTCTCAAAGTCATCCCACACTGGTCAAATGGTGGCAAAAGGTTCTCTTCACTCTGGAACATTTGGACATGTTTCAGACGGTTCCTCACAGACCTGAAATCCTTCCCCTCTTTCTTCACAGTCGTCTGATTTGTCTCCTGTGTGTGTTCGGTAGTGACTGGAGAGCTCCTGGGATGTTCTAAAGCATTTTCACACTGGTCACACTCATATAGTATCTTCCAGGAGTGAGTTTTCATATGTGTATTAAGATTGGATGATTGAGAGAATGTTTTCCCACACTGGTCACACTCGTATGGTTTCTCTCCTGTGTGGATTCTCATATGATCATTGAGTGCACCAGAATTTCTAAATCCTTTCCCACACTGGTCACAGCTGTATGGTCTTTCTCCTGTGTGAGTTCTGTAGTGTCTTTTCTGGTCCGAAGATTTTAGGAACACCTTTCCACATTGGTCACATTCGAATGGCCTCTCTCCTGTGTGGAGTCTCACATGTGATATTAGGTTGGCTAACTGTGCAAATGTCTTCTCACACTGGTCACAGCTGTACGGTCTTTCTCCTGTGTGAGTTCTGTAGTGGACTTTAAGTTTGGAAGGACTTGGACACACCTTTCCACACTGGTCACATGTGAAGGTCATTCTGTTGGTGGATCTTGTAGCTCTGCGTTAGAACAAAGGAAAGAAAGTGTCAAGTAAAATCACTTTTTATAACTGTTCAAATAAAGTAACTCTCACTAAATACACATAAAATCACACATAGTAAATCATATGTGAGAATGTTTCAGTGGATGGTGGATTTTAAATTGGGTTTATTTAGGCAACATTTATTGTTATTCTGCCTCTTTACATCATATTACAGACAGTAGATCGAACTAATGACATTTTTGCATCACATTGTAGCTACTAGTGATGGGTATTCCAGTTCTTTTAAGAGAACAGGCTCTTTTGGCTCGGCTCACTAAAAGCAGCTGGCTCTTTCGGCTCCCAAGCAGCTCTTCAGATTTTGTTGCAAGCAGGTCTAAAGCAGAACTGAACCAGGACTGACTGTTGGGACTCGGTCTCTATCTCTCTCCGTCTCTCGAGCCCAAGATTGTCTGTTGTTCAGCATAAAATAAATAAAACAGGACTAAACATGTACGTTTTTTCTCTCCTATGCACATGCAGATTTCTGAAAGTTTCGTTTTGAGCCGCTGCCGCTGTCAAACTCCCACGAGTCTGCACGTGACGTAAAGAGAAAAAAAATGAGAGAAAGAGAAAACACGGCTCTGAATAAGGAGCAGGCTCCTGTCATTCGGGTCAAAGAGCCGACTCCAAGAGCCGCTTCGTTCACGACCGACCCACCACTACTAGCTAGTAAATAAACTATCGCTATTAGCCTTTAGCCGTAAATGCTGCGCGCCGCGGTAATTCATTATATGTGTAAATGATGATCATTCACACCTCTATTCAAAGCTCATTTACATCAATGCAGGTCCAGTAACAAATATACGAACAATATAATCACTTTAAAATAGACCCATAGAAAACAGACTGTTTATGTGTGAGAGACACCGCAGATAATCACTATCAATAACAAATAACCAAAACTAGCTTCAAAACAGACATATTTTCAACACTCAGCCTCACACAGGCTCCTCTCACATCACAAGTCTGAACTAATAAATGTCCTTTTAATCCAGACTCAAATCAATTGTTCGTAAAAAGAAAATAATCTCAGTGTTTGGATCTGTGTCTGCGAGTGTAAACAAACACACGTGACTCTGTGGTGTGTTCAGGGACAGTACGACACACACACACAAATGACTCCACAGATAAATACTGATGTGGAGCCACATATTTGGACATTTATCTGTCTGTAAATTGGATTAAATGAAAGAATGTAGAGAGTCTAAGATTTATAACGACGTATAACATGCACACGTGAAATATCGGCCCATATCAGCAAGTATATCAGCCGATAGCCGATACGTCTCCAGGTGCCCATATTGGCCGATAATATCGGCCATCGGTCAGGCTCTAATTAACAGATCGTTTATAACAACAGAATAACTTCAAAATACAACTTGGCTTCATAAAACATATTTCTAGACTTGTATAAACATCCTGTATTGTAAATCACGTGGTGCTTGTGCATTTAACCCACCTGTAAACACAGAAAAACACAGAAGAACAGCTCTGCTTCTGCTGCGCCCGAGAGCTTCAGGCTGCCTCAACTGGGTGATTACCGACACCTACTGGACACATTTGGTGTTGCAGCTGAATCTGAATAATTCTATGTGAGTAAAAGAGCCACAGAAATGAATCAAAATATAATCAAAACATTACAACATTAAAAGTGAGGGGTGCCTTTTTATTACGAATATTTCCAGGGTGCCACACCCTCCTCTGCTTAATGAAAGAAAAAAAAAAGTGTAACTATTTTTTCCCCACTCTTATACAAAAGCAGTGTCCCCTGTGTAGCAGCTCTGAAGACAGTGTCATGTTTTCAATGAGGAAAAGCAAAATGGAAGCCTATAGCTCAAACATGTCAAACTCCGGCCTGGGGCCAAATTCGGTCCACAATATAATTATATTTGGCCAGCAAGATCATATCAAATATGTATTAGAGTTGCCCGCCAGCTACAGATAGGCTATAGAAACATTATTTATTTAAAATGTTGTTATTATTTTATATTCTGCTTGTTCCAGATTCATTGTTTAAGCAAAACTATTATTAAACATTTATTTTAATAAGAAAAGGTTTAACATCTCGAAAGAAGAGAAAACAGATGTATGCAGATGCAAATGCAGATGTTGTTGGCATTTTTCAAGAAATATTTAGTTTGGCCCACGACTTAAATCCCAGTTCTTAATTTTGGCATCTGTGAATTTGAGTTTGACGCCCCAGCTGTAGCTTATTTAGCGTTCGCTCAAAAAGTTGCAAAATGGACAAAATCAATGAAAAAGGGAAAATAATGAATTAATGAATGTTTCTAGTAAACTACATTGTTATCTACAATTCGGCTTGACTGTAAAATTAAAAACGTTCATATTTAATGAGTATAATCGGTGTTTAAATAACTCCCAGCGCCGAGTAAACGGAGCTAATATCCACAGGGGTTTTGAATGGGAGCGGAGCGAACAAACAAGACGCTAAGTGCTATTTAGCAACACAAATACGAGCTAAACATAAAAATAATTCACCGATTGTTGCTCAACAACTCACCGATGAGGAAGAGACAGTTTGAAATCTGAAAAATCCTCCAGTTGACAGATTTGTCCCTGACGCAGAGCTGAACATGAACCACAGTGAGGAGGAGGAGGAGACAGGGAAGTGACCTCCGGGGCTTAAAGGAACATGAGGCACAAGTAAAACATCCAAACAAGTAGAACATCCAAACAAGTAGAACATCCAAACAAGTAGAACATCCAAACAAGCAGAACATCCAAACAAGCAGAACATCCAAACAAGTAGAACATCCAAACAAGTAGAACATCCAAACAAGTAGAACATCCAAACAAGCAGAACATCCAAACAAGCAGAACATCCAAACAAGCAGAACATCCAAACAAGTAGAACATCCAAACAAGTAGAACATCCAAACAAGGGCTTTAGGAAGTGCGCCGCACACATTCTCTACATCTTTTTACATCGTTGTTCAGTAAAATCGGTCTCTTATTAAGCCCAAAGTCCTTTCTGTGTCCCATTTCTTTGTGCAGCTCTGAAGACAGTGTCATGTTTTTCCTTTGGGAGGAGGAGCTGAGCTCTACCATTGACTCGCCTGTAGAGGGCGACATCCACATTCACAGAACGTTTGTTCCACTGGAGGATTTTTACATCTGGAACAGGACCGTAAATACACACGCAAATAAACACTTTATTTTTTTCAATTATTCAACAGGTTTTTAATAATCATAATGCAACGATAGATTAATACATTTAAAAAGGTCAGATATTATGTAAAATAGACTCCTCCATCGATTTTCCTCCGTCCTCCAGGGGGACCCCGAGTCGTTCCCAGGCCAGCTGAGAGACATAGTCCCTCCAGCGTGTCCTGGCTCTTCCCCGGCGTGCCTCCTCCCACTGGGACATGCCCGAAACACCTCCCGAGGGAGACACCCAGGAGGCATCCGGAACAGATGCCCGAACCACCTCAACTGGCTCCTCTCGACGTGGAGGAGCAGCGACTCTACTCTGAGCTCCTCCCATGTGAGACACGAGAAACAGACTCCTGTGAGCTTTAAGTCACCTGGAATCGTGTTTTGTCTCCTGCATTATTACATTCTCTACATCTGCAAAGCTCAAAACGCTAAACCAGATTTTATTTTCCAATTCTAATATTTTTCTTCACACTTTTCATCACATGATCCATGAAAAGAATAAACATCTGTTGTGGGTTGCTAAAAGACAAAATACAAATTCAGATCTGTATCTCTGATTAGGGAAATGCAGTGAAGCAGGACTAAAAGCTAAAAGTGAAAAACAATAAAATGAAGACAACATGGACAAACTTCAGATAAAATCTCTTTCTAATAAAAGAATCTTTATATATCATTTAAAGCCTTTAATTGTTGACAAAACACAGAGCTCAGTTCCACAGTCTGGAGTCTCTGAAGCCTGATCTCCAGCTTTTTGAGTCTGACTTTAGTCTCACTTGATTCGGCCTCAGCAGCTCTTTCTCCTTTAGTGTGTTCAAGAGGGTGCACCTTCAGATGAACAGCTTGTCTCTGAGAGTCGTCCCACACTGGTCAAAGCTGCAGCTTTTCTCTTCAGTCTGGAACATTTGGACATGTTTCAGACGGTTCCACACAGACCTGAAATCCTTCCCCTCTTTCTCCACAGTCGTCTGGTTTGTCTCCTGTGTGTGTTCGGTAGTGACTGGAGAGCTCCTGGGATGTTCTAAAAGCCTCTTCACACTGGTCACACTCATATAGTATCAACCAGGAGTGAGTTTTCATATGTGTATTGAGATGGGATGATTGAGAGAAAAGTTCTCTCACACTGGTCACACTCATATGGTTTCTCTCCTGTGTGGATTCTCATATGATCACTGAGTGCATTAGAGTGTCTAAATCTCTTCCCACACTGGTCACAGCTGTATGGTCTTTCTCCTGTGTGAGTTCTGTAGTGTCTTTTCAGGTCCGAAGATTTTAGCCACACCTTTCCACACTGGTCACATTCGTATGGCCTCTCTCCTGTGTGGAGTCTCACATGTGATACTAGGTTGGCTAACTGTGAAAATGTCTTCTCACACTGGTCACAGCTGTACGGTCTTTCTCCTGTGTGAGTTCTGTAGTGGACTTTAAGTTTGGAAGGACTTGGCCACACCTTTCCACACTGGTCACATGTGAACCCCATTCTGTTGGTGGATCTTGTAGCTCTGCATTAGAACAAAGAAAATAAAGTGTCAAGTAAAATCATTTTTTTAACTGTTCAAATAAAGTAACTGTTAACTAAATACACATAAAATCACACACAGTAAATCATATGTGAGAATGTTTCAATGTTTTATGAGCAAATTCCATTTGACTGAATGAATCAACTAAGTTTGTATTTTATTTTAAAGTCACACTTTTTCTGTTTGTAGCAAAAAAAAAATCAAATTAAGGAAACAAACAGAGACATTGAACAACTTTGTTGCTCTAATTCTAATCCACATGTTGAGCAGATCTGATAAATGTGACACACGTGAAGACAGAAGCCAGGGCTTTGGTGAAACAGAACAACTTTAATTGTGTAAGGACAGAAAAACAGCTCTGCTGAGTCATGGGGTCTGACCGTTAACAGTTTACACTGAACTGTGCTGCTTCTGCTCTATGACTCTGCACTAATACTTTAGTCTTTACACACTTATTTCCTATATTATCTGTTACAGGTTTTGTACAAAAGAAAAACAAGTTAATATAAATAACCCTGAACTTGACCAAACACAAACGTATTTTCATGTGCTGCTCTAATCAGTCTCTTGTATCAGCAGAACTTGAAATGACAGATTCTAGTCGTACACAGCAGTAAACTTCACATTAATAAACTAAAACACGGTTTATAAACATTTACAGACAAACACTGGAAGAGCTACCGCCGTTAGCAGGTAACGGCAGGTAACAGATCGTTTATAACAACAGAATAACTTCAAAATACAACTTGGCTTCATAAAACATATTTCTAGACTTGTATAAACATCCTGTGTTGTAAATCACGTGGTGCTTGTGCATTTAACCCACCTGTAAACACAGAAGAACAGCTCAACATTAAGTGTTAGTGGGGGGTGCCTTTCTATTACGAATATTTCCAGGGTGCCACACCCTCCTCTGCTTCATTAAAAAAAATAAAAATAAAAAAAAAATAACAATTTTTTTCCCAGTCTTATACAAAAGCAGTGTCCCCTGTGTAGCAGCTCTGAAGACAGTGTCATGTTTTCAATGAGGAAAAGCAAAATGGAAGCCTATAGCTCAAACATGTCAAACTCCGGCCCGGGGGCCAAATTCGGCCCACAATATAATTATATTTGGCCAGCGAGATCATATCAAATATGTATTAGAGCTGCCCGCCAGCTACAGATAGGCTATAGAAACATTATTTATTTAAAATGTTGTTATTATTTTATATTCTGCTTGTTCCAGATTCAGTGTTGAAGAAAAACTATTATTAAACATTTATTTTAATAAGAAAAGGTTTAACATCTCGAAAGAAGAGAAAACAGATGTATGCAGATGCAAATGCAGATGTTGACATTTTTCAAGAAATATTTAGTTTGGCCCACGACTTAAATCCCAGTTCTTAATTTTGGTCTCTATGAATTTGAGTTTGACGCCCCAGCTGTAGCTTATTTAGCCTTCGCTCAAAAAATTGCAAAATGGACAAAATCTATGAAAAAGGGAAAATAATGAATGAATGAATGTTTCTAGTAAACTACATTGTTATCTACAATTCGGCTTGACTGTAAACTTAAAAACGTTCATATTTAATGAGTATAATCGGTGTTTAAATAACTCCCAGCCCGAGTAAACGGAGCTAATATCCACAGGGGTTTTGAATGGGAGCGGAGCTAACAAACAAGACGCTAAGTGCGATTTAGCAACACAAATACGAGCTAAACATAAAAATAATTCACCGTTTGCTGCTCAACAAACTCACCGATGAGGAAGAGACAGTTTGAAATCTGAAAAATGCTCCAGTTGACAGATTTGTCCCTGACGCAGAGCTGAACATGAACCACAGTGAGGAGGAGGAGGAGACAGGGAAGTGACCTCCGGGGCTTAAAGGAACATGAGGCACAAGTAGAACATCCAAACAAGTAGAACATCCAAACAAGTAGAACATCCAAACAAGTAGAACATCCAAACAAGGAACATCCAAATAAGTAGAAGATCAATAGAACATCCAACAAGCAGAACATCCAAACAAGTAGAACATCCAAACAAGCAAACATCCAAACAAGAACATCCAAACAGCAGAACATCCAAACAAGTAGAACATCCAAACAAGGGCTTTAGGAAGTGCGCCGCACACATTCTCTACATCTTTTTACATCGTTGTTCAGTCAAAATCGGTCTCTTATTAAGCCCAAAGTCCTTTCTGTGTCCCATTTCTTTGTGCAGCTCTGAAGACAGTGTCATTTTTTCCTTTGGGAGGAGGAGCTGAGCTCTACCATTGACTCGCCTGTAGAGGGCGACATCCACATTCACAGAACGTTTGTTCCACTGGAGGATTTTTACATCTGGAACAGGACCGTAAATACACACGCAAATAAACACTTTATTTTTTTCAATTATTCAACAGGTTTTTAATAATTATAATGCAATTATAGATTAATACATTTAAAAAGGTTTTATATTATGTAAAATAAACTCATCTGAGGTTTAAGTCATGTTCTAATGCTGTTCCCTCAAAAACAGACCTGGAATTGTATTTTGTCTCCTGCATTATTACATTATCTACATCTGCAAAGGTCAAAATGTTAAACCAGATTTTATTTTCTTTAATTATAATATTTTTCTTTATGCTTTTCATCACATGATCCATGAAAAGAATAAACATCTGTTGTGGGTTGCTAAAAGACAAAATGCAGTTTCAGGTCTGTATCTCTGATTAGGGAAATGCAGTGAAGCAGGACTAAAAGCTCAAAGTGAAAAAACAATAAAATGAAGACTAACATGGACAAACTTCAGATAAAATCTCTTTCTAATAAAAGAATCATTATATATCATTTAGAGCCTTTAATTGTTGACACTAACACAGAGCTCAGTTCCACAGTCTGGAGTTTCTGAAGCCTGATCTCCAGCTTTTTGAGTCTGACTTTAGACTCACTTGATCCGGCCTCAGCAGCTCTTTCTCCTTTAGTGTGTTCAAGAGGGTGCACCTTCAGATGACCAGCTTGTCTCAAAGTCGTCCCACATTGGTCAGAGCTGCAGCTTTTCTCTTCACTCTGGAACATTTGGACATGTTTCAGACGGTTCCTCACAGACCTGAAATCCTTCCCCTCTTTCTCCACAGTCGTCTGGTTTGTCTCCTGTGTGTGTTCGATAGTGACTGGAGAGCTCCTGGGATGTTCTAAAAGCCTCTTCACACTGGTCACACTCATATAGTATCAACCAGGGGTGAGTTCTCATGTGTGCATTTAGATTGGATGACTGAGAGAAAGTTTTCCCACACTGGTCACACTCGTATGGTTTCTCTCCTGTGTGGATTCTCATATGTTCAGTGAGTGCACCAGAGTTTTTAAATCTCTTCCCACACTGGTCACAGCTGTATGGTCTTTCTCCTGTGTGAGTTCTGTAGTGTCTTTTCAGGTCCGAAGATTTTAGGAACACCTTTCCACATTGGTCACATTCGAATGGCCTCTCTCCTGTGTGGACTCTCACATGTGCTACTAGGTTGGCTAACTGTGAAAACGTCTTCTCACACTGGTCACAGCTGTACGGTTTTTCTCCTGTGTGAGTTCTGTAGTGTCTTTTCAGGTCCGAAGATTTTAGCCACACCTTTCCACATTGGTCACATTCGAATGGCCTCTCTCCTGTGTGGAGTCTCACATGTGATATTAGGTTGGCTAACTGTGAAAATGTCTTCTCACACTGGTCACAGCTGTACGGTCTTTCTCCTGTGTGAGTTCTGTAGTGGATTTTAAGTCTGGAAGGACTTGGCCACACCTTTCCACACTGGTCACAGCTGTACCGTTTTTCTACTGTGTGAGTTCTGTAGTGTCTTTTCAGTTTGGAAGCATTTGGCCACACCTTTCCACACTGGTCACATGTGAAGGTCATTCTTTTGGTGGATCTTGTAGCTCTGCATTAAAACAAAGAAAGTGTCAAGTAAAATCACTTTTTTAACTGTTCAAATAAAGTATCTCTCACTAAAAACACATAAAATCACACATAGTAAATCATATGTGAGAATGTTTCAGTGTTTTACAAGCAAATTCCATTTGACTGAATGAATCAACTCAGTTTGTATTTTATTTTAAAGTCACACTTTTTCTGTCTGTAGCAAAAAAAAGATCAAATTAAGGAAACATAAACAGAGACATTGAGCAACTTTGTTGCTCTGATTCTAATCCACATGTTGAGCAGATCTGATAAATGTGACACAGGTGAAGACAGAAGCCAGGGCTTTGGTGAAACAGAACAACTTTAATTGTGTAAGGACAGAAAAACAGCTCTGCTGAGTCATGGGGTCTGACCGTTAACAACAGTTTACACTGAACTGTGCTGCTTCTGCTCTATGACTCTGCACTAATACTTTAGTCTTTACACACTTATTTCCTATATTTTCTGTTACAGGTTTTGTACAAAAGAAAAACAAGTTAATATAAATAACCCTGAACTTGACCAAACACAAATGTATTTTCATGTGCTGCTCTAATCAGTCTCTTGTATCAGCAGAACTTGAAATGACAGATTCTAGTCGTACACAGCAGTAAACTACACATTAATAAACTAAAACACGGTTTATAAACATTTACAGACAAACACTGGAAGAGCTACCGCCGTTAGCAGGTAACGGCAGGTAACAGATCGTTTATAACAACAGAATAACTTCAAAATACAACTTGGCTTCATAAAACATATTTCTAGACTTGTATAAACATCCTGTGTTGTAAATCACGTGGTGCTTGTGCATTTAACCCACCTGTAAACACAGAAAAACACAGAAGAATAGCTCAACATTAAGTGTTAGTGGGGGGTGCCTTTTTATTACGAATATTTCCAGGGTGCCACACCCTCCTCTGCTTCATTAAAAAAAAAAAAAAAAAGTGTAACTATTTTTTCCCAGTCTTATACAAAAGCAGTGTCCCCTGTGTAGCAGCTCTGAAGACAGTGTCATGTTTTCAATGAGGAAAAGCAAAATGGAAGCCTATAGCTTAAACATGTCAAACTCAGGCCCGGGGGCCAAATTCGGCCCACAATAAAATTATATTTGGCCAGCGAGATCATATCATATATGTATTAGAGCTGCCCGCCAGCTACAGATAGGCTATAGAAACATTATTTAAAATGTTGTTATTATTTTATATTCTGCTTGTTCCAGATTCAGTGTTGAAGAAAAAATATTATTAAACATTTATTTTAATAAGAAAAGGTTTAATATCTCGAAAGAAGAGAAAACAGATGTATGCAGATGCAAATGCAGATGTTGTTGGCATTTTTTCAATAAATATTTAGTTTGGCCCACGACTTAAATCCCAGTTCTTAATTTTGGCCTCTATGAATTTGAGTTTGACGCCCCAGCTGTAGCTTATTTAGCGTTCGCTCAAAAAAATTGCAAAATGGACAAAATCAATGAAAAAATAATGAATGAATGAATATTTCT